>NC_052150.1:63770802-64087852 GCF_902713615.1 Scyliorhinus canicula | reverse complement strand
TACATAAGGTCAGTCACTTTATTTTTCTTTTCTGTGTTTCTTTGTGTGTTTATTGTTGGCAGGTGGAATACAAAAGGTTGTTGTCTTCAGTTTTGGAGAATTTGGTGAGTGGGTATGTTTACATGGGGAAGGATAGAGGAGATGGAAATGTTCAATTCTAATACTATGTGATCTGGCAGCACGATGGAGGAATTCTACTTTGACCACCAAAGGGTTGTTGTTGCGATGGCAAACTTTTATTTTGCTCGGCAAGGGGGTATGAATGGAACTGAACAGTGTTGCTAAGAATACCAACATAAGAAAATTAAGGAAACTAAGAATGACAAATTCCATGTGGTGTATTGATGAACAAGTGCTTGTCTTCATAAAGAAAACTTACAATAAGGAGTTCTATTTTCTACCTAAAGCAAGGTTGTTGTCTAATCAATGCTCAACATTTTGAAAAAAAAAAGTAGAATGAAAGAGGCCACTGAATTGTTTTTAGGTGTCATACTCAGTTATAATTTAAAAAATTAAGCATAAAATTTGAACTGCATTACATAAAATTGTTATCCAGTAAAAGGTATTACTCAAGCCTTGCTTAAGAAAAAAAAATGAACCCAAGTGTTCTTGCATTTTGTCCTTTGAGGACAAATAACAAATATGTTTTTGATAAGTTTGACATTAGTATTTTTCCTTTTAGCCCAGGGCTATATGGTATTTCCGACTGAAAAGTGCGGACAAAAGAGAACAGTTTCATGTTTTAAAAAAACATTGTATGGGTTAATCATAACCATACAGAAATCACAAGACTGCCAGTAAAGGAATAGACTGGTAATGCCAAGGGAGCAGCATAGTTTGTTGCAAATGAACCACAGGGATTATACGCCACCCCCCCTGCGTGCAGCAAAGTATTTCAAGAATGTGCTTCCTAATTAATTATTTACAAGCTTAAGCAGAAGTTTTTATTTAGGTAAGAAATAATCAAATCCACTTAAATATTTAAATTGTAAAAATTTCAATTCAAATGTTTCTCAATTTGGACTAATCCCTACACAGTCATTTAATTTTTGGTGAAGACATAAACCCAGTAGCAAGAAACAAAACAGTCTTTTTACTTAGCTCGACAAAGAACAAATGCCAATCAGCAAGTAGGTACCCCTACAATTATTGTACATCATATACGGGCAAGTTCTGTGGTGCATACTCAACTCATGCAATGGCAGAGTCAACAGAAAATAAAGTGGGCTCAAAATTCCCCAGTTGGAGATCTTGATATTTTTGGCTGAATCATGATTGCTGGTAGATTTAAGGACTGAAAATGGATGGAGTGTCAGATTATGTACAGTGGGAGAGAACACCTAATTAGCATGGGGCTACCTACTCCAGGATTATAGGAAATAAGAACCTCTACTTTAATGCCAGATCTGTAAGGGAGGGTGTTATGTTCCATCTTAGAAATGATTGTATTCAGGTTGACATGATGGCATCATGTCTCACAGCGCTGAGGATCCAGGTTCGATCTCAACCCTGGGTCACTGTCTGTGTAGAGTTTGCACATTCTCCCCATGTCTGTGTGTACCTCACCCCCACAACCCAAGAAGATGTGCAGGGCAGGTTAATTGGCCAGGCTAAATTGCCACTTAATTGGAAAAAAAAGAATTGGGTACTCTAAATTTAGCTAAAAAAATGATTGTATTCACAACTCTCCCACCCAATTATAATGGGGAGAAAGAAAAAAATATTGGGTGCAATTTATTGGCTTTGTTGTCCAAGACCTCTTGCGTGATTCGCAACACACAAAATGTCTCGCGAGATGTCACGATCTGGATTTCGGCATCACTGGGTGAGATCCAGATGTATAGAACGGCTCATTTAAATATGTCTGCGCCATATTCTCCAAGGGCCCGGGAACTAACGCCCGATGTCTGGAATACCTTGCCAGGGCACTATTTTGCACTCGCCCACACAAACGTGGACCAGGTGTAACAGCATCTGAGGGGGGTCTCCTGGGCCATTGGAGACCCCCAGGTGGTCGGGCTCTGGACAAGGTGGTATCCTGGCACCCCTGCTGGCACCTGGGCCCTTTAGCACTGACAACCTGGCAGTGCCAAGATGCCCAGGTGTCAGGTTATCCATGCCAGGAGTCGGGATCCGGGGTGCCCTTAAGAGGTGTGGTGAGGGGGGGACTCAAAGACCCCTATAAGTGGTAGGTTGAGGGTAATGGGGGAGAGGTAGCGGAGGACTTGGCTGGGTGGCTGAGGGATGTCAAAAGATCATTTGAAAATGGCACAACGACTTGTGTTCCTGTACTGGTGAGCTGAGCTCCTCCTTGCAGGGAATTATGCAAATGTGGCCTCGGCAAAGAATATTCCTCGCTGAGGCCAAAAAAAATGGCAAAGTGCTGTTAAATAGCAGTGTCCTTCTCGGCTGCAGGCACCAAAAAACACCTCGCTAAACACACCCGAAATGGGACTTGGTTTATGTCCTGTTAAATTGCACCCATTAACATTGAGAGTCCAACCCCCTTTTCTGGCCTGAGCTCTCGTGGTTGTCCCCGTTTCTAAACTTGAGGTGGCCAGTGTATCATTTCTCAGTCAAGGAACCTTCCTCCATTGTCATGCCTGTCTCCAGTGAAGCAAAGGGCGCAGGAATGTCCAGAGCAGAAGTTGCCCACCTCATCTGACAGAGAGAGCAGGAAGGTTGCACAGGGACTGTGGAATTTTGGTCTCAGTAATATTAATGAATCTAAAGTTTGAATTTAATAAATTCCAGCTATTATGATCAAATCAGAGTATCTGAAGATAGGCTGGACAAAAATCTATTTCAATTTAATAAGCTCACACAGGATCTATCTGTATTGATAATTTCCCTTCTTAGCATTGTCCGTATCCGATCAGCTGATGAGCCAGGAATCTGCTTATCCCCTTCATAATGCTTTAAACATACATATTGACCATAAGGTTTGAGAAATTATTGAATATGAGTGATATTCTTTTTAATTATTCTAAGTATTATACATTGCTTTGTAGCCACCGAAGTTGGCCATTCCCTAAATACAAAATGGAGGAACGCAAAGCTTACAGGTTAAAATGGACAATGTTTGCAGCACCAGCAGGCTGCACCAAGCCAATGTGTATTCTGCCTGCTAAGAGAGCAGACAGCACCGAAACGAACATTCCGCATACTAATGAGGCAATCTCCGGGATAGTTAACATAGTAATGGAACGATCCCAGGGACAATGGACACAAATAGGGAAGTGATTGCAACAGTGTGTGGGAAACCAGACACCTCGGCACCAGCGGGGTTCGAAAACAAAGCACCTGAAGGACCGCCCAGCAACCGAGGGACAGCCTCAGTATTGGGGAGATTCAAACAAATCGATTGGGAAGAGACCCAATTGATTCCCAGCAGGAAAAGGGTCGGCCCAAAGGGGCGTGGAGCCCTGGGACCTATAAAGACAGGTCCCACACTTAGTTTGTTCTTCTGAACCAGCCCTCCTCTCCTTAACCAGTCCTCCTCTCTGGACCAGAATTTCGACCAGCTTTGCCAAGAAGACCTTGAATGAGAGAGAGGAGAGGTTTGGGACAGCAGCCGCCAGCAAGTAAGTCTCACAACGATTGCTACCAGAGATAGACACTCCTGACCCCTTTTTAACCCATACCAACCTGAAGTCTGCAGACCAGAGCAGAGCAAGAGGCCTTGTCCCCTGATCCGGCAGTTCCCTTGAGATAAGTATTGGTTTATTTAGCGGTAGGAATAGTTTAATCCTCTAAGCGTGTGCATGGGTAGTATTATAATTGTATTATAATAAACTCAGTTGTTTGAACTTACTAATTGGTGTATGGTTTTATTGCTTTGAACTTAACCTTGAAACTTGTGGCGGTATCTTAATGATACCTGGCGACTCCAGAGCTAAGTAACGAAACAGAGCCAAATTGAGTGTTAAGCACACTCACCCAGAACGAGCAACAGCTTCCACTGAGGTGATGTGCAACTCCTCCTGTCAATGGAGGCACAAATCCCACTATATCGGGAGAATTCTGGGAGATGCCCAAAACGGGACTTGTGCCGGATGTCAAATATTTTCCGATGCTCTGGCCCGTTCCAGCTGATGTGAAAAGGATCTCGCCCAGAAAGGGTTTAAAGTCTTTGCCGGCGTCTTTGGGACCCACACGTCACATTTTAGGCTTTAATCAACCCTGGCTCCAAAAACATTTCTAAGTATGGGTGGATTGCAATCTGAATCACACCTCATTCCCCAGTGGAAACTACACTTAGAGTGTGATTCTCTGACCTTGTTTCGCTTGAGCGAAAGCACAACGAGACAGGGGATTAGCGGAAGAGGCCGAAAACGAGAACCGAGACGGGCGCCAAACCCTTTGCGATGCAACCGGACTACTCCCGTAGGAGAAATCGGGATTTCGCCGCAGCGTGGAGAGAAACCAATTATCAACATACACCCTATTTCCATACTATTTATGGGAGCCATCCGATATCCAACAGCATCCCATCATTCATCAGCCTCCCCAGCAAGTGGTCACGTTGGCGCCGATTAGTGCTCCTTTTGAAAAACGTGAACCTGGCTGCTACAGGGAGCCGAGGAGGTGAGTAGCCATCTTCACTCACAGGCATTGAACCCAGGGGCACTGGCATGCTGCCCCTGTGCTCTGGAGGGTGGTGGGGGGGGGGGGGGGGGGGGGGGGGGTAACCGGGGATGCAGTCCTAGTTAGAGGTGGGCCATCATGGGGGGCTGGGTTATTGGGGCTGGGGAGAGGGCAAAGTGCGTGGACCACGTGTTCCCGTTCTGGGGGCAACCCTGGCCCCTGTCTGCCCACTGGCCACCCATTACTCCCACTTACCGTGAAACCTCTGGCCTTATGGTTGCTAATAGGCAATTGGCAATCGCGGTTAAGTGCGCACTTCACACCTGGTTCACTTCAATAATTGAAAGCAATCTGCTGTCTGACTCCAAATCCACAGCAATGTGAATGACTCTTCAATGGCTGAGTAAGAGGCCAAACCTGCCAATCAGTTCTATCAACTCGCTAAAAGCCTAAACTGGACCGGACAGGCCAGAACTGGCAACGACAATGGTTATCTCAGCTGCCAGTCCACCCTGCAAAGTCCTCCTCCCTGACATGTGGGAGTTTGTGCCAAAATTGAGAGAGCAGATCTCGCAGACTTGTCAAGCAGCATTCTCATGGAATCGTACCTTACAATGACACATCACCAATTCTGGGTATGTCCTGTCCCACCAGCAGAGATGGCGGCACAGTAGTATACAGTGGGAATCCTCAACATTCACCCTGAACCCCATGGTTTAAAAAAAATAATTTACGGGATGTGGGAGTCGCTGGTTAAGCCAGCATTTATTTCCCTAGTTGTCCTTCGGAAGGTGGTGGTGAGTTGCATTCTTGAACCGTTGTAGTCCCTCAGGTGTCGGTACACCCACTGCGCTGTTAGGAAGGGAGTTCCAGGTTTTTGACCTAGCGACAGTGAAGGAACGACAATATATTTCCAAGTCAGGGTGTTGAGTAACTTGGAGGAGAACCTCGAAGTGCTGGGGTGCCCAGATATCTGCTGCTCTTGTCCCTTTAGATGGTAGTCGTTGTGGGTTTGGAAGGTGCTGCCCAAGGAATTGTGGCAAGCTACTGAAGTGCATCTTGTAGATGGTACACATGATGTCACTGTTCATTGGTGGTAGAGGGATTGAGGGCGCGATTCTCCGCTCCCCACGCCGGGTGGGAGAATCGCGGGAGGGCCGGGCGACTCATTTCACGCCCCCTGGCGCCCCCCGCGATTCTCCCACCCCCCGCTCGGAAGAATCGGCGCTCGCCGTTTTTCACGGCAACCGCCGATTCTCCGACCCGGATGGGCCTGGCGGCCTGCCGTTCGCAACCGTTTCACGACGCCGGCAACCACACCTGGTCGCTGCCGTCGTGAACATGAGCGCCAAAGGCCCGTTTGAAGCTTGTGGGGGGGGGGGGCGGAGAGGGGAGTGAGCACCACGGCCGTGCTTGGGAGTGGACTGGCCCGCGATCGGTGCCCACTGATCATCGGGCCGGCGTCTCAAAGCGACGCACTCTTTCCCCTCCGCCGCCCCGTAAGATCAAGCCGCCACATCTTGCGGGGCAGCGGAGTGGAAGACGGCCACCGCGCATGCGCAGGTTTTAGCCATCAGCCGTCGTGACATCAGCCGCGCATGCGCGGGTTGGAGCCTGCCAACCTGTGCATGCGCGGCTGACGTCACATAGGCGCCGCCGTCACGTCATTCTCGGCGCGCCGCCTAAGCGTCAAGGCCCGGCCGCTGAGAATAACGGAGTGCCGCTCCTAGCCCCCCGGGTGGGGGTGAATACGGTGAGAGGAGCGGCCGTCGTGAAACTCGGCCGAGTTCACGACGGCCTTCCCGATTTTTCCCGGTAGCGGAGAATTCCACCCTGAAAGTTTATGGAAGGGGTATCAAGAAAGAAGACTGTTTTGTCCTCAATCTTGTCGACTTCTTGAGTTTTGTTGGAGCTGCACTCATCCAGGCAAGTGGAGAGTATTCCATTTCACTCATGACTTGTGCCTTGTAGACAATACAGCTTTGGGGGATCAGGAGGTGAGTTTCTCACCGTACGATGCTTCTCATCAATGACAACCCCCAGAATGTTAATGGGGAGGGATTCACCGATGGTGATGCCATTAATGGTCACGGGGCAATGATCAGATCCTCTCTTGTAGAAGATGGTCATTTCCTGGCACTGAATGTAACTTGCCGCTTGTCAGCCCAAGCCTGGGTATTGTCCAGGTCTTGCTGCATTTGGACATGGACTGCTTCATTGTCTGAGGAGTCATGAACAGCGCTGAACATTGCTCAATTATCTGAACATCTCACATCTGACCTTACAATAGAAGGGAAGTCATTGATGAAGCAGCTGAAGGTGGTTGCGTCTTGGACACTACTCTGAGGGACTCCTTCAGTGATGTCCTGGTGTTGAGATGATTGACCTCCAACCACCACAACCATCTTCCTTTGTACCAGGTATGATTCCAACCAGCTGAGGGTTTTCCCCCTGATTCCCATTGACTGCAGATTTGCTAGGGCTCCTTGATGCTATATTCTGTCAAATGCTGTCTTGATGTCAAGAGTAGTCACTCTCACTCTCTTTTGTCCATGTTTGAACCAAGTTTGTATTGAGGTCAGGAGCCAGCAGAGGTGGCGGCACAGTGTGTTGCCCTGGGGGTCCTCAACATCCACTCTGGACCCCATGAAGTCTCATGGCTTCAGGTTAAACATGGGCAAGAAAATCTCCTGCGGATTACTACGCATCGGCCACCTTCAGTTCATGAATCAGTACTCCTCCATATTGGACGCCACTTGGAGGAAGCACTTAGGGTGGAAAAGGCACAGAATATACCCTGGGTGGGGACCTCAATGTCCATCACCAAGAGTGGCTTGGTAGTACCAGGAATGAGCACAAAACACCTTTGGAGTGTCATGATCTGACTATCGCTCCTGTCTTCTTTTCTTTTGCTAGAAAAAAACCCATTAATACGGAGGAAACTGATTGTGTTGCTTTTGTTAATGATGCCACAAATTGTCAATGACCCCATGGTTGACAGTACTTTAAAAACTCAGGGAAAGAGATGGTAGAAGTATAAATTCAAAAATGACCATCCTACAGTACTCCAAATTGCCCAGCAGAAGCTGAACTCCCATCTTCAATGAAGAGGTAAATCAGTCTCCTTGCAGGGTTAATGGAAAATTGTCTGAATTTTTCTTTATTCGTTCATGTGACTTGGGCGTTGCAGGCAATGCCAGCATTTATTGCCCATCCCTAATTGCCCTTGAGGGGGAGTTAAGAGTCAACCACATTGCTGTGGACCTGAAGTCACATGTAGGCCAGACCAGGCAATGATGGCACATTCCCTTCCCTAAAGGACATTAGTGAACCAGATGGTTTTTTACGACAATCAACATGGTTTCATGGTCATCATTGGACTTTGAATTGCAGATTTTTATTACATTCAAACTTCACCATCTCCAGTGGCAGGATTTAAACCTAGAATCCCAGAGCATTACTCTGGGTCACTGGTTTACTAGTCCAGTGACAATATCACTGTGTTATCACCTCCTCGATTATCATTATGACAATAGTTTCAGTCTATTTAAAATATTACAAACAAAAAACTGACGGACATTTCTAGTACTGATGTAAAACCCAACCTCAATGCTAGACTTGGAGCTAAATGGATTCAGAACAAATTTAATGGATCTCTGCCCCTTTTCTCAATTATTGAGTCCAATTTGTACGCATTTGATGGAACAGAAAATTTAGGCCAATGTGTCTCCTGTGACATTGAAGACAATGGTACCTTGGCTGAACTTTAATCCATAAGTGACTTCCATGTCTAACCAATGTTTGATTTAAAGGACAAGGCACTCATTAGTACAAAGACGGAAATAGTATAAAGACATATACTAAGCTACACAGAAAAATAGGAAAAACCAAGAGTCAAATATAATAATTGTGGATGATAAAACTCTGAGATCTTAAGGATAGTGTCACACAACTAATTAACCAATTAAAAGTAATGTCTGCACCCGTTGAGTCTGTTAAGAGTAACGTGCACAAAACAAAAAGGGGCATCCATTACATGGTTGTCTAAATCTACTTCAGTAAACAGCTTAGTCTCTAGCAACCTTTTGTACCATTTTAAATGGGCAGTTAGATGAATTGTCAATATCCCCATGGGAATACTGGGAAATTGCATGAAAGGAAATATTTCCAGCATTTTCTGTTTTCATTACTTAAGTGTGTTTATTTGGTTGGGTAAGCTTAAGTAGTTCAAAGCCAGGTCACACAGTGAAGCATTTTGTGCTGTGAGGTGCAATGCCCATCCTAAGAATGCATAATGGACTTTATGCAACTGGCTGCATTTCACTTTCATCTCATTTCCACTAACCATAGTGAGACATTGAGATTTCTATAGAGCCCCATGTACCTCTAAATAAAGAAACATAAAGTGCTGAAATAAGATGTTACTGTTTAAAGTTATAGGTAGTTATACCTTGATCAGCGTGCTCCAGTGTCGGACTAAACTACTTAGTCATTTCCAGGTTCAACTCCCAATCTGTGTTGATGTGGCTGATTCCAAACATGTTGGCAACAAGAGCACTAGAAGTGACTTCCATGTCCGTGGGCTCGGCAAAAGAATAATCAATTGGGTATCCCAGTCTTGCCTGCTATTCAGTGAGTTCTGCTAATCAGTGTATATATTTGATTATTATGTAAGCGTGAGATCAGGCTCGGCTTTGACAGTGAGTTTCTATTGTAATAATACCATATCATATATTCTCCTTGGCGAAAGAGAAGTCTGAGAGGAGATTTGGTAGAGGTGTTGAAAACCATGAGATGTCGGGACAGAGTACATAGTGAAAAACTGTTGCCACTGACCGAAGGGGTGAGAACCAGAGGAGACTGATTTCAGGTGAATGGTGAAAGAATCAAAGGCAACGTGAGGAAAACGCTTTTTAAGCAGCATGTGGTTAGAATCTGAAATGTACCGCCTGAGACTTTTATTGGGAGGCAGATTCAATCGCAGCTTTCAAAAGAGGAAAGATTTGCAGGGGAAAGGGCAGCTTAGGACGAGGTGAGTAACTGTTGCAGAAAGTTGACACAGACCCGAGGGTTGGATGACCTCCATCAATGGAGTGACCATTCTATAAATTTGAATGGCAAGCTTATGGATGTTATTTGTTAGCTGAAGAGCATTGGAATGAGGTAAATAGAAAACTTGCTTCCTTTTGGGCATCTGGCTGTAAATAATGGGCGGGATTCTTCTGCTGTGCCAGCCCGCCGACTGGAACTCCCTGCCTGAGGTCAGTGGATCTTTACGTGGTCCGCGTGCCGTCCGTGGCAATCTTGTGATCGGCGCGGCCGAAGAATAAGGCTCAATGCCTCTTCTATTTTAGCGGCAACTGCTTGCTAGTCGACAACCATGACAGAAAACCTGAGCATAAGACCATAAGACATAGGAGCAGAATTAGGCCATTCGGCCCTTCGAGTCAACTCTACCATTCAATAATGGCTGATATGTTTATCATTCTCATTTTCCTGCCTTCGCCCCATAGCTCCTGATCCGTTTATCAATCAAGAACCTATCTGTCTCGGTCTTAAAGTCACTCAGTGACTTGCCCCCCATAGCCTTCTGCGGCAATGAGTTCCACCGACATACCACACTCTGGCTGAAGAAATGGCCCCTCATCTCTTATTTAAAGGATCGTCCCTTCAGTCTGAGGCTGTACCTCGGGTTCTAGTTTTTCCTACTAGTGAAAACATCCTCTCCATGTCCACTCTATCTAGGCCTCTCAGCATTCTGTAAGCTTCAATGAGACCCCCCTTCATCCTTCTAAACTCCATCGAGTACAAACCCAGAGTCCTCAACCGCTCCTCATATGACAAGCACTTCATTCCGGAGATCATTTTTGTGAACCTCTTGTGCACCCTCTCTAAGGCCAGCACATCCTTCCTTAGATACAGGGCCCAAAACTGTTCACAATATTCCAAATGGGGTCTGATCAGAGCCTTTCTCAGCCTCAAGAGTATATCCCTGCTCTTGTATTCTAGCCCTCTCAACACAAATGCTATCATTACATTTGCCTTCCTAACTGCCACCTGAACCTGCATGTTAACCTTACGCGACTACTGAACTAACTGCTAAGTCCCTTTACGTTTCTGATTTCTGATGCCTTTTCTCATTTAGAAAATAGTCTATGCATCTAATCTTCCGACCAAAGTGCATAACCTCACATTTTTCCACATTGTATTCCATCTGCCACTTCTTTGTCCACTCTCCTAGCCTGTCCCGGTCCTTCTGCAGCTTCTCTGCTTCCTCAACACAACCTGTCCCTCTACACATCTTTGTTTCATCTGCAAATTTAGCAATAATGCCTCCTGTTCCTTCTTCAGATCTTTAATGTATATCGTGAATAGCTGTGGTCCCAAGACTGACCTCTGCAGAACACCATTAGTCACCGGCTGCCATCCTGAAAAGGACCCCCTTATCCCCACCCTCTGCCTTCTGCCAGTCAGCCAACCCTCCACCCATGCCAGTACCTTGCCCCTAACACCATGGGCTCTTAACTTATCCATCTTCAGATCTTTCAGTTTCCCCAGCGCCTGCTCCTTAGTGATGGCCACCACCCTCACCTCTGCCCCCTGACTCTCTGAAGTTCTGGTATGCCACTCGTGTATTCCACTGTGAAAACTGATGCAAAATGCCCATTCAATTCCTCTGCCATTTCTTCTCCAGCCTCATTTTCCGATGGTCCAATGTCCATTCTTGTCTCTCTTACCTTTTGTATATCGAAAAAAAACCTTTTGCAATCTTCTTTTATATTACCAGCTAGCTCACACTCAAATTTCATCTTATTCCCCCTTATTGCTTTTTTTAGTTGTCCTCTGCTTGCTTTTAAAGGCTTCTCAATCTTCTGGCTTCTCACTAATACTCTCCACATTGTATGCTTTTTCCTTTGTTTTTATGCTATCCTTGATTTCCCTTGGCAGTCGTGATTGCTTTGTCCTCCCCTTCGCATGTGTCCTCCTCCTTGGGATGAATTTCTGTTGTGCCTCTCAAATAAGTCAGAACAACTCCTGCCATTGCTGTTTAACCGTCTTCTCTGCGAGGCTCCCCTTCCAATCAACTCTGGCCAGCTCCTCTCTCATGCCTTTGTAGTTACCCTTATTTAATTGTAATACAGTTACATGTGATTGCAGCTTCTCCCTCTCACACTGCAGGGTAAATTCTATCATATTGTGTCACTGTACCCTAAGGGTTCCTTCACCTTAAGTTCCCTAACCAAGTCTGCCTCATTACACATCACCAAATCCAGAATTGCTTGTTCCCTCGTAGGCTCTACCACAAGCTGCTCCAAAAACACATTTCGTAGACATTCCACAAATTCCTTTTCTTGGGATCCAGTACCAGCCTGACTTTTCCAGTCCACCTGCATATTGAAGTCCCCCATGATTATTGTAATATTGCCTTTCTTACATGCCTTTTCTATCTCCTGATTTATTTTCTGCCCCACATCCAGACTACTGCTAGGGGGTCTGTATATAACTCTCATCAGGGTACTTTTTCCTTTCCGATTCCTTGAATCTACCCACACAGATTCTATGCCATCTGACCTGAGCAGATCAGGTCCAATGCTTGCTCTATTCAGCATAGCTTAAGTTGCCAAAGAACTTCCAAAACAGGTTCAAGGAGATAGCCCCCATTAGAGGGGTTAACAGGGATGCCTAAAAAATTCCTTAGCCCAATATGGGTTGTATTTAAGGCAACCTGGGTCAGTGGAATATTTTGTACCTGTTTTCCATGCAGGCAATGAGTGCAACAAAAAATAATTTTAACCTCAATTCATTGTTTTCAGTTACAAATGCTGCTGATCAGACGGGTCAGTAGACTTCTGTTAATCAATATTTTTTTGGACACAGATGTGGCACAAAGGTTGAGTTCTACAACTTATTCCATAGAGCTGAACTTTATAGATTACTTTTCTGAACAGAAATGGGTTTAATAATTCCTATGGTTTTCGATTCAGTCAGAAAAAATGAAAAGTGGAATTGAATACTGCAACAATTATCCCTTTCTGTATCGGAGATCTGTCTAACGATATCAATCAGAAGCATGTCCAGAATTAAACTATATTTTTCCATGGGTTTTAGTGAACGACTTACATTCCTTTTAGAGTTTCATGCAATTCTGGAATAGGAACACCCTGAGAAAGGTACAGTTGTTCGAAGAATGCAGGACCTTAATATAGGTTACCCCAGCTCAGCATCCAATCAGCTCTGCATCCAATCAGATCAAATTCTTGAATTAATCTATCAGTATTAATCCTAAATCACTATTTAGGATATAGTTTCTTTCACCCAGCCAACTCTCAGAAATCAAATCATTTTTTTCACATAATTGCGCAAATCATTTTGCTGTGTGTTTTTGTTTTCTTTTTAAAAAATTTATGCCTTTCACAACAAAAAGATCAATCTTTACAAAGAAATTGTGACTGTAGATCACATTATTTAAACAAGTTTCATTTTCAGTATTAGACTGTCGTACAAAATTACTTAACGTGCAAAAACGCAAGCAAACGTTTTTTGAACACCAAAATGGTAAATTAATTTTTAAATTTGCATTTTTAATTGGATCTGATTTACTTACAGAAGTAAAATATTCAGTTCATCTTTATAATTAATTAATTTGCATATACATACAGAAACACGGAAGTAAATGCAGAAGTCATTTATAGCACAATCCATTCTCTCACTATCAGGCTAGGACATTAATATTGTAAAGCCTGTAATTAAACAACAATCTTAATCCCTTCTGACATGATAAAATGATTTATAACCCATTCATTAGTAAACTGAAATCATCTTTAGAAGCAAGTTTACTAATTCTGAAGCCAGACTCTTGACCATTTAGGGATTGAAATTCATTAAGCGAGGAATATTTGTACAGTAACTTTATCCTTAAACTTCTTTATTAATACTTTAGCCTATTTGTAATCACTTTCTCTCACAGTTCACCAGTTGATCAATAATGATGAATCGCACAAAGTGCTTCAAAACTATGAATGGAATTTTCTAAAAATGGGTGCGATACTGATAAGAAAACATCTACAGAAAATGATCACAAAGTGACAAAGAACCTTTTGCAGATATATGTGCTTTTTTCTCACGTCATATCTAAAATCTTGAAATCAATTGATTTGTGCCTGTATGTTTTGTAAGCTTGCACACCCGGTGGACATTAAAGTACAGGGTGTCTCCATATTTGTTAGATTTGATCCTGCCTAGTAACAAGGATTGGACCAATTTTGGGGTGTTTTGATAGGTCACCTCGGACAGTTCAAGGATCAGTGAAGAGCAAATCAAGAGTCAGCCAGTTTTAGCCAGAGAATGAGTCAGGAGCAGAAAATCTCCATGTAACTAAAGCGCTACTGTCAGCTCTGAGCAGCTGGGCTGGTAGAGGTAGTGAGGGCTCTGGAGGAGGATGGTGGCCCTGTGATGTGGCTTGTTGGGGCAAAGGTGACCCTCTGGAGCGGTTAAAAAGCTGCAGCTGTGCCTGTGACTCAGTTCTGAAGTGCAGAGTCAGGAATCCAGTGGAACATCGACTCAGAAGACAAGATTGAAACCCTGGGAGATGAGAAGTCATTGTGGCTGTCTGAGTCAGCGACGTTTGGAGGGAATTGCAAGGCTAAATTTTCAAAAGGAGAGAATGAAGACTTGCAATTCCTCATAAGGGAGACGGAGGTTTTTTTCTTTGATATTTTTATTGGTATTTTCCAGTTTTTACACAGTAATGGCTCAATTTATGGTGCACCTGGTATTTATATATAAACTCTCTTCTTATTTAGATTTTTACATGTGGTTTCCCCCCCTTCCCCCTTGCCCCCCACCTCCCCCCCCCTCCCCATTGGTAGTCTAATTTTATCCCCTAGTATTGACTTCTGCCCTGACATACTGTCATATACTGTGCTCCGTTCTATTGCGGTTTTTAGTTGTTGTCCTTGCAGGGTCCAGGTGGGGGGGGGGGGGGGGGGGGGGGCAGTGAGGAGAGTGCTTCCTGCCCCTCTCCTCCTCCCTTTCCCCCTAGTTTTTTCTGTGACTCCCTTGGGTTCTCTCCTCTCCTCCTCCCCTTCCCCCTCTGCTCCTTTCCATTGTGTGTGCTCTTATTTGTTTCCCTCCATCTCCCCCCCCCCCCCCCCCCTCCCCTCTCTTCCTAGTCACTATTTGCCTCGAACAGATCTTGGAACAGACTGATGAATGGCCCCTAAGCTTTGTGAAAACCCTCATCCAACTCTTGGAAGGTGTACTTAATCTTCTCCAGGTGGAGAAATTCTGACAGATTTGCCAGCCATTCTGCAGCTGTGGGTGGTGCTGCTGATCGCCAGCCGAGTTGGATTCTCCGGCGTGCGATTAAGGAAGCAAAAGCCAGGGCGTCAGCCCTCTTCCCCATATGTAGTTTTGGCCTGTCCGAAACGCCGAAGACTGCCTCTCCTGGGCATGGCTCCACCCTCACTTCCACAACCTTGGACATCACCTCGAAGAAGGTTGTCCAGAACCCGACAAGTCTGGGGCAGGCCCAGACATGTGGGCATGGTTGGCCGGGCTTCTCTGGCACCGTTCACATTTATCCTCCACCTCTGGGAAGAGCCTGTTCATTCGGGTTCTGGTAGGTGAGCTCTGTGCACCACTTTCAGCTGCATTAGGCTGAGCCTTGCACAGGAGGTGGAGTTGGCCCTGCTCAGTGCTTCGCTCCAGAGTCCTCAACCCACTCCGTCCCGAGTTCGTCCTCCCATTTTTGACTGGCGTCATCTAGTGGTAGTCTTGCTCTGTCCAGTAACCGTCCGTATATGTTCCCACAGTTCCCCTCCTCCTTACTGTCTGTGTTTATTTGTTCCTCCAGTAATGGGTCTCTCGGGGTCCTGGGGTATCTCGCGTCTCCTTGCGGAGAAAGTGTTTCATTTGAAGGTGCCTGAGTTCCTGTCCTGTCGGAATTCCAGGTCTTCCGTCAGTTTGCCCAAGGTCGTGAATCTGTCCCCGATGTAAAAATCTCTGACCGCTAGCGTCCCCCCGTCCTGTCTCCATTGTTTAAAGGTGGCGTTGAGCATGGCTGGTGGGAATTTGTGGTTGCCGCAGATGGGGGGCATGGGGGATACCTCGGTTAGGCTGAAGTGTTGCCTCATTTGGTTCCGTTGTCTTCAATGTGACTACCCCCACTGGGCAGGATGTGTATTTCTTTGGGGGCATGGGAGCGCTGCCGTGGCGAGGGCAGGAGGATCATTCCCTTGCAGGAGGACTCCTCCAACCTCACCCATTCCATGTTGGGTTCTCGTATCCATCCCCTCACTCTCTCGTCCGTGGTTGCCCAGTGATAGTGTTATAGGTCTGTAGGGCCAAACCGCCCAGATGTTTCTTCCTTTGCAGTGTCAACTTGGGGATCCTTGGATTCTTATTCTCTCTCCTCCCCCCCCCCTCCCCCCCCCTTCTCCCCCCCCCCCCCCCCCCCCCCACACACACACACACACACAGACGCTATGATCATTTTGTCTATTTTATGGAAAAAGGCCTTGGGGATGAAGATCGGTACGGATCTAAACAGAAAGAGAAACCTCGGCAGTAGGTACATCTTGATCGTCTGCACCCTCCCCACCAGGGAGGGTGGGAGCATGTCCCATCTCTAGATCCTTTTTAACTTCCTCCGCCAGGCTGGTTAGATTCCACTTGTGGATCCGTGTCCAGTCATGGGCTATGTGGATCCCCAGGTAATGGAATTTTTGCGGGGGGGGGGGGGGGGGGGGGGGGGGGCGAGCTTGAATGGCAGTCCCTCCAGCTCTGTCCCTTACCCATTTGGGTTTACCGAGAATTCCTCGCTCTTGCCCAGGTTGAGTTTG
The DNA here is from genome assembly GCF_902713615.1 of Scyliorhinus canicula. Taxonomy (NCBI): domain Eukaryota; kingdom Metazoa; phylum Chordata; class Chondrichthyes; order Carcharhiniformes; family Scyliorhinidae; genus Scyliorhinus; species Scyliorhinus canicula. The sequence goes on along the minus strand of NC_052150.1, from coordinate 64,071,422 downwards.
GAGCTCGAGAAGGCTCTGAACTCTTCCAGGAACTGCATGATTGCTTTCAGGCCATTCTGTGGGTCCGAGACGTAGAGGAGCAGGTCATCAACATAGCGTGAAACTCTGTGCTCTCTGCCTCCTCCTTGGATGTCCTTCTAGCTTTCCGTGTCTGGCAGGGTGTTTGGCAGGGGTTCAATTGCCAGAGCACGGACAGTGGGCATCCCTGCTGAGTGCATCTGTGCAGCTGGAAATATTTAGAGCCGGTGGTGTTGGTCCGAAGAGCTGGTGGTGTTGGGGGGGGGGGGGGGGAGGGGGAGGGCATTATTACATTCAGCTGCCACCTGATGTTCACAGTTAGCTGCCTACCCTTAACAAAACCCGCCTGGTCCTCTGCAACCACCTCTGCTATGCAGTTCTCCAGACTCTTGGCCAGGACTGTCACAAGCATCTTCGAGTCGGCGTTGAGTAACAAAATGGGTCTGCATGATCCGCACTCTGTCACGTCTTTGTCCTTTTTGGGTATCAGCGATATCGTGGCCTGTGTCAGCATTGGAGGCAGCGTGCCCCTCGCTAGCGAGTCTGCGAACATCTCCCGTAGGTGTGAGGCCAAGGCTGGTGCCTGTTTTATAGAAGTTTGCCGAGAACGCATCGGGTCCCAACGCCTTCCCTGCCTGCATGGAGCTGATACTCTCAAAGAACAATATAGCACAGGAACAGGCTCTTCGGCCCTTCAAGCCTGTACCGGTCATAAAAACCCTCAGCACTTCCTTGTGCTGTATCCCTCTACATCCATCCTATCCATGTATTTGACAAGATGCCTTTTGAAAGCCGTTAATGTATCGCTTCCACAACCTCCTCTGGCAATGCTTTCCAGGCACTTACCACCCTCTGCGTAAAAAACCTGCCTCGCACATCTCCTCCAAACTTTGCCCCATGGACCTTAAACCTATGCCCCCTGGTGACTGGCCCCTCCACTCTGGGAAAGAGTGCCTGCCCATCCACTCTATCCATGCCCCTCATAATCTTGTCGACCTCTATCAGATCACCCCTCAACCTCCTTAGTTCTAATGAAAACAGTCCAAGCCTATTCAGCCTCTCTGCATAGCTAACACCCTCCAGACTAGGCAACATCCTGGTAAACCTCCTCAGCACCCTCTCCAAAGCCTCCACACCCTTCAGGTAGTGTGGCGACCAGAATTGTGTGAAATATTCCAAGTGCGTCCTTACCGAGATTCTATAGAATTGTAGCATGACTTGCCAGGTTTTAATATCCCGTCCAATGAAGGCAAGCATTCCGTATGCTTTCTTGACTACATTGTCCACTTGTGTTGCCACTTTCAAAGATCTGTGGACATGCACGCCCAGATCTCTCTAACTTTCTTTCTTCCTAAGAGTTTTGCCATTTACGGTATATTTCCCCTCTATGTTAGAACTACCAAAATGCATTACATCACATTTGTCTGGATTAGATTCCATTTGCCATTTATCTGCCCAAGTCTCCAACCTACCTATGTCCTGCTGTATCTTCTAACAATCCTCAACTCGATCTGCCACTCCACCAACCTGGTGTCATCCACAAACTTACTAATCAGACCTGCTACATTTTCCGCCAAATTGTTTATGTATACTACAAACAACAGAAGGCCCAGCACAGATCACCACTAGTCACAAACTTCCATTCAGAAAAATATCGTTCCGACACCAAGTCAGACATGATGAGGTGGTTAAATCTCGCCCATTAATTTCAGCCAAGAGAAAGAGATTTTGCAGCAGTGTTGGATTGCCAATCCATGCCCAATTAGTTACGCTAAACTTCCTCAGAGTGGCAATCAGTGTTGGATTGCCAATCCATGCCCAATTAGTTACGCTAAACTTCCTCAGAGTGGCAATCAGTGTTGGATTGCCAATCCATGCCCAATTAGTTACGCTAAACTTCCTCAGAGCGGCAATCAATGTTGGATTGCCAATCCATGCCCAATTAGTTACGCTAAACTTCCTCAGATTGGCAATCAGTGTTGGATTGCCAATCCATGCCCAATTAGTTACGCTAAACTTCCTCAGAGCGGCAATCAATGTTGGATTGCCAATCCATGCCCAATTAATTACGCTAAATTTCTTCCGTGTCTGTCTCGCATGACCTTCTGACTCGGGCCAGGCTGGATCCTGGCAGTTGTCTACTTAGCCCATTGTCATAGTCCAGGAGAGTTGGATTGAACGTGGAAACACCTTGACTATCAGCTGCTGTAAACGAGGCAAGTTTAAAGCTCTAACTGAAGTTCACAGGCAAGGGAGCAGGCAAATATCTAAGGTAAGTGAATAGGCTTTTGGAGGGTGAGTGGGTTTGGACAATTGGGGGGTGGATAGAGCGTGTTATTGGGGGGGGGGCGTGTCGGACCTTAGGGGTTGTGGGGTGGGTGGTCAGGTTGAATCAGTGGATAGTTGAGTGGTTGGGGAGGGGGGTCAGGCCAGGGGGTGGGATTCTGGTAGGTTGGTTTGGGCTGGGGGGGCAGGCCCGAGGGGTGAGATTCCCAAGTGCATCTTTGGGATACCCCCCTCCCCTTCCACCCCCTCCCTGCCACCCAGTCTGAGACTGGGAGATCGTACATTCCAGCTCCATATGCCTTTAAGATATCAAAGCAGCGCTCCGATCAGCATAGCTTCTGAAAGTGTGCTGTTTGCTTTGCTTGGAATCCGTGCAAGAGTTGAACAGTTTTTTATTTGACCTGAACTAGTTGTACACTCATTTCTGGAGGCCTCAGATGGCCTCTTGAGCTGAGGCAAAGTGACAATTCCCACTACGTTACTAGAGCTGGCAGGTCTTGTAGCAACAACTGCCAGTCAGATTATGGATACTGACTGCCTGATTTTGCAGCAGTGAAAAAGTCATTCATTTCAAAATTCAGACTTTTGTAACGCACATGAAGTTAGGCGCTGCTACTGCTTTTCTCTTTAAGCTGTGTTTCAGAATATCCTCCTGGACAATATCACTTCCACTGAACTGCTTTCAGTGATGTGACCATCATTTTTACAACCAGTAATAAGGACGTTGATAACACAGTGTACGGAATAAAAATGAACATGGGATTAGATTGTCCAGCACAGAGACAAGTCATGTGACACACCGGGTCTATGTCAGTGTTTAGTTTCCACATGAACCTCCAATCACCTCTTTTCACCCAACACTATTACCAGAACCATCTATTCCTTTCTCCTGCTTCCCATGTATGCCATTCCCTTCAGTTATTGTCTGAGATTTAGTTTTATTCAATCAGGGGATGCGGACATCGCTGCAAAGGTCAGCATTTGTTGCCCATACCTAATTGCCCTTGAGAAGGTTTTGGTGGTGAGCTGGGGGAAGGAGGGGGTGATGGGGAAAGGAGGGGGGAAGGGGGGGAGGAGGGGTGAGGGGGGGGAAGGAGGGGGTGAGGGGGGGAAGGAGGGGGTGAGGGGGGGAAAGAGGGGGTGAGGGGGGAAGAAGGGGGTGAGGTGGGAAAGGAGGAGGTGGGTGGAAGGAGGGGGTGAGGGGGGAAGGAGGGGGTGAGGGGGAGGAGGGGGTGAGGGGGGAATGAGGGGGTGAGGAGGGGAAGGAGGGGGTGAGGGGTTGGAAGGAGGGGGTGAGGGGGAAGGAGGGGGCGAGGGGGAAGAGTGGGGGAGGAGGGGGAAGGAGGGGGTGAGGGGTTGGAAGGAGGGGGTGAGGGGGAAGAGGGGGGTGAGGCGAGGAGAGCGGCCATCAGGGACACAACCACAACCCACACCTTCTTCACATTCTCTCTGTCTCTCTCTCTCTGTTTCTCTCTCTCTCTCCGTTTCTCTCTCTGTCTCCCCCTCTCTGTTTCTCTCTGTCTGTCTGTCTCTCTCTCTGTGTCTGTCTCTCTCTCTCTCTGTCTGTTGTAGGGAGGGAGTGCTTGGATTTTGACCCAGCGACAGTGAAAGAACAGCAATATATTTCCATGCCAGGCTAGTGTGTGGCTTGGAGAGGAATTTGTAAGCCATGGTGTTCCCATGTGTCTTCACTCCTTGTTCTTCTAGGTGGGAGAGGTTGCAGGTTTGGAAGTGCAGTCAAAGGAGTCTTGTGAGTTGTTGCCATGCATCTTGTAGATGGTACACAATGCTGCCTTGATGCGTTGGTAGCAGAGGCAGTGAATGTTTAACGGATGGGGTGCTGATCAAGCGGGTTGCTTTCTCCTGTGTGATGTAGAGCTTCTATGAGTGTTGTTGGAGCTGCACTCATCCAGGCAAGCGGAAAGTATTCCATCTCACTCCTGACTTGTGCCTTGTCGATGGTGGAGAGGCTTTGGGGAGTCAGGAGATGAGTTATTTGACACAGCATTCCAAGCTTGGATGCTGTCCATGTCTTGCTGCATGTAAGCTATGACTTCTTTAGTATCTGAGGAGTTGCAAGTATGCAGGTATTTTGTTGGAGGGAAAGTCATTGACGATGAAGCTGAAGATGATTGGCCCTAGGACACTATCTGCAGCAGTGTCCTGAAGCTGAGATGATTCACCTCCAACAATTGGAACCTGTGGTGTTCTTTGTGGTTTTGATCCAAGCATGGTTGATGTAGTATTTACAAAGACCACAACTAGATTTTATATTAAACAAAGCTAACGATTTATTTACACTACTTAATTGGATTTGAAACTTACTTCTATATAATAAACAGTTGGTAATAAACATACAATCTACACTCATCTACTACTAATTTCTACACTAATACGATAACTATGATCTGCTCTCACTCATACTATCTTTCCCACAGTCTGTCTTCTAGCCTTCTCCTCAACCTCGATGCTTCATATAGTTCTGCATATAGCTCCTCTAGTGGTTGATTTGGACATAACATTAACCCTTACAGTTCTGTACATTTATCATAATGTCACAGAACCTTTTTGCCATTTATGATCCAGTTTTGCCCCGATTCCTATTAATTTCAATTTGTCCATGGCTCCTTCAATCTACACTCAGTCAAATGCTGCCTTGAAGTTAATGGCTGTCGATTTCATGTCAACTCTTTGGTCCAGGGATGTCATGAGGTCTGAAACCAGGTAGCAATGGTGGAATCCAAAGTGTGCATGTGATTACTGATGCCATAACATTGTCAACGTTATCTTGCATCACATTGTTGATGATTAAGAGTGTACTGGCAGGGTGGTAATTAGCTAGATTGGACTTGTCCTGGTTTTTGTGGACAGTTTTCACATTGTCAGGCAGATGCCAGTGTTGTGGCTGTACTGCAACACCTTGGCTAGAATGAGATAAACTCTGGAGCACAATTCTTCAATGCTATTGCCGGAATGTTGTCCGGGCCCATAGCCTTTGGTATATCCATTGCCTTTGGCAGTTTGTGATTATCACGTGGAGTGAATCAAATTAACTGAAGACTGACATCTATGAAGCTGGTAATGTCACAAGAAGGCTGAGATAGATGATCAGTTCTGCTTTGAAGTGGTGTTCAACATGGAGGAGAGCCGATTCATCAGCTTAGGGATGGTGGTGGTGGTAATTAGCAGGAGGTTTCCTTGACACTGTCTGACCTGATTTTTTCTTGTCTAAAAATATATTTTATTCATAGAATTTGTAGAAGTGCATTACAAACATTTCAAACTGAATTTTGCAGGAAGTGCAATAAAATTCAACTTCTCTGCATACAGCAGGTCCATTCTGAGATGCCTCAATACAGTTTCAATACCCTTGATGTTCACAACATACATTCCATGTCAGGCATGCTATACAGTTTTCAGCAGTGACTTTATGGGGTCTGGAGTAATGTTAAATACACCCATGACATCTCCCCCAGACTGTATAGCACTGCGCCACCACCTTTAGATGGTGATGGTGGAGTCTGGGATATTGGTTGTAAGGTATTATTCAGTCAATATGACTGTCAGGCTTTGTTTGACTAGTGTGTGGAATAACTCTCCCAATTTTGGTGTAAGTGCCCAGCTATAAGTGAGGAGGGCTTTGCAGGGTTGACTGGGCAGGGTGTCATAGCTGATGTTCAGGTCAATACCGGGTGATCTATATGATTTTATACTTATTCAACTTATCTCTAATGGTTTGATAAAACTGAGTGGTTTGCTGGGTCATATCATAAGATAGTTAAGAGTTTCTACATTGCCATAGGTCTGTAGTCACATGTCGGCCAGATCAGGGAAGAACAGCAGATTTCCCTCCCTAAAAGGACGTTAATGAACCATAAGTGTTTTTACGACAATTGGTAGTTTCCTGGTCACCATTCCCGAGCTATGACTAGCTTTTTCTATTCCAGGTGTATTCATTATTACTTTCAGAAGAATTAATTGCCATGGTGAATTTGTTTCTTTGTAGCATGAATCCAAGCCTTTGGGTTAATAATCCAGTAAAGTTACTACTATGGTACCGTTTCCATAGCAGGTGTTTCAGATCCACATTCCACATTATGGGTAAACGTTAGTGTATAAGTCACATCTTTATGCAACATTTATAGCCTCCATAAATATGACTGAGACACATGCACTGGTACAATTTTGACCGTAAGATTGCAAATGCAGCTTCCACAGCAATGAAAACGAATATAACAAATAAAATCATGGCACTACAGCATTATTATGGTTATCCAGTTATTGGGGGAAAGTATTTTGTTTCCACAGAACACTTTATTTAAACTGCATTTAATTACTGAAAATCATTAGTTGAATTGTAATGGATCAACAGCTCCCTCTGTAGGCACAAATACTTAAAAGATTGTCTCATGGCCTGAATCCTTCAATATGGGGAATGGAGAATGACTCAACTTAAGCCTGTGTTACGCATCAAGACACTGAGGAATTCCCGCCACATATACATTCACAGTACCATTGTGCTGAAGTTTTCTAGTTTGTGGCCTTTTCATGATGCTGGCTTGCTGTGGCAGAATGGTTTTCAGGGGAATCATTATTGGAGTTGGATGCTGTCCTTTTGGACTGTTATTTGGGTTTGTGAGTGCGGCAATGATTTTGAAAGACTGTCCCATGATAGTTGGGACTATGAGATGGACTAGAGCGGTATTTTACATGGGTATTGATGTTGCTGCATGGCTGCAAGTTTTACCTGCAGACACTGTTGGGGTGTGTGGACCCTGTATTTTTTTTGTGTGGTGTGTCTGATTGAATCGGTATTATATAAATTCTGGGGTGACAGCTTCCTGGGTGTGGGCGCAGTTGATTCCCCTTTTTTTCTGTATGCTGAGGTGAGTGTTTTTGGGAAATATGGGGTGTAGTTTTGGGCATTGTCTAATGACCCCCCCCCCCCCCCCCCAACCTGGTACCCTTGTGGCCGAAAGTTATACAGTGCTGGTAAGGCCTTGGGTCGATGGGGCAGTTATTATGATGTGCACCATCCCCAGGCTCAGCTGTCAGTGGCTTTGCCCTGTGTGTGGTTAGTGGGGCTGTTGGGTTGGATGTGTGTTGTTAGTGGGGCTGTTGGTTGGATGTAATGTTTGGCAGGGTGTATGCCATTCTGTCCTGTTCCCTCGTTTTTGTTGTACCTTGCTTGGCCCAAAAAGTTTAAAAAAACATTTTTGTCTTCTGGCCATTTGTGGTTTTGTTGTACCGGTGATTTGTGCTCATTGTTCTCTTCAATTTTTCTTTTGGCCTCTCCTCCATGGTCGTTGTTGAGAGTTTTTGGACTTTGAAGGGGAAGGGTGATAATCTTACATAATAATTGCTTATTGTCACGAGTAGGCTTCAATGAAGTTACTGTGAAAAGCCCCTAGTCGCCACATTCCGGCGCCTGTTCGGGGAAGCCGGTACGGGAATTGAACCTGCGCTGCTGGCCTTGTTCTGCATTACAAGCCAGCTGTTTAGCCCACTCTGCTAAACCAGCTCCTCATGGGACTCATCCAGCTGGGGATGATTGTTCCCTAGTGCTGATTGGGTTATGAGTTAATCAGCATTCACATAACAGGTCAGCTGTTATAGCAGCTGATGGAAAGGAGTGAGGACCCTGAGATGTGTACATGGGACCTGTGTAAATACTGCTGTTATGCTGAATAAACATTTTTCTCAGGAACTCTTTGGACTCCCCTTTGCCGTTTACTTCGCCCACAGCAGCTCCATTTAAAAACAGTGAAAGTCAGTGAAGCTACACCTTAAGGGGTGTCTTCAGTTGACAATAAAAACTGGACCCTAACTCCACATGAATTGCACTCCTTACTTGGCCTCCCAACTCTGCTTGTTGCTGGATTCAGGCTGGAGCTGGGACAGGATGGTGCAAGGTTTGCAGAGTAAAATGCAGAGTGGGCAGCGTAAATATTATAGTCAGCGGTGGGCGCAACCTCTCCCATCATTGATTGGAAGATCTGGGCCAAGATGTTTTGCCTGCTATACAATAGGATTTACATACCACAACAGCTTGCACTTACATAGCGCTTTTAATATACTAAAACTCTGGGATAACATGACAATATCACACTAATAGAGAAAGAAAATAATGAACAATGGGTACATTTACATACACATGAGGAAAAGGATGCTATAACACGTTTTAGTTTCAAAACTTGCAGCAATTCAGGGTTCCAAGAATATGAGAGGATCCAATAAATTGAGTACCACATTCCCAGAATGGAAACCCCATCTCACAAAAACTATGGTTGCATTTTGCTAACGCCTATATCCTTTTTTTCTGTACATTGCTTCATACTTTATAAAAGATCTTAAAGTAAGGGAACACTTAGGAAGCAGCGATCATAATATGGTTGAGTTCAGTCTGCAGTTTGAAAGAGAGAAGGCAAAATCGGATGTAATGGTGTTACAGTTAAATAAAGGTAATTACGAGGGCATGAGAGAGGAACTGGCGAAAATCGACTGGAAGCAGACCCTAGTGGGGAAGACAGCAGAGCAAAAATGGCAGGAGTTTGTATGCATAATTGAGGACACTGTACAGAGGTTCATCCCCAAGAAAAGAAAGATTATCCGGGGAGGGATTAGACAGCCATGGCTGACAAAGGAGGTCAGGAAATGTATCAAAGAAAAAGAGAGATCCTAAAAAGTGGCCAAAAGCACTGGGAAATCAGAAGATTGGGAAGGCTACAAAAACAAACAGAGGTTAACAAAGAGACAAATAAGCAAGGAGAGGATCAAATATGAAGGCAGGCTAGCCAGTAATATAAGAAATGATAGTAAAAGTTTCTTTCAATACATAAGAAACAAACGACAGGCCAAAGTAGACATTGGGCCAATTCAAACTGATTCCGGAAGGCTAGTGATGGGAGACGAGGAAATGGCTGGAGAACTTAATAAGTACTTTGCGTCTGTCTTCACAGTGGAAGACATGAGTAATATCCCAAAAATTATAGAGGGTCAGGGGGCTGAGTTGAGTATGGTTGCCATTACAAAAGAGATGGTGCTAAAAAAGCTAAAAGGTCTTAAAATTGACAAATCTCCTGGCCCCGATGGGCTACACCCTAGAGTTCTGAGAGAGGTGGCTGAAGAAATGGTGGAAGCGTTGGTTGAGATCTTTCAAAAATGACTGGAGCCAGGGAAAGTCCCGGACGATTGGAAGATCGCTGTTGTAACCCCCTTGTTCAAGAAAGGATCAGGACAAAAGATGGAAAATTATAGGCCAATTAGCCTAACCTCGGTTGTTGGTAAAATTCTAGAATCGATCGTTAAGGATGAGATTTCTAAATTCTTGGAAGAGCAGGGTCGGATTCGAACAAGTCAACATGGATTTAGTAAGGGGAGGTCGTGCCTGACGAACCTGTTAGAATTCTTTGAGGAGGTGACAAGTAGGTTAGACCAGGGAAACCCAGTGGACGTGGTCTATCTGGATTTCCAAAAGGCCTTTGATAAGGTGCCACACAGGAGGCTGCTGAGTAAGGTGAGGGCCCATGGTGTTCGAGGTGAGCCACTGGCATGGGTTGAGGATTGGCTGTCTGACAGAAGGCAGAGAGTTGGGATAAAAGGTTATTTTTCGGAATGGCAGCCGGTGACCAGCGGTGTCCCACAGGGTTCAGTGTTGGGGCCGCAGCTGTTCACCATATATATTAATGATCTGGATGAAGGGACTGGGGGCATCTAGCGAAGTTTGCCGATGATACAAAGTTAGGTGGTCAGGCAGGTAGTGCTGAGGAAGTGGGGAGGCTGCAGCAGGATCTAGACAGTTTGGGAGAGTGGTGCAGGAAATGGCTGATGCAATTCAACGTGAGAAAATGTGAGCTCTTGCACTTTGGAAAAAAGAATCCAAGCATAGACTACTTTTGAAACGGTGAGAAAATTCATAATGCCAAAGTACAAAGGGATCTGGGAGTGCTAGTCGAGGATTCCCTAAAGGTAAACATGCAGGTTGAATCTATGATTAAGAAAGCAAATGCAATGTTGTCATTTATCTCAAGAGGGTTGGAATATAAAAGCAGCGATGTGCTACTGAGCCTTTATAAGACTCTGGTTAGGCCCCATTTGGAGTACTGTGTCCAGTTTTGGGCCCCACATCTCAGGAAGGACATACTGGCACTGGAGCGTGTCCAGCGGAGATTCACACAGATGATCCCTGGAATGGCGGGTCTAACATATGATGAACGGCTGAGGATCCTGGGATTGTATTCATTGGAGTTTAGAAGGTTAAGGAGAGATCTAATAGAAACTTACAAGATAATACATGGCTTAGAAAGGGTGGACGCAAAGAAACTGTTTCCGTTAGGCGAGGAGACGAGGACCCGTGGGCACAGCCTTAGAATTAGAGGGGGTAAATTCAGAACAGAAATGCGGAGACATTTCTTCAGCCAGAGAGTGGTGGGCCTGTGGAATTCATTGCCGCGGAGTGCAGTGGAGGCCGGGACGCTAAATGGCTTCAAGGCAGAGATAGATAAATTCTTGATGTCGCGAGGAATTAAGGGCTACGGGGAGAATGCTGGTAGGTGGAGTTGAAATGCCCATCAGCCATGATTGAATGGCGGAGTGGACTCGATGGGCCGAATGGCCTTACTTCCACTCCTATGTCTTATGGTCTTATGGTCTTATATGTTTACTGAAGGAATCTATGAGTGAACTTCGACTATAATTGGGTTGGATGTATAGAAAGAAATACGGTGCAAGTAATTCCACTTCAATCTAAATGTTTGACACCATTCAAACGTCACCAACAAATCTACAGTAGAAATAAGAAACAAGGTAGTTTGTACTAGTGACCTAGCAGTTTAACTCCTAAAACTGCTTGTCACTCAAACTTCTCTTTGCTTCAGTTGACTGACTTTGCGAATTTCTTAGTTTGCTTGCAAAAGGGAACAATAAGTGGGAAGAAAATGTACTGCCTCAGACAATTGAAAATGATTATATTGTGTTTTGCACTACAGGTTGAACATTCCTTATCCAAAACCCAAAAATTTTACGAGCGCAGACGTGACGACACGAGTGGAAAATCCCACAAATCTCCGGGAGATGTGCAGTTCCCAACGTGCACTGCACATGCGCAGATGCACAGTATATTCTGAAATCCGATACACACTCGGCCCCAAGCATTTTGGATAAGGGATTTTCAACCTTAGTTGATCACTGGTGTTTTAGAAGCCCCAGACCATCCCATCCTTCTGGCTGCAGGGAGATAAGATGTGGCAAACAGCTTGCAAAGAGAGAAATAATTACTGCCATCTCCAGACTCTAGTCCATGCAGAACACAAGTCTACTGGGAAATGATACCATCCAATTTAATCAGCTTTAATCTCTTGTCTGATCATGCCCCTGTTTGGATCATAAATTTCTCTATTTATTTTCCTGTAGCAGGTTGTCCCCACCTACATTGTCCTTCAGATCTCAGATTAATCTCTATTTCAGAAGCATGAGTCCTTCCTGCAGTACTGAACCAATGATTGCTATATTCTTTCCTATTAATTACAGAAACAATTCCATCTTCAGTGCTTATTTATTTCTTTGTTAAGTCCTTGTTTTATCATCACAGTACGGATGGAAAGCATTTGCTCTTAAATGGTCTTTTCTGCTGTACATGGAAACATACATAGAAAATATAAGCAGGAGGAGGCAATTCAGCCCTTCGAGCCTGCTCTGTCAATCATTACGATCATGGCTGATCAACAAGTTCAATACCCTGATCCTGCCTTCCCCCCCCAAATCCCTTGATCCCATTAGCCCCAAGAGCTATATCTAACTCCTTCTTGAAATTACACTATGTTTTTGCCTCAACTACTTCCTGTGATAGTAAATTCCACAGATTCACCATTCCATTGGTGAAGACATTTACTCCTCACTTCAGTCCTAAAACGTAAACGCTTATCCTCAAACTATGACCCTTATTCTGGACTCCCCCACCATCGGGAACATTCTTTCTGAATCTACCCTGTCTAATCCTGGTAGAATTTTATAAGTTTCTGTGAGATGACCCCTCACTCTTCTGAACACCAATAAATATAATCCTAACCAATTTAGTCTCTCCTCATATGACAGTCCCGCCATACCAGGAATTTGCCTGGTAAACCTTCGCTGCACTCCCTCGAGAGCAAGAACAGGACACCAAAACTGCACACAATACTCCAGGTGTGGCCTCACCACTGCCCTATACAATTGTAGTAAAACATCCCTATTCCTATATTCAAATCCTCTCGTTCTGAAGGCCAACCTACCATTTGCCCTAGACCAGGTCTTTATGCGGCCCACCAAGATCAAGTCATAAAAAAAAAAAATTTCTTTAAAAAAATTTTTTTTTTTTTTTTAAATTTTTTTTTAATAAGGTTAATTGTGGGGGGGGCTGTTGGGTTACTGGTATAGGGTGGATACGTTGACTTGAGTAGGGTGATCATTGCGCGGCACAACATCGAGGGCCGAAGGGCCTGTTCTGTGCTTTACTGTTCTATGTTCTATATGAGGCGCCCAGAATCATAACCGGGTGAAACGCCATTTTTGAAAAGTAGAGAAAAAGAGGGCTAAAGGCAGGATGCCGCCGGGGGAAGCGCTGAGGTATATGCCGCACGCTAATTGGTTACAACCGGGACTATTAATTAATATACCATGCGGACCTTTAAAATTGTGAATTTCTGAATGTGGCCCTTGCACGGAAAGGTTTGCCCACCCCTGCCCTAGACCGAGCGAATGACCATCAGAACTGTTCATGTGCATACTGGTTTTTGCCCTCCTCTTCCACTGTGTTCAATATTCCAAGTGTAACCTGAATGTTCAATCATAGACTTGTCCATTTAATTGTTACGTGTAATTTGAATCCTAAAATATGTTCATTATATTTTGTCATGGAAAGGAAGAAAATGAAATGAAAATCGCTTATTGTCACAAGTAGGCTTCAAATGAAGTTACTGTGAAAAGCCCCCAGTCACCACATTCCGCAGCCTGTTCGGGGAGGCTGGTACGGGAATTGAACCGTGCTGCTGGCCTGCTTTAAAAGCCAGCGATTTAGCCCTGTGCGAAACCAGCCAGAATAAATGAAAGAAGTAATAAGGCAGGCTTAACAGGCTTCCATAAACTCTACTAAACTCTACTATTAATTAGTTGAAATGAAATGAAATCAACACTGATTTATAGAACAGAATTCACAGTGCAGAAGGAGGCTATTCGGCCCATCGAGTCTGCACCGGCCCTTGGAAAGAGCACCCTACCCAACCACACACCTCCATCCAATCCCCATAACCCAGTAACCCCACCCAAGACTAAGGGCAATTGATCATGGCCAATCCACCTAACCTGCACATCTTTGGACTGCGGGAGGAAACCGGAGCACCCGGAGGAAACCCACGCAGACACGGGGAGAACGTGCAGACTCCACACAGACAGTGACCCAAGCTGGGAATCAAACCTGGGGCCCTGGAGCTGTGAAACAACTATGCTAACCACTATGCTACCGTGCTGCCTGTGCTATTTTTAGCTCGTTGCACAGGAAAAATGGGTGGGCGTCTGTTACGTTTATTTTACTTCCCCATCCTAGGATGGGATAAAAGGTCCCAGGAGCAGCTGTAGTTTTTCTCTGATAGAGTCATAACTGTGTGAGTATTGAGTTTTGCTTAATGAGTTTCCGAGGTATAGTTTAGCATTTGAGCCGTTACTTTCAGCATTTCAGCACCTTCCTGGAAGGTTTTCCTGAGGATTGGAGGACATGGTCCCATCATTTGCAAAGCAGCGATCATCTGTATCTGATCCAATAGGGCTAGTGTACTCTGCTGGTGGGAAGCACCTCTGAAGAGGAAGAGAGGGGCAGGAGGGAGAGGAGGCAAGGCGGGCACAGGCAGAATCCCAGGCAGAGGCCTGTAAAAGGAGAGATATGGTCTCAGTTGATGCAGGGCCAGCAGGGAAGCCAAGCCAGGAGGGGACATCAAAGCTGCCATGAGCTAGCAGCTAGAGTATAGAGGCAGCATACCAACTACCTCCAGGCCCACTGCCACATGAGGCTCTGGTTGTCCAGGGGTACAGTGACATCAATTTGTAACATGGTATGTCCCGAAATCATCTCAAACTGTATGTGTGTGTGTGTGAGGGGGGGGGGGGGGGACCCAGGCCAGTGGCATTGAAGGTCAGTGATCCTCAACTTCTACACCTCCAGTTCATTTCATTAGGCATCTCTCAATCAGCCGCGCACAGTTGTGCCAAGCTGGTGAGCAAGGCCATCTTTGGACACGTCCACACATCCATTCACTGCCAGACAGACGAGAACAGCCAGGCAGAGATGGTTTGCAGCGATGGCTGCCTTCCGCCACATCCAGGATTCTATAGACTGCACGCATATGGCCTTCAGGGCACCACCAGGAGAGCCAGGGGCTTTCATCAACAGGTAGGAGTACCACCCGATGGGCAGCACGATAGCACAAGTGGCTAGCACTGTGGCTTCGCAGCACCAGGGTCCCAGGTTCGCTTCCCCACTGGGTCCATGTCTGTGCGGAGTCTCCACGTGTCTGTGTGGGTTTCCTCCGGGTGCTCCGGTTTTCTCCCAGTCTAAAGACGTGCAGCTTAGGTGGATTGGCCATGATAAATTGCCCTTAGTGGCCAAAAAGGTTAGGTGGGGTTATTGGGTTACGGGGATAGGATGGAAGTGAGGGCTTATAGTGGGTGGGTGGAGATGTGATGGGCCGAATGGGCCACTTCTGCACTGTATGTTCTATGAACGCACAGATTGTCTGTGACCACAGGACACGGATTCTACAACTCCCTGTCTGCTATCTCGGGAGCTCCCATGATTGATACATCTTGTGGAATTCCCGGTACCAAGGCTGTTTGTGGCTCCTGCAAGATTGGATGGATGGCTCCTGGGTGACGAGACTATCCCTTGTAAAGGTGGCGAATGGCCTCACCCTGTCACCCAAGAACTCAGACCGAGGAGAGATATAACAGGAATCATGCATCCCAAAGAGCGGTGGTGAGGAGGACCATCCGGCTACTCATGATGTGTTCCAATGCCTTGACCGATGAAAAAATGTTTCATTCGTAATAAAACTTTCCTTATGAGCCAAACTCAGAAATGCTGCAGCACACAAAGCCCTCAGCTTACAAATCTGTGCAACATCTGGCCAACGTACAAAGCATGCAACCAACCCATCTCTTTGAATTAAGGTACATGTTTATGGGACTTAACATAAGAACAGCATACAAATGTGCCAATACTAACAGAAAATTTAAAGTAATGAACGCAGATAATGTTACCCGTGACACGCCCTGTTGTGCTTAAGGTGCCTTAAGCTTACACCTGTGGGTTCTGCATCTTAGTGCCCATCCCCTCGCCCCCCTCGCTGCCTGCAGCATTGGGGGCAGCCTGCTGAATTTGCTATCGCAGTGGCTTTGATGGCTTTGCTGGGCGCCCTCAGTTAGCTCTGACTGTAAAGGAGCATCCAACCCCATGGGTGGCCACTGCTCAGTCATCACGGCATCGTCAGCCAATGGCAGAAAGGCAGAGGAGCTGGTGCCTTCATTTGGAGCACCCTGAGAGGAGCCCACAGAAACACTAGCTCGCCGGCCAGCTTGAGGTGTGTCTACATCTCCCTACTCACCATTGATGGACAGGCAGAGAGACAAGGTACCTCATGCATCTCTCACACAGCCAGTGACCCACAGAGGTCACAGTCGGTGGGCTGGCTTGCAGGCCCAAGCATGACCCCTGGAACCTCTGAGGGTGTCCTTGAAGCAGCCTCACCTAGAGAGTTGCCACTCAACAATGGAGGAACGTGGCTTCATGTTCTGCATGGAAGCCATGGCATGTAGACCCTCATGGATCTCCACCAGTTCTCCCCACGCATCCCATTGGACATACAGTATCTGCTGCCTGATGGACATCTCCAGAGGCTCATCATCTTCCCCGGACTCAGCATGGTCCTGGTCTTCAGCAGTACTCCCACTATTGGCATCTGGCGACCTCTCTACCATCTCGTCACACGAGTCTGACGTCCCCTCGCCATTGTGCACTACCAGCAGAGATGACAGCCTAATGCCCACCGGTGTTTCTGCACCGGTGTCTGGTTCCGGGTGACAGCCTAACACAGGTGCAGGACTGGTGTCTTCCTGGGTGCTCAACAGGGGTCCTGGGGGTAACCTGCAGCTGGTGCGGTTGGCTCATCTGTGGAAGGAAGGCACAACATCAGCCAATTCAATCACCATCATCACTATACATGCTAGGTGGGCTGCTGAGGCAGTGCAGACCTGCTGCATGGTGCCAATCTACATTGGAGCTTCAATGGGCATTCTGGCTGGGACAACTCACTGTGTGATAAGAGGAGCCCGTGAACTCTCCCATATGCATAGCACACATATCTGGGACCTACACATCTACCTTCAGCCCTGATCCCCACCTCACCAGGACCAGAGGAGCGAGCTGGCTAGTGGCACTCCATCTCCAGAGCATCACTCTCGCTCCGAGTCAGGACCTGCAAGTTGGGGATTCCCCCACCAGTTCGGCAGCGTTCCACAGTATTGTGACTTGTCTTCGCCTGACGGGACAATTGAAAGGTCCATTAGTATTACATTGTCCTTAAAGACAATTCCTGATGCCCACTCCGCCCACCTGGCCATTAGGCGGGCATTTCACATGGCACATTTCCTCCCTCCAAGACACTGCAACCTATTGACATTGCAGGCTTCAGTGCCGGTTGTCACAGATACTCAGACCACTGAGCACACAGGGGAATGGACCAACTGCATCTCTTCACACAGGACCCTGCCATCTCTGCACCTACACTTGCTGATCACAGATCACTGAATCTTTTGCGGCAATGCAGCCTGCTGCAGCGCGCAACATCACACCCACTGACCTCGGCAGCCACTTCCTGCACAAGGACAGACAGGCACTCAATTAGCCCACCTGAGTTGCCCTCCCATCTTCTATGGCCTTGAGGACATTTTTCTGGACTGTTGTGATACACACAGCACCCTCACCCTCCCCGACAACTTCAGGCAGGCTTCAGGGAGCTGCCTGCTCTCCTTTGAAACCGCCCCCACCCACAAACTTCTCATTGGAAGAAAAGATCAAGAGGACAGTTGATAAAGATGGTCAAACTTATCAGAGGTTTTAATAAAGTAAATGAGGACAAATTATTTCTACACGTTAGTGAATCAATAATGAAATGGTTTAAATTTAAAACCACCACCAACGGAACAAAGGGGAAGGTTAGAAGAAATTATATTATGCAAAGGGTTGCTGGGGCACAGGATGCCTGACTAGAAGCAATAAAAAAAGCAGGATTCGCAATAGCTTTTGAAAGGGAAATAGTTAAATATTTGAAAAAGGAGAAACATTAAAATGGTATGGAAAAAGGCAGGGAAACGGGAACAAATTGGATGCTCATTTATAAAGCCGGCGTGGGCCACACCAATCCCCAACTTGCAGGTCCTGACTAGGAGCGAGAGTGATGCTCTGGAGATGGAGTGCCACCAGCCAGCTCACTCCTCTGGACCTGGTGCTGTCTAATTCTATTATTCTTTGATTCTAGCCCTGAAACCTTTCACCCACAATTCCAGCAGTTGAAATGAAAATTAAATGAAAATCGCTTATTGTCACAAGTAGGCTTCAAATGAAATTACTGTGGAAAGCCCCTAGTCGCCACATTCCGGCACCTGTTCAGGGAGGCTGGTACAGGAATTCAACCATGCTGCTGGCCTGCCTTGGTCCGCTTTCAAAGCCAGTTATTTAGCTCTGTGCTAAACCAGACACTCAGCGTGGGATTTTGCCCCCTGGTGCCTTCCACTCCCGAGTTGCCATAAACAAAAATCTGGCATCAAATAGAATTGGGTCAGGAAGATAAATGCTTCAAAACTTTATTATGGCTTTCCTGTAGGCCAGCAGGAGCAGGAACACTTCTCTAGGCTATAGAAACACACATGGAGCCTCCACCCTAGACTTCTCCCTTTCCCTGATCATGATGCCTTGCCAACTTGCTCACATTTTCCTGATGGCCGGGGATTGTTCCATGGATCCTTGGCTGTAGCTTCCTAAAATAATCAGAATAACTTTACTGTCAGAAGTAGGCTTACATTAACACTGCAATGTAGTTACTGTGAAAAGCCCCTAGTCGCCACATTCCGGCGCCTGTTCGGGTACAGAGAGGGAGAATTCAGAGTGTCCAAATGACCAAACAAGCACGTCTTTAGGGAAATGTGGGAGGAAACTGGAGCACCCGGAGGAAACCCCCACAGACACGGGGAGAACGTGCAGACTCTGCACAGACAGTCATCCAAGCCTGGAATCTAACCCGGGACCCTGGAGCTGTGAAGCAACACTGCTAACCACTGTGCTACCGTGCCACGCACTCATTCTGTCCCACTCCTTTCCCAGCTGGTGATTTTGTGGTAGTCACCACTGATGTATATATTGTATATAGAGGATGTTGTTATAGGTGCTTTACGGTAAGGCTACAGGTACGGGGGGTAGATCCCTGCCTGCTGGTTCCGCCCAGTAGGCGGAGTATAAATATGTGTGCTCCCCATACGGCAGCCATTTCGTCAGCTGCTGAAGGAGGCCCCACATCTCAGTGTAATAAAGCCTCGATTACATCTTACGCTCGTCTTTGCGTAATTGATAGTGCATCAATTTATTACACTGAGTTTTCAGACATGGACCTCCACATCAAGCCAGATCTCCTGCAGCTGCATCCTCAAGCAGACAACGCCAAAAATTACTTGGAACATTGGCTGGCCTGTTTCGAAGCATACATCGGGTCTGTGCCAGACACAATCCCAGAAGCACAGAAGCTCCAGATCCTTTACACGCGGCTGAACTCCAGCATCTTTCCACTCGTCCAGGACGCGCCAACCTACGCAGAGGCTATGGCGCTACTGAAGGAAAACTACGCTCAGCAGACTAACAAAATCTACGCCAGGCACCTCCTATCCATGCGGCGCCAACTTCCGGTGAGTCAGTGGAAGATTTCTGGCGCGCCCTTCTCGCCCTAGTTAGAGACTGTGACTGTGAGGCCGTTTCGGCCACGGAACACTCGAATTTGCTGATGAGAGATGCATTTGTTACGGGCATAGGGTCTGACTACATCCACCAACGCCTCTTAGAAGGGGCCACGCTCGAACTCGCGGCGACCAAAAAGCTAGCACTCTCACTTACAGTCACAATACGCAACATTCAGGTCTACGCCCCTGACCGCGAGGCCCACCCTTCTTGTGCATCGTGGACTCCGCAGACGGCCGCCCCATCGTGGACCCCATCAGCGACCTCCCTCAGCCAACCCCACGCCTGTGCCGCGCGGCAGCCAACCAACTCCGCGGGGCCAAATGCTACTTCTGTGGGCAGTCACAACACCCCCGACAGCGCTGCCCGGTGCGGAGCACCCTCTGCAAGGCCTGTGGCAAGAAGGGACATTTCGCTGCAGCGTGCCAGGCCCGCTCAATCGCCGCTATTGTCCCGGCACCTCCCATGTGCGGCCAGTGGGCGCCGCCACTTCCCCTCCTCGGATCATGTGCGGTCAGTGGATGCTGCCATCTTGCTCGACTTGCAACACGTGTGGCCTGTGGACACCGCCACCTTGTTCCTCCCAGGACCAACGGGCGCCGCCATCTTGCCTTCCTCACGACTCGCGCAGCGCCAGGGCGCCACCATCTTGCCTTCCTCACGACTCGCGCAGCGCCAGGGCGCCACCATCTTGCCTCCCCCACGACACGTGCGGCTCGTATGCACCGCCATCTTGCCGGACTCAGGACCCCTGCCCGCAGGCACCACATCAGACTGCTCATCGCCTGCATTACCACCGATTACCAGCCGTGCCTCGGTCATGATTGACCAGTCTCGCGACCTCGCGACGGCTTCAACTAAATTGAAGGTGAACGGACATGAGATCTCCTGCCTGCTGGACTCCGGGAGCACTGAGAGCTTCATTCACCCTGAAATGGTAAGGCGCTGCTCCCTCGCGGTACACCCTGCCAACAAGAGAACCTCCCTGGCCTCCGGATCCCACTCCGTGGCGATCCGGGGCTACTGCATCGCCACTCTCACTGTCTAGGGCGTGGAGTTCAGCGGGTTCCGCCTCTACGTCCTCCCGAACCTCTGCGTGCCTTGCTACTCGGCCAGGACTTCCAATGCACCTGCAGAGCCTAACCCTGAAATTCAGCGGGCCCCTACCACCCCTTACTGTGTGCGGCATCACGACCCTTAAGGTCGACCCACCTTTCCTTTTTGCAAACCTTTTTTAAATTTTTTTTTTATTTTTTATTTTTTTTACATTTAGATTAGCCAATTATTTTTTCCAATTAAGGGGCAATTTAGCGTGGCCAATCCACCTACTCTGCACATTTTTGGGTTGTGGGGGCGAAACCCACGCAGACACGGGGAGAATGTGCAAACTCCACACGGACAGTGACCCAGGGCCGGGATCGAACCTGGGACCTCAGCGCCGTGAGGCGGTTGTGCTAACCACTAGGCCACCATGCTGCCCTTCCTTTTTGCAAACCTAACCCCGGATTGCAAACCCGTCGCCACCAGGACCAGATGGTACAGCGCCTAGGACAGGACCTTCATCAGGTCTGAAGTCCAGCGGCTGCTTCGGGAGGGCATCATCGAGGCCAGAAGCAGCCCCTGAAGAGCCCAAGTGGTAGTGGTCAAAACTGGGGAGAAAAATAGGACGGTCGTTGACTACAGTCAGACCATCAATCGGTACACGCAGCTCGACACGTACCCCCTCCCACGCATATCTGATATGGTCAATCAGATTGCACAGTACCGGATCTTCTAGACAGTGGACCTGAAATCTGCCTACCACCAGCTCCCTATCCGTAAGGCGGACTGCCCATACACTGCGTTCAAAGCAGACGGCCGCCTTTACCACTTTCTTAGGGTTCCCTTCGGCGTCACCAATGGGGTCTCGGTCTTCCAATGGGAGATGGAGTGAATGGTTGACCGGTACGGACTGTGGGCCACCTTCCCGTACCTGGACAATGTCACCATCTGTGGCAATGATCAGCAGGACCATGACGCCAACCTTGCTAAATTACTTCACACCGCCACTTTCCTCAAAGTCACTTATAACAAGGAGAAGTGCCTGTTCAGCACCAACCGCTTAGCCATCCTCGGCTATGTGGTCCAGAACAGAGTTCTGGGGCCCTCCCCCGATCGCATGCGCCCCCTCATGGAACTCCCCCTCCCCTACTGCCCCAAGGCCCTCAAACGATGCCTGGGGTTCTTTTCGTATTACGCCCAGTGGGTCCCAAACTATATGGACAAGGCCTGCCCACTCTTCCAATCCACCGTTTTCCCACTGATGGCCGAGGCTCACCAGGCCTTCAACCATATCAAGGCCGACATCGCCATGGCCGCGATGCATGCGGTCAACGAGACGTTACCATTCCAAGTGGAGAGCGATGCATTAGACGTCGCTTTGGTGCCACCCTCAACAAGGCAGACAGGCCTCGGTGAATTATTTTCTCGCTCCCTCCATGCCTTCGAAATTCGGCACTCTTCCGTGGAGAAAGAGGCCCAAGCGATCGTTGAAGCTGTGCGACATTGGAGGCATTACCTGGCCGGCAGGAGATTCACTCTCCTCACTGGCAAACGGTCGGTTGCCTTCATGTTTAACAACACACAGCGGGGCAAGATCAAAAATGATAAAATCTTGAGGTGGAGGATCGAGCTCTCCACCTACAACTACGAGATTCTGTATCGCCCCGGTAAGCTCATCGAGCCCCCCAATGCTCTATCCCGAGGTACATGTGCCAGCGCAAACGTGAACCGACTCCAGACCCTGCATGACAATCTCTGTCTCTCAGGGGTCACCCATTTCATCAAGGCCCACAATCTGCCCTACTCCATTGAGGAAGTCCGGGCTATCAGTAGAGACTACCAGGTCTGCGCGGAGTGTAAACCGCACTTCTACCGGCCAGGCCGTGTGCACCTGGTGAAGGCCTCCCTCCCCTTTGAACACCTCAGCGTGGACTTCAAAGGGCCCCTCCCCTCCACCCACCGAAACTCGTACTTCCTCAGTGTGGTATATGAATATTCCCAATTCCCCTTTGCCGTCCCATGACTTCTGCCACTGTCACCAAATCCCTCAACACCACCTTCGCTCTATTCGGTTTCCCCGCCTATGTCCACAGCAACCGGGGATGCTGATTCATAACCGATGAGCTGCACCAGTACCTGC
This sequence comes from Scyliorhinus canicula, assembly GCF_902713615.1. Classification (NCBI taxonomy): domain Eukaryota; kingdom Metazoa; phylum Chordata; class Chondrichthyes; order Carcharhiniformes; family Scyliorhinidae; genus Scyliorhinus; species Scyliorhinus canicula. The sequence goes on along the minus strand of NC_052150.1, from coordinate 64,048,911 downwards.
TCAACAGGGACATTGCCTTGAGCAGAACGGCCAGCTACAACCCCAGGGGAAACGGCCAGGTAGAGAGGGAGAACGGGACGGTCTGGAGGGCCGTCCAGCTGGCCCTACGGTCCAGGAATCTCCCGGCCTCCCGCTGGAAGCAGGTCCTCCCTGACACCCTTCACTCCATTCGGTCGCTCCCGTGCCCCGCAACTAATGAAACCCCCCATGGACGTCTCTTTGTCTTCCCCAGGAAGTCCACCTCCGGGGTATCGCTCCTAACGTGGCTGGCAGCTCCAGGATCCGTTCTCCTCCGTAGACACGTTCGACTCCACAAGGCGGACCCGTTGGTTGAGAGGGTACAGCCACTTCACGCCAACCCGCAGTACGCTTACGTAGCGTACCCCAACGGCCGCCAAGACACAGCCTCCCTCAGGGACCTGGCACCAGCTGGTTCCCCACACCCCCCTCCGACCCGGTGCCATCCTCCCTTCCCCCGGCGAACCCCACCGCAGCCCCGGCTCCGGAACACTCCGCCCTCCCCTTGCCCACACCCGGGGATGAAGAGGATTTCGACACGCTCCCAGAGTCAACGGAGACCGAGCCGCCGCCAGAGTCGCCACCAACACTACGGCACTCTCTACGACAGATTAAGGCACCGGACCGCCTGAATTTGTAATATTATCTGTACTTTAAAAACACAATTTCCTGTATATAGTTCTCCACCACCCCCGCCGGACTCATATTTTAACAGGGGGTGAATGTGGTAGTCATCACTGATATATATATTGTACATAGAGGATGTTGTTATAGGTGCTTTATGGTAAGGCCCCTGTACTACAGGTATGGGGGTAGATCCCTGCCTGCTGGCTCCGCCCGAAGGCGGAGTATAAATATGTGTGCTCCCCATACAGTCGCCATTTCGTCAGCTGCTCTAGGAGGCCACATATCTCAGTGTAATAAAACCTCGATTACATCCTACTCTCGTCTTTGCGTAATTGATAGTGCATCAGATTTCTACTAAGTTCAGATGGAAGACACACTTTCAATACTGGAGTAAGGACAAAGAATTAAAATCTCTCTTGGCTTCACACAGCCCAAGTTGTGAAGTTCCCCAACACTACAAAATCAGGGCTAGAGCAATAGCTTAAACACGTTGCTGACCTCTACAATTCTTTGATGTAATACCCCAACAGATATTGGTTCAGCAGATGGACCATTCGACCAAAAACAATAGCCAAATATATGTCTGTGAATGTTGATAAACAAAGTAGAAGTAACACAATTTATTGAGTAGATTTTCCAAAATAATAGATCCATTCCTGTAGGGCTTGATTGACCAGCTTTACATCCTGTTAGCAGCTAATCAAGGCCTGTTAATGATGCTGTAATGACTTTAGTTCTTAGATACTTACAGGCATGATATTGCCAGTTCAGATCAATACACAAGCTTTCAATGGTATCCGCTTAATAGGAATGATAGGATAAAAAGGACATCTCACTAGCCACAAATGTGTTCCCATTAACAAACTTCTACAATAGTGGAATCTAATCACACAGCTTTAGTCAAACCTTAAGGCAAAAATTTGCCAAATTAGAATGTTGTATTGTGTCTCTAACAGCCATTATGGAGTAAAGGATCGATGGGTTGATTTGTCAGTCGTTTACAATGTATAGTTTTAAAGTGAGATTTGTGCAGTTTTGGGTGCTTGTAATATCTCGCACGGGATGATTTATAGGGTGGGATTGATTGTCTTCCGCATGGCCCTCATGGAGTATCAGCTCCCCCGCTGAATGATGGGGGAACTCCACTTAGCATTGTACAAAAGGTCTGCCAGTAAGGCACCGACCAGATAGAGACCGGTACGGATCTACGGGGAAGTGTATGTACCCTTAGTATATATAAATCAAAGTTCTTTATTTTACTCAGTGTGGACTCCGGGGGCGGAATTCTCCGCTCCCGCGCGACATCGGGAAGGCCGTCGTGAACTCGGCCGAGTTTCACGACGGCCTCGGAGGCCGCTCCTCGCACCCTATTCACCCCCCTCCCCAGGGGGGCTAGGAGCGGCACTCCGTAAATCTCAGCCGCCAGGCCTTGACGCTTGCGTCAAGGCGGCGCACCGAGAATGACGCAACGGCGGCACCTAAGTGACGTCAGCCGCGCATGCGCAGTTTGGCCGGTTCCAACCCGCGCATGCGCGGTTGCCGTCTTCCCCTCCGCTACCCTGCAAGACGTGGCGGCTTGATCTTGCGGGGTGGCGGGAGGGAAAGAGTGCGTCTCTTGGAGACGCCGGCCCGACAATCGGTGGGCACCGATCGCGTGCCAGTCCCCTCCCGAGCACGACCGTGGTGCTCACTCCCCTCTCCGCCCCCCACAAGCCACAAACAAAGCTTTGGCGCCATGTTCACGATGGCAGCGACCAGGTGTGGTTGCCACCGGTGTGAACAGGTCAGGAACGTCAGGCCGCTCGGCCCATCCGGGCCGGAGAATCGCCGGTCGCCGTGAAAAACAGCGAGCGCCGATTCTCCGAGCGGGGTGTGGGAGAATCGCGAGGGGGTGCCAGGGCGGCGTGTCATGAGTCGCCCGGCCCTCCCGCGATTCTTCCACCCGGCATGGGGAGTGGAGAATCGCGCCCCCCGTGACCTTTTAAAGGACCCTTCTGAGGTTGAGGTTTGGGTGCTGTAATGATGTGAAAACTGAGCCAAAGGACGGAATTGGATGCTCCCCTGGAGGGGTTCTGGGAGGGGGTATATATAATGGGGCGGAAAGGCTGCAGGATGGAAACCCCGTAACTTTCCAAATCGCTTCAATCAGGTCTCCAGGGTGGGAAAGGTCAGAGATGGCCTTCCCACCCAGAAGCCAATTTAAGTTGTTAAATGGCTACTTAACCATTTAAGGACCCTACCCTGCTGTCACTGGAATTTAACCAGCAGTTGGCAGGGACCGCACCATGTTGGCAAACCGCCAGGTGAACCCTAGAAGGCATATTGGGTGGGTGGTATCTCTCCTTCTTGGGCATTCTGTGCCCAATGGAGGGACCCACGGAAACAATAGAGGGACCTACAGGAAGACATACTCCTTCCCTTCACAACAACCCCCTTCCCTCCACACTTGTCCTCACCAGGCCCTGAATCACAGGCCCCAGCGATTCTACCCCACTCACGATCATCTGGGTGCCCAAGCGATGATCTTCAACCTCGGACCTCCTACAGAACTGATATTGGCCACCGGTTCTGATGACCGGAGAGGTGCTCGGTTGTAACTGGCCGGCAGCTCTCAGAGTTAGGACATCTGCACTGCACTGCAATGTCGTGCTGAATATTAGCCCCGGTGGAGCCGGGAACACTGATGACTGGGGAGTGCCTTGTTGTGATTTAATCCTGACAGGGCCCTCTGAAGTGCCAGTGACAGGGTTTCCTTCAGCTCTCCATCAGTGGATGAGCCCACCACGATGACCATTAAATTCTGTCCAAGGTGCCCCATTCTTACCTTTTTCTTTCCTAATCCTTTTGAGCAGAAATACATGTATTTATTTTTTAGAATTTAAGGTACCCAATTCAATTTGTTTTAATTAAGGGGCAATCTGGCGTGGCCAATCTACCTAACCTGCATATCTTTGGGTTGTGGGGGTGAGACCTACACAAACACAGGGAGAATGTGCAAACTCCACACGGACAGTGACCCGGGGCCAGGGTCGAATTCAGGTCCTCGGCGCCGTGAGGCAGCAGCGCTAACCACTATTCCACCGTGCCGCCCCTTCAGAAATACATTTGGTTAAGCAGGAGAAAACGTACTGTTCAAACTTACATTTTACTGAGAGTTAAGAACCAAATAAAATATTTATTTCCCCCAAAAAATATTTTGGTTTCAATATTGTGAGTTTTTAGCCCCAGTCTGATACTGCTGGGAACTGAAGAGCCATTCATCAGAATGTCACTGAGAAGCACAATCTGTTCCAACAATTGGTACACTGTCTCTGGGCGGCCCAGAAAGTATGTGGGTCTATCAGATCGAGAAACTCTAAGGCTTCAGCATTTGGAATCAATAGGAGCATGCAGCTCACATTGAAGTCACTGGAAAAGAAAGTCATGCGTCGTGTTAAAATGGGGCTGTCAATTTACAATGAGCCCAGTTTGTGCTACTGGCATAGACTAATTTCACCCCCCATCAAACTCCTAATCCTCATCTTAAAATCTCTTTACTGCTTTATTATCCTACACTCTATCAAGCTCTACATGCAAAAGAGCTAGGCAGGCAGTGCAGGAATCTCCTGTGGCCATTCCTGTGTAAAACTGATCTACCGCTCTGCATATTGTTAAAGGGAATGGCTTCTCAGGGGAAAGCAGCAACAGCCAAATTTGTTGCTCCACGGTTGGTTCTGCTGCAGAGGGGAGGAGTAAAAAGTGTGGAAATGCAATAGTTATAGGGGATTCAATTGTAAGGGGAATAGACAGGCGTTTCTGTGGCCGCAAATGAGACTCCAGGATGGTATGTTACCTCCCTGGTGCGAGGGCCAATGATGATTCAGAGCGGTTACAGGGCATTCTGGAGGGGAGTTTGGACACCCAGTGGTCATACACATTGTTACAAATTACATAGGTAAAAATAGAATGAGATCCTAAAAGCAGAATATAGGGAATTAGGTGAGAAGTCGGACCTCAAATGTAGTGATCTCAGGATTACTACCAGTGCCACTTGCTAGTCACAGTAGAAATTTCAGGATATATAGGATGAATACATGGCTGAAGAGATGGCGTGAGGGGAAGGGTTTCAGATTCCTGGGGCATTGGGACCAGTTCTGGGGAGGTGGGACCAGTACAACCTGGATAGGTTACACTTGGGCAGGACAGGGACTGATGTCCTTGGGGAAGTATTGGGGAGGGTTTAAACTAAAAAGGCAGGGGGATGGGAACGTATGCAAGGAGTCAGAGGAGGAGGGAACAAGGACAAAAACAAAAGCCAGAAAGGTGAATAAGTAAAGTGATAGGCAGAGAAACCAAGGGCCAGATTCAAACATGGCCACAGTGGAAAACATTGGGAGCGGGACAGATAATGTTAAAAGCTTTGTGCCTTAACATACGGAGCATTCATAATAAAGCGGATGAACTAATTACGCAAATAGACGTGTGATATAATCGGGATTACGGAGACATGGCTACAGGGAGACCAGGGATGGGAACTGAACATCCAGGGTATTCAATATTAGGAGGGACAAACAAAAAAGAAAAAGGTGGTGGAGTTGCAATGCTGGTTAAAGCGGAAATTAATGTAATAGTGAGGAAGGATATTAGTTACAACAATGTGGAATCTGTATGGGTAGAGCTGAGAAACAGCAATGGGCAAAAAACATTGGTGGGAATCGTGTATAGACCCCCAAACTGGCATTAAACAAGAAATTTGAGATGCATGCGATAATGCAACATGTGCAATTATGGGTGATTTTAATCTACATATAGACTGGCCAAATCAAATGAGTCACAATACTACAGTGGAGAAATTCCTGGAGTGTATACGGATGGTCTTATGGACCAATACGTTGAGCAACCAACTAGAGAACAGGTCACCCTAGACTGGGGACTGTGTAATGAGAACAGAATAATTTGCAATCTAGTTGTGCATAACCCCTTGGGGATGAGCGACCATAATATGATAGAGTTTTTTTTATCAAGATGGAGAGTGAAGTCGTTGATTCTGAGACTAGGGTCCTGAATCTTAATAAAGGAAACTACAATGATATGAAGTGTGAGTTGGCTATGATCGTTTGGGGAACATTACTTAAAGGGAAGACAGTGGATAGGCGATGGCAAACATTCAACAGGAACTTGGTTATTCCTGTCTGGCACAAAAGTAAAATGGAAAACCTGGCCATTTGATGGCTTAAAAGGGAAATTGGAGATAGCATTCGATCCAAGGAAGAAACTGGCTAAGAAAAACAACGGGCTACATTCTCCGATTTTGAGGCTATGTCCAGAGAATGTGTCTAGATCCATGATGAAAGAATTGGCGAGACCCAGCACCGACCCTCCAACCAGTGAAGGGCTAGCAGCCGTGCCACGTAAAACACACAGCCTTTATGAAATAAACGGCCAGAGAATTCCCAGGTCTGTGGCCGCGCATGCGCATGGCAGTGACCTGCAGCAGTTGGGCCGTACAACATGGTGCCGGTTGCGCGTGGAACCGACATGCCAGATTGTGCCCCCTTGGACAACCCCTTGCCACCCCGGACCACCTCCCACTAGTCCCCCCAGCCCTCGCCGAAGCCCCCCCCGGCCAGTGGCACAGCTTCCCCCCCCCCCCCCCCCACCCCCCACCCCCCTCCCCCCAACTGTGGCAGTGCTGGACACAGACCGCAGATGCCACGCCAGGTTCACGAAAACTGAGAGCACACGTGTCCTGCCTCCATCGGGGGTGGAATATCGGGGGAGGGCCTTCAGGTAACTCCTGAGGCAGTCCCAACGGCATGCGGTGTACGTTTGGAGGGGGGGGGGGGGGGGGCTGAGCATCCGAAAACAGCCGCCACCCCCGATTCTGTCGGAAAAAGTGATTCTCTGCCCGATCACTGATTACGGAATTAGCGTCAGGGAACGGAGAATCCTGCCCAATATATCTGAGGATTGGGAGCAGTTTAGAATTCAGCAAAAGAAGGGGATTAAGAAGGGGAAAATAGAGTACAGGGAACATAAAAACTGATGAAAAGTTTCTACAGACATGAAGAGAAAAAGGTTGGTGAAGATAAATTTAGGTTCCTTACAGTCAGAAATTGGGGAATGTGTAATAGGAGACAAAGAGATGGGTGAGAAACTAAAGACATACTTTGATTCTGTCTTCACAAATGAGGACACAAATAACATACCAGAAATGTTGGGAAATGCAGGGTTTCGTGAGAGGGAAGAACTGAAGGAGATCAGTAGTAGTAGATAAATTGGGTTGGGGAAATTGATGGGATGGAAGGCTGATAAATCCCCAGGGCCTGAGAATCTACATCCAAGAATACGTAAGGAAGTGGCTCCAGAAATAATGGAAACATTGGTGGTCATCTTCCAGGATTCTATAGACACTGGAACAGTTCCTGCAGATTGGATGGTACCAATGTAATTCCACTATTTAAAAAGGGAGGTAGAGAGAAAATGGAATTATAAACCAGTAAGCCTGGGTCGGTAGTGGGAAAGATTCCAGAATCTATTATCAAAGATTTTCTAGCAGAGCACTTAGAAACCAGGTGGCAAGATAGAACTGAGTCAGCATGGATTTATGAAGGAGAAATAATGCTTGACAAGTAGAACCCTTGAACTGCAGCCAAAGCACTAGTCCGGGGACGACACTGACTTCCCATCACAGTTGTCTCCAACACCCTCCACCATCCCAGAGACACTCACCTCAGTTGGACACTTTAGTGAAGAGGCTCCTGGGGCACTATCTCCGATGTGCATCGCACATGTGCTGCAGTACATCAGGTGGAGGCAAGAATCCCGAAGGGAGCAGGTGGATGGAAGGCAGCCCAACCCCAGGGACTAGCTGCTGTCCGGACGGGTTTGGGGCTTCTGGAAAGGGTGGTCCCCTCGATAGTGGAGATACAGTCACAGAGCCAGGGAGTGCATGAGGGGTTGTCAGCAACCATCCAGGGACTGCAGGTGCAGTTGGAAGAGTCCAACCTAATACAGGGGCAGGAGGCAGTGCCAACCATGCGTGACAACCAGACCAACACCGCATGGGTGGCATCCACGGTGGACACCTTGGGGGAGAATGTGTCGGCCATGGATTGGGATGTCCAAGGCCTGGGGCAATCTGTGCAGGCGGTGGGCGAGGCACAAGACAGGGCTGCCCTATCACAGGTATGTCATAATATACACACAAATATATGATGGTGCACAGACAGGCATTGATTGACACGCAGGATGACCAATGAACACACAGAACACAGCAGCCAATCATCAGACAGGACACGGCCACTATAAAGCCAGAGGGCACTAGTTTTCCTGCTCTCTTGGGATGCAGCCTCTGAGACAGTCAGAGCCCCTGAGCAACAACTACAATATACACCATGTGGTAGTAAGACAGACTGGTCAGGTTAGCCTCAGGTCTCCAGTCAACTCAGCATAGTGTCAACCCACAGTTAAAGCATGTATTATAGTTAAGAGTTCAATAAAATCGAGTTGCATTTCTTCAAGCGTTGGAAGCCTGTCTCTCTCACTGCTACAGTAAACGCAGTCCTCGCAGATCCAGTTTACCCAACACATCAAGGTATCCATGTACCAAGGCCAGCTGGACATTGCAGCAGCACTCCAGAGCATGGCACAGCCACAGCAGGTCACGGCTGAGGGTGTCAGCGGTATTGCTCGGGCGCTGGCTGACCTGTGCCCGGTGCAAAGGGAGGTCACTGGCTGATGTGGCGCAGACCCAGAAGGGGATGGCACAGTCACTGGCTGATGTAGCACAGTCCCAGAGGGAGGTTGTCCACTCCCTGTGCTCCATGGCTGTAAGCATTGAGACAATGGTTGAGGCAGGAGTGGGCATCCAGGACTGCCCGTGCCAGATGGCGGGGCAGCCTCATGGGTTAGCTCCGCTCGCACCCCTGTCTCAAAGAGTAGCCCGGGGGCTATTGGGCACCCTGAGGGAGGAGGACATGATGGGGCCCATGCTGCTGACTCCCACAGCAGGGGTGCCGGAACACCATAGCGCCTCAGACTCACCCCCCTCCTGTCCCTGGCGCAGCTGATGGGCAGCGAGCAGAACAGAGTGGCACCACACCACCTGGACACCCAAGCAACATCCGGGCCCATCCAGGTTCGCTTGCTCCAGAGGGGACGCAGGTCACAGGGCGGGAAGTGCAGCAGGCGGCCTCCACCTCTGATTTCCCACCTTGGGAACCACCTGTGGCACACTGGATAGCGATAGGGGCTAGCGCACAAACCGGTACATATATGTTCACCGTTTCAAAATAAACACCTGTTCACAATTTTTCAGCCTACCTCGGTGCTCTGTCAAGAGGATGTGAGGGATGGCCTGGCTGGGCTGGCTGCAGAAGAGACCCTGGGGGGCAGAGGGTGGGTGGGGTATATGGGCAGACATTCTGGGTGAGCTTGGGCCAGGGACCCTAGTACAGCCTCCACCCCATATCCCCTCATACCGTCTATACATCTGCCACCACAGGGATTTGATGGAACAGTGTGATGCTTGGCCAACATGTGTGCGGGGATCACGCAGGTGGATGGTGGAAACTGCTACCGTGGGCAGGAGTCTGACGTTGTCAAACGATGCGGTGCACCAGAGCTCGTCGCAGAGCGGGTCACCATCATTCTCCTTCCCATGGACCAGACCCGCTGTTGCTGCCAACCCAGTGCCCGCACCCCGTAGTGAGGCTGGTAAGAATCATGTAGGGGGTAGGTGAGATGTAGCAGGGAGGTTGGTCATGGGAGGGGTGGTCGCTCAGGGGAGAGGATGTGTGGGGTGGGTTGGGGGTCTGTGCTGCTGGTCAAGGCCCCCTAGTCAGAGAACCTGGAGGCAATTAGAGTGTCTCACGCACGCCAGCCCAGACGGATACATTGTGAGGCCTCCTGTGCCTACCCGGGCCCCATGTCCTGCCTATCCTCACCCTCTCGCCCATCCTGCTCGTTGGATGAGGCCTGACATTCATCCTCCTCCTCCAGTACATCACCCTTCTGCTGCATAATGTTGTGGAGAACGCAGCAGGCCACAATGATGGGGACAACCCTCCCAGCGCCATACTGGAGGGTCCTCCAGAGCTGTCCAGGCTCCTGAACCACATCTTCAGGATGCCGAAGCACCGCTCGATCACGCCCCTGGTCACTTTATTGGCGTCGTTGTAGTGGGTCTCCGTGATGGTTTGTGACCTCTGGATAAGCGTCATCAGCTATGACCGCAGCGGATAACTCCTGTCGCCCGAGAGCCAACACCTCACCTGGGGGTCCGCCTCGAAGATGTTAGGACCCGTTGAGTGTGCTAGGATGAAGGCGTCATGCACACTACCCGGGTATTGGCCGCAGACATGCATGGTCACACACCAGCTACACGTTCATCAAGTGGAACCCCTTTCATTTTGTGAAGATCAGCCTGTTGGGCTGGTGCTCGGAGGGCAACATGCATCCCGCTGATCATCCCTTGGACCTGGGGCACCTTGGCAATGATGGCAAAACCCGCTGCCCCGGCATCCTGGTAGGCTCGGTCCACATTGAACTTGATGTATTGCACCGAATGGACTTATAGGCCTCCATTACAGCACGGATGCAACTGTGCACCGAGATGTGTGAGATCCCGAGCAGTTCCCCACTCAGTGCCAGGAAGGCCAGCATGGCGTAAAGGTTCAACGCGACTGTCACCTTGACGGCCACCGGGAGCGGGCGACCATCACCAACCATCAGTTGTGACTCAAGACTTTTGTGCAAGATAACTTTTGTTTCACCAATGGTGAGATAACCTTCATTTGTCCTTACCCTACTTTCTGAAACCGCTTCCCCAATCCCGTCAACCTCTCCATTTCCTTTCTCTTGGAAAACCATCCCTAAACCCCAAGATAATTCCTCTTAATTCAGTCTTTAAGGGACCCACATTTACTTTCACTACTCTTTCCATTGTTACAAACTAAAGGGAACTCTTACAAGTTATTTTTATGCTTTTGCTGATTTACTCTTATTCTATTTACTCTTATTCTATTTTCTTAATCTTTGTGGTCACCCTATTGCTCACTGATCTGCTCAACAATATTATAAGCATTTTCTTTTAATATAGTACTATTCTTAACTTCTTTAGTTTGCTACTGTGGAATCTTTATTTCTCAATGGAATGCATACTTATTGAGAATAATGAAATATTTCTCTAGTTTCAAGTATATCACTCTTGAGCTCATCTGAAATTTTATCATGTTACAATCATTCTTCCTCAGATGATCTTTCACTATGAAATTAGGAATTAACAATTGCTTCTTGGCCTTTTGATTAAGATAAAGTGTAGTTTTGTATCAGTTTCATATCTGATACTTTCCCTGTCTGGGGACTGTGGTGAACCACTGTACACCTGTATTAGGGGATGTAAGGTAGGACCTGTATTACAGGTTCGCCGGTAGCCCCTGCCAGCTGGCTCCGCCTAGTAGGAGGAGTATAAATATGAGTGTCCTCCATTGATCTGCCATTTTGCCAGCTGCAGCAGGAGGCCATGCATCTGACTGCAATAAAGCCACTGTTGTACCCAACCTTAGTCTTTGTGCAATTTATCGTGCATCAGGGACCAAATATTAAATTGATTTTTGGGACAGGGAGATGGGACAGGGGCCTGCTCCTTCCATTCCAAAAATAATTATGAATTTTCTCTGTCTCATTACACAAGACACATTCTAAAATAACCTGTTGCTGAGTTGGGTCCATGATGGCGTGTTCTAGGAAGCAGTGTTGAATATAGGAAGCGGTGTTCTTGCATTTGTCCTGATGCCTGCAAGACAAAACTGTAAATCACACGATTCCAAAGTTAAAGTCAAAATCTCATGTCAATATCAATCCAATTGAACATTAACATATGTCAACTGACAACCCATCTCTCCTGTGGGCGGCACAGCAGCACAGTGGTTAGGACTGTTGCTCCAAAGTGCCAGGGTCCCAGGTTCAATTCCCGGCTTGGGTCACTGTCTATGCGGAGAATGCACGTTCTCACTATGTCTGCGTGGGTTTCCTCCGGGTGCTCCGGTTTCTTCCCACAAGTCCCGAAAGACGTGCTGTTAAGTGAATTGGACATTCTGAATTCCTCCTCAGTGTACCCAAACAGGCGCCGTAATATGGCGACTGAGGAATTTTCACAATAACTTCATTGCAGTGTTAATGTAAGCCTACTTGTGACAATAAAGATTATTATGATGACAATGGTGCAAATAAAACACGGAAGCCAGTGGATTGGAGCCAGATTCCTGATGCTTGCACATTTTTCTATGATTTACCCTCTCCCACCTACACACAACTGCATGTATATTTCCATCTTAAAATTCACCCCAAAACGTCCTTGTCATGGCTTGCCTTAGTTTTGCAGGCTATAAATTAGCATAAGTAAGAGCAGAATCAATTTATTGGTGCAGATAATTCTTCAGAGATTTTTTCCCCTTTATGAACTTGGATATACTTGTCGAGATAAATGTGCAGCTCTGTGGGAAGGTGTGAGAGATAAGAATGGGGTGTGGTTGGCTCAAGATTAAAATAAATTGTTGCCACACTCATCCAAGTTTTCTGCGAGAATAATCAGTCGAATAGAATCTTTTGATCTATAAATATGATTTTAAACTGAGTTATTGTACAAGCTGTTATATTCATTTTTCTTAAACAGTGATATCTTCAATTTCTAATATGAAATTGAAAACCTGAGACATTAGCCCCATAAAACAGAAAACAAAGCCTCTATAGATTTAAACAGATAGAGGTGAATTCTAACAACTGCGCTATCTAACTAAAATAAAGAACACACTAGTCCAAAGCAAGGCAGGATGAGACAAATATTTGCTGCTTCCCAGTCATCTGTGAAACATGACATTGCAACACTAATGCATATAAAATAGCAATTTGCATCAGTGAGAAAGTATCTAGCTTGCAGGGGAGATATATCATTGTTAACACGTCACTAGGTACAGATCTATATACACTCTGGCTAATGTTTATGGACTGAATCAAGATGGCTTAAAATTAAACAAATAAAAATAGCTCATTCTCAGCTTTGCCTCAATTTTCCAACTGTACTTTTATCGTTAAATTGTCATGCTAAGGCTAGATATAGATGGTTCCGTCTATTACAAGAGAAGAAAGAGAAGGATGTTACTCATTAATATGTAGATGACCTTGGGCTGCATGATGTATGGTGTGTAAGCATTTTCCTTTTCTTTTATTTCCTTCTTCTGTGGTGCATTCATATTCTAGAATGGGCTTTTGACTGCATTTAGTTTGCATCGCTTGTAAAATAACAGATAGTAGGATTGAAAATATCTCAGGATCAGATCACATTCTGATTCTCTATTACCACAGAAAGCAAGCTCTGAATATACTACACACTTCATTGACATTTAAAAACATGTTACAATGAAAAATTTCTTTCAACTGCCCCCTGGAAGGGTTCATATATAGTAGCCGCACCCATTCGTAAAAATCTGCAACTTAACCTACAGCTACAACTTCAACGCCGTCTACGAAAAGTTAAGAATGCAAGATATTTATTTTCTCTCACAAATAAGGGAAGAGGTTGTTTGAATTAAATATTCTTCCCTGAACAGGGTATTATTTTTCTGTAACTCTAACATAACCTTTGTTTTGTTGATATAACTTTGACACTGCTATAAACTATGAGCGCAAGTTATGGGGAAAATTTCTAAGTGCCACTTTGGGTGTGTTTAGCAGGGTGCTTTTGTCTGCTTTTTGGCTGAGATCCACACTGGTATTGACCCACACTTTGTCATTTTTGCGGCCTTGTGGAGATTCTCCCCAGTCTCGTCCACACTTAGAAATGTTTTCAGCAGTGGGGAGCTAAACTCGTTGGCTAGATCCGCTCCTCGCGGGGGGCGATGGACAGAGTGCTTTCGGGGGTGTGGGTCGGAGAGGGGAAGGTGTCTGACATTTATAAGGTAATGCAGGAGGTGGAGGAGTCGTCAGTGGAGGAGCTGAAGGCTAAATGGGAGGGGAACCTAGGGGAGCAGATAGAGGGTGGGACTTGGGCGGATGCCTTGGAGAGAGTCAACTCTTCCTCTTCATGTGCGAGGCTTAGTCTCATCCAATTTAAGGTGCTGCATCGGGCCCGTATGTCTGTGACTCGGATGAGTAGGTTCTTTGGGGGTGAGGACAGGTGCACCAGGTGTTCGGGGAGTCCAGCGAATCATGCCCATATGTTCTGGGCATGCCCGGCACTGGAAGAATTCTGGAAGGGGGTGGCGGGGACGGTGTCAAGGGTGGTTGGATCCAGGGTCAAACCAGGTTGGGGACTCGCGATTTTTGGAGTTGTGGCGGAGCCGGAAGTGCAGGAGGCAAAAGAGGCCGTTGTTCTGGCCTTTGCGTCCCTAGTAGCCCGGCGGAGGATCTTGATGCAGTGGAAAGATGCGAGGTCCCCAAGTGTGGAGACCTGGATCAGTGACATGGCGGGATTTATAAAATTGGAGAGGGTTAAATTTGCCCTGAGAGGATCAGTACAAGGGTTCTATAAATGGTGGCAGCCTTTTCTGGACTTTCTGGCTCAAAGATAGGTATCTTGGTCAATAGCAGCAGCAACCCGGGGGGTGGGGGGGGGGGGGGGGGGGGTGGGGGGGGGGGGGGGGGGTGGGGGGGGGGGGGGGGAAGGAGGGTGTTCTTTACTGTTTCTATTTTTTTCTATGGTTATTTAACTTAATATTGTGTTAATTTAAGTTGTTGTTAATATGTTTTGTTGTTCATTGAGGATGGGTGAATGTTTATGACTGTTATCATTATTGTTATTGTTGGTATTTTATTGCGGTTTGTTGTTGTTATATAAATACAAAATTTTTCAATAAAAATTTTTTTTTTTTTAAAGAGATCGAGCCGCCATTTTGATAGGGTGCCCTGATCTCTAAGTGAACTTGAGGGTCCCCCACTCACCCCACCCACAGGCAATGTAGCCCCCGCACACTGCACATTACCCTACACCCCAACAAGTGAGGACACCCCTTTACAGGCTCCCCACCCCAGTTTGGCCCCCACTTTTTCAAGCCCCCCTCACTCTTCACCCCGCCAACCTTTAGGAGGCCCTTCATACCAATTTGTCAACCCCCACCCTTCAAAGCCCACTCATTTTGCCCTTCATGGGCAATGCCCCACTCACGCCCTGGCCTTTGGCAGTGCAACCTCATCACCCAGGCATCTGGCAGTCCCATCCAGCCAGGGTGGCAGTGCTAAGATGTCAGCCTTGCAGTGCAAGGTGCCCAGGTGCCAGAGAGAGAGCCAGGATGCCACCCTGCCCTGTCCCTAACCACGCAGGGGTCTCCAATAGCCTGGGAGAACCCCTAGATGCCATTACACCTGGTCCACGTTTGTGTCAACCAGTGCTAAATGGCCCGATGGCGAGGTCTCTCAGGCATGGGTGGTAGTTCCCAGGCTCTGGGATAATCCAGAGCAGACATATTTAAACAAGCTTTCCAGCGCAGGTGAGATACAGATTGCAACACCTTATGATCTTGTTTAGATCACCTTTAGATCTCGCACGGCATTCCGAGCAATGCAAATCTCGAGAAAGAGAGGCCACCCGTGAAATTTAATAGCCCAGTTGCATCACGGAGTCGGGCGCAGCGAGGTCGCTTGATCGTGCCCTACATACCAGTTTGATCAATACTAAACAATATTTAATTATATTACATTTCTTAATCACGATTGGTGTAGTTGAAAAATAAATCCAAAAAATGTGTCAATACATAATGATGGAAGCTATAGCCAATGATAAATTCTCTAAAAACAAATTTCTGAAGGAACCTGCATAAGATAAAGATGCATGGCATTAAGGGTAAAGTAGTAGCATGGATAGAGGATTGTTTAATTAATAGAAAGCAAAGAGTGGGGATTAATGGGTGTTTCTCTGGTTGGCAATCAGTAGCTAGTGGTGTCCCTCAGGGATCAGTGTTGGGCCCACAATTGTTCACAATTTACATAGATGATTTGGAGTTGGGGACCAAGGGCAATGTGTCCAAGTTTGCAGATGACACCAAGATGAGTGGTAAAGCAAAAAGTGCAGAGGATACTGGAAGTCTGCAGATGGATTTGGATAGGTTAAGTGAATGGGCAAGGGTCTGGCAGATGGAATACAATGTTGACAAATGTGAGGTTATCCATTTTGGTAGGAATAACAACAAAAGGGATTATTATTTAAACGATAAAATATTAAAACATGCCGCTGTGCAGAGAGACCTGGGTGTGCTAGTGCATGAGTCACAAAAAGTTGGTTGTGCAACAGGTGATTAAGAAGGCAAATGGAATTTTGTCCTTCATTGCTAGAGGGATGGAGTTTAAGACTAGGAAGGTTATGCTATCATAGTTATCATAGAATTTACAGTGCAGAAGGAGGCCATTCAGCCCATCGAGTCTGCACCGGCTCTTGGAAAGAGCACCCTACCCAAGGTCAACAACTCCACCCTATCCCCATAACCCAGTAACCCCACCCAGCACTAAGGGCAATTTTGGGCACTAAGGGCAATTTAGCATGGCCAATCCACCTAACCTGCACATCTTTGGACTGTGGGAAGAAACCGGAGCACCCGGAGGAAACCCACGCACACACGGGGAGGATGTGCAGACTCCGCACAGACAGTGACCCAAGCCGAATCGAACCTGGGACCCTGGAGCTGTGAAGCGATTGTGCTATCCACAATGCTACCATGCTGCCCCCTAATGCTACTGTGCTGCAATTGTATAAGGTGTTAGTGAGGCCACACCTGGAGTATTGTATTCAGTTTTCGTCTCCTTACCTGAGAAAGGACGTACTGGCGCTGGAGGGTGTGCAGAGGAGATTCACTAGGTTTATCCCAGACCTGAAGGGGTTGGATTACAAGGAGAGGTTGAGTAGACTGGGACTGTACTCGTTGGAATTTCGAAGGATGACGTGGGATCTTATAGAAACATATAAAATTATGAAGGAAATAGATAGGATAGATGCGGGCAGGTTGTTTCCATTGGCAGATTAAAGCAGAATTAGGGAGCATAGCCTCAAAATAAGGGGAAGTAGATTTAGGACTGAGTTTAGGAGGAACTTCTTCACCCAAAGGGTTGTAAATCTATGGAATTCCTTGCCCAGTGAAGCAGTTGAGGCTCCTTCATTAAATGTTTTTAAGATAAAGATAGATTTTTTTTGAAGAATAAAGGGATTAAGGGTTATGGTGTTTGGGCTGGAAAGTGGAGCTGAGTCCACGAAATATCAGCTATGATCTCATTGAATGGTGGAGCAGGCTCGAGGGGCCAGATGGCCTACTCCTGCTCCTAGTTCTTATGTTCTTATGTTCATTGTTAACTGGGCACAATCATAAAATCCTGGTTAAACAGATTAGATAAAATAGTTGGTGTAGTCTGAACCGAAGATTGAAACTACTCAATTACGTAAGTGTGAGGGACTTAGACCTGATGCTCCATATTTTTATAATGTGTACATATAGATATGCTCATTATTAGTTCTAAAAGTTAAAAACTGAACACAAGACTTTTTAATTGGCCGAACCTTTGGGCAGGATTCTCTGGAGACTAAGTGCTGATGCTGGGACTGAATCGTGGGTGTTCTACGATCCCGATAGCAGTGCTGATCCTGGAGTAATTCAGGACATACAAATGGGCCAGAAATTGTGCCATATGGAACTAGTGCAATTCCAACTGACGCGGGTGTCAGATTCTCTGGGGTTGGGTTTGGCACTCGAGACCTTGACAAGCTGGAGCTGCATATAAGTCCTCCTTTCCCCACACGCATTCATTCCAACCATTAAGAAGGCACTAAGAAGATCAGTCCTGAGTGATGTGTTGGGCAGGCTGGGTCGATGTGGACTGCACTTGATGCAGTGTAGCGAGAGACAGACCTCCAACACTTGATAAGATGCAACATGATTTTATTTAACGTCTTAACTATTATACATGTTCAACTGTGGGTTGACACTATGCTGACTTGACTGGAGACCTGGTACTAGCCTAACCAAACTTACTAGCTACCACATGGTGTTTGCACTGGCTAGCTCATGAACTCTGACTGTCTCAGAGGCTTGGTCCCGAGAGGGCGGGAAACCTGGTGCCCTCTGGCTTTATAGTGGTAGTGTCCTGTCTGGTGATTGGCTGCTCTCTTCTGTGTGTTCACTGGTCATCCTGTGTGTCAATCACTGCCTGTCTGCACACCATCATATACCTGGATGTATATTATGACATCCCCCCTTTTTTTTGTGTTTATATAATAAATATTAAGGTGCGTGTAGATGTGAATATGTGCGTGACTATTTACAGAATGTGCTAAAATGAACTTATATACATAGGAAGGTGTCGCTAGTGCAGATATAGGGCAAATGAAATGGTAAATACGATATTTACAGAGGTCAAAGCGATGAGGTAACAAAATTGTGCAAAAGTTCAGTCTATAAGTTTAGTCTTTGTGGCGGGCGACGAATTCCGGTTGACCATCTCAAGGGTGGATCAGGGGCCGCCTGCACTTGGATAGGTGGGACTGCCGCCAATGCGGTGGTCGCAGGGGTTGGCAGGATCGCTGGTAGATCGGTAGCCTTGTGGTAGGGCACGTCCGGAGGAAGCATTGTGTATGGCGGGGCATCACGGTCAGGTGGCGGGCATGGAACACTGCGCAGCGCCCGTCTGTTGCATCATAGGAAGGAGTCATCAGCCATGCGGACGAGGAACGGGGCCACTTGCTTGACCACCACAGCTGTGGCTGACCAGCCAACCTCAGGCAAGTGTACACGAACATGAGCAGTTGGGACCAGCTCGGGGAGATCCATGGAATGAGCGTCGTATGCTAATTTCTGTTGGGCCCGAGCTGCTGCATCTTTTGTATGACCGTGAGGTGGTCAAGGTCTGGAACATGGATGGCTGGAACCATGGTTTGCAGAGTGCGATTCATGAGCATCTGCACTGGAGACATCCCAGTGGACAGCGGGGTTATCCTGTATGCCAGCAGCGCCAGGTTGAAGTCGGAGCCTGAGTCTGCAGCCTTGCATAATAATCTCTTGACAATATGGGCCCCTTTCTCGGCCTTCCCGTTTGACTGCGGGTAGTGGGGACTGCAGGTTACATGACGGAAGTTGCATAGCCATGCAAAATCAGACCATTCCTGGCTGTAAAAACAGGGACCGTTGTCACTCATCACCGTGAGCAGTATCCCATGCCTGGCAAATGTTTCCTTGCATACATTAATCACCCCCTTCGACGTGAGGTCAGACAGTTTAACCACTTCTGGGTAACTGGAGAAGTAGTCGACCAGGAGGACATAGTCACGCCCCTTGGCGTGGAAAAGGTCGACACCGATTTTGGACCACGGGGACGGTACTATCTCATGTTGCTGAAAGTCTCATTGCCTTGAGCGGGCTGAAATTTCTGACATGTAGGGCAGTTGAGGACTGTGTTGTCAACGTCCTGGCTGGTGCCCGGCCAATAAACTGCCTCCCGAGCTCTGCGTCGACATTTCTCGACCCCCAGGTGACCCTCAAGGAGTTGGCCGAGCACCATAGCTTGCATGCTCTGCGGAATCACGATCCTATCGAGCTTTATGAGGATGCCATCCACCACCGTCAGGTCGTCCTTGACGTTGTAAAACTGTGGACACTGTCCCTTCTGCCAGCCATTCATAAGGTGCTGCATCACTCGCTGTAGCAGAGGATCCTTGGCCGTTCACGAATTTGGATGACCCCCTCATCAGAGGCCGGAAGGTTGGAGGCACATAATTTCACCTGCGCGTCGATTTGGCAGACAAAGTCAGTTTGTTCACATGGTGTGGTGATAGACCTGGAAAGGGCATCTGCAACAATGAGTTCTTTGCCTGGCGTGTCGACAAGTTCAAAGTCACAGCGGCGTAGCTTGAGAAGGATTTGTTGTAACTGAGGCGTCATGTCATTTAAATCCTTCTGGATTATGTGGACTAATGGCCTGTGGTCCGTCTCAACCGTGAATTTTGGGAGGCCATACACGTAGTCGTGAAACTTGTCGATTCCCGTTAGGAAGCCCAGGCATTCCTTCTCAATCTTTTTTTATCATAAATTTAGAGTACCCAATTATTTTTTCCAATTAAGGGGCAATTTAGCGTGGCCACTCCACCGACCCTGCACAGCTTTGGGTTGTGGGGGTGAAACCCCACGCAGACACGGGGAGAATGTGCAAACTCCACACGGACAGTGATCCAGGGTCGGGATTCGAACCCGGGTCCTCAGCGCCGTAGGCAGCAATGCTGTGCCACCATGCTGCCCAATTCCTTCTCAAACTGAGTGTACCGTTGCTCAGTGGCCGTCATGGCTCTGGAGGCATACGCAACTTGAGGTCTAAGGTTTAGTTTTTCTCCTGATATCCAATGCTATTGAAATTGTGCACTTGCTTCCTCATTGAAGGAATGATTCCCTCTGGAATGAATCCAACCAACTGAGCATTGTTCTGTGTTCACTGCAGTTTTGACCATGACATTGATCTTATAATAACGATTCTCAGTAAACTGTTACATTTCAGTATTAGTCAAATTTTAGAAATGCCATGACTATTCTGAAATAAAAGTGCACAACTCCATGGAAATTATAACAATCACCTGACTTATGTTTCCATTTTAATCAATTCTGTGAATTTCAAAATAACCATAATACGGAGAGAATTGGAACTTTCGCGCTGTCATTTGAGACTTGGGGGACAAATACCTAGCCCCGTCCCCCAACTAAAAGTCAGTTGGCACCTCACCAAAATGAAATCTGGCTGCCCCCCCAATGATAATACACTGGGGATGGTTTAATTAGTGCAGAGTGGACTTCTGCAACTCAGGGTCAGGAGGACCCCACCCTAGCCAGGTTGGCCGACATTAGTCCCAGCAGCACCAGAGGACAGGAATGGCCATTGCTGGGACTACAACATGTCCTCTTGAAGAAGTTAAGATGCCTCCTGGACTTCAAATAAGCACACAGATTTTGGATAGGCGTGGCTAAAAGACCTCAGCGAATGGGGCGAGGAGGATCAGAGGATGGTGAATCTGTGGAACTCTTTGCCGCAGAAGGCTGTGGAGGTCAATTCACTGAGTGTCTTTAAGACAGAGATAGATAGGCTCATGATCAATAAGGGGATCAGGGGTTATGGGGAGAAGGCAGGAGAATGGGGATGAGAAAATATCAGCCATCTTTGAATGGCGGAGCAGACTCAATGGGCCGAGTGGCCTAATTCTGCTCCTATGTCTTATGGTCTTATGATCAGGAATCCACATTGCGACTGTGTCACATGGACGGTGCAATCTTCCAATGTAGATGTCCTAATT
The DNA here is from genome assembly GCF_902713615.1 of Scyliorhinus canicula. Taxonomy (NCBI): domain Eukaryota; kingdom Metazoa; phylum Chordata; class Chondrichthyes; order Carcharhiniformes; family Scyliorhinidae; genus Scyliorhinus; species Scyliorhinus canicula. Next base: position 64,027,979 of record NC_052150.1, on the reverse strand, counting down.
GGGCCAATGGCAACCTTGGCACCTAATCAGCGGCTCCAAACATTACCAGGAGCTGTCTGTTGAGCACGAGAGTCAAAGCGAGGCTGTAGCTACGATGAAGGCCGTCACTCTGTTGGAGCAGAAAGAAGGCAATACATGGGAGGGCCAGCAGCTTCATCGCACGTAAAAATGGTCAAGCAGTCAACTGGAATGTGCTAATCCAGAACAAAAACCCCTAGTGGCAAACATCTTATCCTTAAAAAAAAATCACTTCATTGTTCCTCGCATCGTACCCTCAGCTGTGCACTAATGTGTTCCAGGCTTTTCAGCTTTGGCAATTTGCAATTTGAAAACCTTCTTCTGTGCCTCCCCAGTTCATTAACTTAGCTTAACAAGCTATTTGTTGGAGTCAAGCTGATTCTTGACCCCCGCACCCCCACCCTCACCCTGAAAATTCCAGCACATCCTGAATTTCTTGGACACTGACATGTCATCCAGGAGTGCTATTTTCAAAGCGTGCCCACTTCTGTTCTTGCCCCCACAGGTGATTGAAAACACTAACAATGGCATTTTTTAAGCAACACTTATTTTTCCCAATATCTTACTCTACACGATAGAGAGCATAATTTCAGAATTTATTCTGCCAGTTCAATTATACCAAATGGTTTTCAGCTGACTTGTGTCTTATGGTGGCACAATGTTTATTAATAAACCCAAAAAGGATAAATGACATGCCACTTATATGATCAAGAAGAGAAAAATGAGTTTCTGAATTTTATTGGAACTGTTTAAGTATACCATCAATGTCAACAGATGTAAAACGTCTACATTCCCAAGGTTTTCCACATTACTTATATATAACTTGATGATAACAGAACATAAATACTGCAATGTAACTTGTTTATAATGCATGCAGAATTTTACTGCACTTATTAAATATAAATTGCTTTTCCTAACAGCCCTTTGTATTGAGGTCTATTGGGATATTATTGTTCTCAATAAAGCAAGGCAAATTGAAATGGTTTCTGTTGGGACTTGACCACATACAAGAAAATACATTTAATCTGACGTGGTTACTTTAATGATGCCTCATGTAATTGTACATGAAACATTAATAATGTATCTGTCCCCATTAAAACTCTGACTTCTATTCGACAATACATTTGTTTGTGATGTTCAACATGGAAATCATTCCTGCAAAACCTTGACCCAGACAAGTTGATTTTTTTTTTGCACAACTTAGTTCATAACCCTAACTAAAAAGTTTCTGAGCATTGTTTCTGTGCATTTCTGCCCAGCACATGTCAGGGTTGTCAAAGGAGCAGAATTTCCTGGGACAGTCCAAACCAAAATCCAGCACATGCAGATAGGTGAGTGTTTCAATTAAGAGCCAGAACTCTGGTATTGTGAATTCAAATCAGCAGGACGAAGGTTACACCGGAATTAATTGATTACAAAATTAGACAGGGCCTGTAATTGCAATGCGTAATTAACCCATACTTTTTGCTCCTGATGTGTGCTGATTGCATGATGAGTGTGGGTGGGCAGTGCTACATTCACTACTGACTGGCTGTATACATCAACAGGGGCCGATGTTTGTGCCACACCTACAGCACTTAAAGCCAACTTGCACTACTTGATGTTAGCCTGCCTTACTTAAACGGGAGACACATTCTGGCTGGAGTAAATGTTGGAATAGGTTGGAGAAGGGTTTGTGAGCAAGAAGATCACTAGGTTATGGTGCAATACAGCAGAAAGCCAGCTCTGAGCTTCTCTAATACTATGCTGCATGCCTTAGTGGAGGAGCTGGACAGGAGGGGAGGGGGCTTTTCTCCACAGGGGCCATGAGGTCCTCCAGGCAAACTATGTAAAGGTAGTGATACTGGTAGCCATAGTGGTCAATGCCAGGAGTCTAGTCCTGAGGTCTTGGATGCAGTCGTGTCTGAAGTTCAATGGTCACACATGAATACTAATGGCCAGACAATGTATCTTCAAATGCAATATCCCACCAACTGCGCCCTACCTCCAAACATTGTTCAACACCACCAACTCTGGCCCTTACCATCAACCATCTCTATCAGTCATAACTCATGCAAAATTCATATTTTTCAACCCAACTTTGCATTTGTTTAGGTAGTGGTCAAGGAGGAAGAATTGGAAGAGAAGGAATATAGTGGTGGGGATGAAACACATTCACTCCCACCTGCTCAGATAGTGACACTGTGCAGACTTTAGAGATGGGTCCCCACATGGTGAAGCATTGGGTAACACAGGTGCCAGTTCACTAGTGGCCAGTGACATACATGCTTCCTGTTGCAGATGACGGTGTACATAAAGGCTGGTTGATGTGTACAATAAAATGCTGTTTATCTGCAACATAGTTACAGCGAGTGTTATGTTATGGCATCCTAAACTAGTCAATTCATGCCCCACTTGATCCAGAGTCGCAACACAATTGAATTAACCAATAATTATTAGAAAAAACTCAAAGTCTTTGGCCCTTGGCAGCCCAATAATTAGTTACCAGGTTTGTAAATTTAAATTCAATTATCTTTTATTTATCATAAGAATTAAATATGCAGCTGGTTAAAATACAACTGGTTAACTAGTCTCTAAATCCTAATCACCCACTTTAAACTTGTCCTGCCCGCTACACACACATATATACACACATACACACACACACACAAGACAGATAAACAAAGAGGGGAAGGGTGAAAATAATAAGTCAAAGGAAAAAGAGTCTTTATTTCAGACGGTTTTCTTTAAGCAGACCTGCATTCAAAGTAAGTTTTCAGATCCAGGTTTCTGTTTGCAGCCAGTAATGGTTTTCACTGTAACCTCTTTCAGGTCTCTGCAGTTTCAGAATTACAGCACTCACAGCCTTTCTGGAGAGAGAGGGGGTCCTTCCCTTGAGTGTTCTGGATTCAAACTGCGCTCCTTGGGTCTCTGAAAATCCTTCCCGTTGAGTAGGACCCAATCACCACCTGTTACAGGGCAAAATATGACCTTTTGGTCAATTCGTTGGCTACCAGCCAATCAATCAAACCGAGTCCTACTCCATCTCTCAGGTGTCGAGAAGTCTGGGTCTTGCTCCAAAGTTAGCAGCATCATATATTATGTTTCAACCTTTTGAATTCCTCCTTTTCTCTGCTGCTTGACCTAAAGATAAATTTAGCATCCATGGATCAAAAATGATAACAGCCAAAATAAAGAAAAGGAAAATAAGGGAATCAACAGGAAGAATCTTACAATATTGGTAACACATTGGGTTCACAAGCCATCAAAGATAACACAGAGGAATGGTTTTAACATTATATTTCATAGTGATTAGTTATGAAGAAAATGACAGCGGGATATTGTGATATTGCATGAGGTGGGGAGACAATTTAGGTATGGTTCAGAGTCACAACGTACACAACCGAAAGACCAAGTTAAATCAGTAAACAATTAATTGATTAACACACGTGAAGACACGTAACAAAGTTCATAGTCATATAAACAGAAAAAGGGCTCAATTACCGATTCTGTAGTCAGATTCCAAAGCGGGTTCGTTGTCCAGTACTGGCCATAATCCACAAAGCACACAGCAAGTAATTCACACAGGTATCCAACATCCTCCACGCTTCCACCATAAGGCTTTCATCCTTTACTATTGATCTACTTATATAGTCTATCTAAGGGTTTACAGCTGAACCTCATCTTCAAGGTTGACATGGACTCACTTCTGGGTTGAAGGTTGCCAGTTCGTTGCCGGCAATTGCCGGCAGCCATCTTCTGTAAGGCCTAGCCATATAGGACGAAGATATTAGTGAGGGATGGATGTGATCTAGAAAGCGGAGGAGCAGTAATCGGAAATACCGGGCGGGATTCTCCAACCCCCGCAGGGTTGGAGAATCCCCGGGGGCTTATTCTGCAGCGCCGTTTTTTGGGCGGGGGCGGGATTCCCGCCACGCCAGTCCGGGGTCGTTGGCAGCGGCACCCTCGGTGATTCTCCAGGCCTCAATGGGCCGAGCGCCGGTCCATTTTTGGCCAGTCCCGCCAGCGTGGGTTACGTATGGTCCCACACGGCTGGACTTGGCATTTAAGTCGGCGTGGGCAGTCCTCGGGGGGGGGGGGGGGGGGGGGACACGCGGGAGGGTCCAACCCCTGGGGGAGCCCGCGATCAGGGCCCACTGATCTGCGGGAAGGCCTGCTCCGTGGGGGCACTCCTTCCTTCCGCGCCGGCCCCTGTAGGGCTCCGCCATGGCCGGCGCGAAGAAGAGAACCCCCCACGCACGCGGCAAAATATGACGGCTGGCCTGCGCATGTGCGGAATCACGCCACGGTTCCGCGCATGCGTGAGATCACCATGGCCGTTCCACGCATGTGCAAACTTGCGCAGTCTCTTTGGCGCAGTTCCTTGAGGCTTCACTGAGATGATGCTGTTGTTAAAATCCCAAGCTTCTTTGTTGGCAGGTTGCTTGGGGAATCACAGCTGGTGTTCGCAGCTCATTAGGCTTCTTTAAATAAGGCACAAGACCCAAAATTGTCTGTATCTTGGGCCTCTACTCGTTCAAGCGCAATGATTGCTCAGCAACTAATGTCAACCATTTTCTCTAAATCATGTACATTTAATCATTCAGTTAAACTTCTCTTAATCCACGAATGATATATGCTCACAAAGCTTTGACCTACACAAGGGTACGTGGCAGTGGTGCCCGCTGTTGCCGCTGCTGTTTGCCCTGGACATAGAGCCATTGGCGATGGCTCTCAGGGGGTCGGCAGAGTGGCAGGGGATTTTGAGGAGACAGAGGGAGCATCGGGTGTTGCTCTATGCGGATGACCTCTTGCTGTATGTTTCGGATCCGTTGGAGAGTATGGGAAGGATTATGGGCCTGTTGGGGAGGTTTGGAGGGTTCTCGGTACAAACTGAATGTGGGGAAAAGCGAGGTATTCCCGGTGAATGAGCTGACACAGCGGGCTAATTTATGGGGGATGCCATTTACGGTAGCGAGGTATAGGTTTAGGTATTTGGTGATTCAAGTAGCGAGGGAATGGACGGGGCTCCACAAGTGGAACTTAACGAAGCTGGTGGAGGAGGCAAGGGCTGAACTTAAGAGGTAGGTTTGAGGGTGGGGTAGGTGGTGGTGGTGGAGTGGGCGACACATATGGCAAACCACAACTCAGCGGAATCTCACTTCCTCGGCTCATGCTAACCTCCACCTGGTGACAACCCTTTCTTCTGGCTCGCCGATCATTCCCAGGGCCTGCTCCTCTGCCATGGTGAGGGACAGTAGATCCAACAGTCCTCCTCCAGTCTTCACCCACTCTCGGCGGTTATGGCCGGCCTTTTCCTGAGGCCAGGAAACAGAAAATGACAATGTTAGACTGCTCGACGCAGCCTAGGGGATAGGTAGCTGGTGGCTTCAGTGGCCAGGCCATCCGGCCATGGTGGCCGGTATGAGTGCCGGCATGTGGTGCAGGTTGGGGTTCGACGGCCTTCCGGGTGGAGGGGGGTGTGGTTTACAGGTGTGGGGGATGGGGATACGTGCCGGGGCACAGTGCTGCCTACTCACCCTGGCCGCGCTGAGGAGGTCATGAAGTTTTTTCCTGCACTGCTGGCTGGTCCGGAAGATGTTGCCCACAGCGCTGACCACCTCTGCCACCTGTTCCAGACACGGCGAAGGCAGTGACTGGCACCCTCCTTCCTAGGCCGAGGTAGAGGGTGACGCGCCTCTCCTCCACGGCGTCTAGCAGGGTCTCGAGTTGGCATCCGTGAAACGATGTGCCGCTCTCCTCCCTGCCATCTTATTGGCCGGAATGGTGTATGTGGGTAGTGAAGTGTGTATATGCGGCTGCAGTTTGTCAGCCTCCTGAGTGGCGATCGCGAACCCAGCGAATCCTGCAATGTTTCTCATTGGAATTGATTGTGTTCCACGTGGTGCTGATGCTAGCCCTTCTACAGTCGTTAAATCGGTCTAGGTGCGGCGCCAGTTTTGCTGTCGTAGTAGTCCACAAATCTGCCCTGGCATCAAGTCTCAGGAACGGAGAATCCCGCCACCCATTTTGGAGCATTAGGAGAGTGTGCAGTTCCTAAACAAGGATGGGGCTGGTGTGCTGTGCTTCTTAATTCCATAGATTTTAAATGTATTAATATAAAACTATTATTTAGCTTAGTATATTCAGTATATTAACTCAAAAGTACAATAAATTTTAACTTTTGCTTGTATGTTGACGGAGGCCAGAGACAGTTGGGGGAGAATTTTGTGCTCCTGTATCCTATTTGCTTCTAAAAATCAAGCTGTTAACTTGCTGATGTGGGCTTATGAAACGAAAGGGAAAATGCTGGAAAATCTCAGCAAGTCTGGCAGCATCTGTAGGGAGAGAAAAGAGCTAACGTTTCGAGTCCGATGACTCTTTGTCAAAGCTAACAGACAGAGAGAGTCGGAAATATTTATACTGTAGAGTGAGAATCATCTTTCCTCTCCCTACAGATGCTGCCAGACCTGCTGAGATTTTCCAGCATTTTCCCTTTCGTTTCAGATTCCAGCATCCGCAGTAATTTGCTTTTATGATGTGGGCTTATATTTTTTATTAAGCGTTCACACAATGTGGGCCTCACTGACAAGGCCAGGGTTTTTTGCAACTCGCTATTTGAGGAAGAGGTGATGGACCTACATGCAGCTGAGTGACTTACTAGGCCACTTCAAAAGGCAGTTAAGAATTAAGCTTATTGGTGGCGACTTGAGCTCCATACGGGCTAGACTGGGTAAGGAAAAGTTTCCTTCCCTAAAGGGCATTCATGAAATGGTTGTTTTTTTAAATGAGAATTCGTTGGCTTCATGCTCAGTGTTACACAATCAGCTTTTTATTTCTGAACTTCACATCTGGACCCCAGGCGACGTCCCCCAATTTGTTCTGATTCCGAATGAGGTAACCCCAAGTTGTTATCCTTCCAGCTGTGGGGGTGGGGAGGGGGGGGGGGGGTGAATCGGCAACCCCATCTTTGTTCAACCTCTTTGATTGGTCGCAAAAAGGTTAATTTAAAAAGAGTCCATTCCATTGTGGATATTGTTTCCCAGCCCAAATGTATTTATGTTTTAAAAGGAGCCAATTTAACCAGACTTCCTTGAGTTAAAGAAAAAAGGAGTTTATTAGCAACTAAAACGATAGAAAAAAATAATAAAACGCAACATGCATACCGACAGATTAAAAATGAGAATTGAGTCCGATATACAAGTTTAAAAAAAGATACACAAATCAGTCTTTGGCTTATCCGTGAGTAGATGGTGAAACATTGTGGCCATTATCTTGGGTGATTCGGCCCAATAAGTCTGCACCATCCCTTAGATGAAGCACCCTACTTAAGCCCACAACTCCACCCCATCCCCGTAACCCCAGCTCACTTTTTTTGGACACTAAGGGCAATTTAGCATGGCCAATCCACCTAACCTCCACATCTTTGGACTGTGGGAGGAAACACATGCAGACACGGGGAAAACGTGCAGACTCCGCACAGACAGTGACCCAAATGGGAATCGAACCAGGGACCCTGGAGCTGTGAAGAACAGTTCTACCCACTGTGCTACCCTGCTGCCATGTGTTCCTGGAAGGGGAAAAACGCTAACATTCTCGAATATAACTCACAGGAGATGGTTTGTGCTGAGAGGGCAATGAGCCTCCATTCACCTCCACAGGACATTCCAGTTCAGTTTGCATTATATCTGTTCCATTGAAATGTCTCTGTCTGACAATGATTCGTTAGAACCCCAAGACGTTTTTATCACTACCCACCAGGCTATTGCCAATTTCTGCTCCCACCCACCAAACATAGTGGTAGTATTGTGAAGAGTCCCTTGTGAATGTATAGGAGAGAGATGCAAATCAAACTGCAAGCAGTTTTTTTGTTTTTTGTCTTGAGGATCTTAAGGCTTATAAACAGCTACAAAGAATGTCCATCCTGTTGCAGGTTCTGATGAAAAAATGCCTGTTCCTCATATCCGGTGCCTCATTTGATTCTTGATATTTCCATCCAGGAATTTTTACAGGCCCTTCAAAATAAGGCACCCCGTCTGATTTTGCAATCCCAAATCCGGGAGCTGTTTTATGGGAATATGTTTCACGCTGGCAGCTTGCCTAACCAATGTAAATGTGGTCTGGCAATAAAAATAGCACAGACCCCATGCTGGCTTCTTCATGTGGGTGCATTGCACAGGCTACCCACCATCTGCCCATTATGCACTCCGCACCAACATCACTTCTGAGAAGGACAAAGATTTATCTTTAAAGTCAACAAGCTATTTAATGTCTGAAACTCTGGGTAAGGGGTACATTAGTTCCCTTTTACCTCAGTTCTAATCTTACCTTGACTTTATGATACCTTCTCTGTACTTAGTTGGTCTGCCCCAGTTTGACGTCACTAATTCAGAGCAGACGCTACGATACCTTGAAGGAAATATGTGTCTATCTTGAAAAACGTTAGCTGCTTAACTCATGTTGAATCACTTTACATTTCCTGTCTGATAGCTTACACTCGGCACCACAAGAAAAACTGTCAGGTTTTTCTTCTGAACACCAAGCCTGATAGTGTAACTTTCAGGACTGAGGAGTGTAACTTGACCCTGATAGCATAATCCTATGAGCCAAAAGGAGGTCACACTAGAGATCTGGAGCTTTTAAGATTAGGTTGAGTGTTTAGGTCATGGTTACTGTTGAACTATGCAGCAGTGTTTGATTGAGTGATAGTCTGCTTATCTACAGCGATAGCAGGACTTTGGACCTTTTCCAGACTCTCACTACAGTCTATTGGAAACATAAGCTCTGGATAACATTGCGTTTAAACATTTAATGCCATGGTCAGGATAAATGCACAGGAAGTCCCATCAAATATAATAGATGTTCTACCAGTATATGAGAAAAGGAATAGTGTGTTTTTAGCAATGTATTTATCAGAAACACTGGTGTGAAAATTGGATAAGACGGCAACAGGCATGGGGCTTTTGATGTGTCAGTAACCCCCATCCACGAAAGATGCGATATTCTTTCCTGTAACCTGTTTTCTTGATGTGCATAGTCAAAGAGTACAGGTTACAAGTGTGAGAGACAATTGCTGAGTCTTTGTAGCTAGGTTTCTGTGGTGATCAGCGCGACAACATCAGCGTGCAGGAGTTCTCTGATCAGAGACGTGCTATATTTTTGTCTTCAGTTTCCACAGTCAAAGTCCTGCCATCTCATTCCACTTTCTTCTTACCATTATCCTCAAGGCTAATGTCTATTTGGAAGGTGGGAGGCAACAATTGAGTTGACTGGACAATTGTGAAGTGAAATAAAGTTCATGATTCATTTACAATCCCTAGTGCATTGTGACAGTGATATTTTTATAAACACCCGTGAATGCTTTTTGAACAAATAAAAAGTATTTCTTTTCCTTTTCCTATGACTTCTATGTCGTGTTACACTTGTGGTTTCAGCAGACACAGACTGATCGTTCCGCTCCTCTAACAACTGAGATGCCTGTGGCGAATATTACCTCGGTTTTATCTGGATGCGGGGGGGGGGGGGGGGGGGGGGGGGGGGGGGGAAGGGAAGAGATGAGAACATAGGCATTTTGAGCAGAATTCCCACTTTCTTGTGCCATTCTCCAACACATGGTCCACCCGTATACTGCTAGCCAAGCAATGCAAAATCACATACTTAGTAATTGGAATGCACTTACCTCTCTTTGACATGGTGATTATCACAATTTGTCCTGGGCACAACCAAGATCTCCGCATTGGCACCAGCTGGATCAACAGATGTGATTATCGGAACAGGGGGTGGGATTCTATGACCCTGCGCCGGGTCAGAGAATCGCCGGGGGGGGGGGGGCGAATCATGCGACGCCGCTCCAACGTTGCTCCGAAGATTCTCCGGTGACCAGAGAATCGGTGCCAATGGCGCTGGCACGGTCGTTGCGGCGCCGGTCGCAGGCCGCTCAATGCGGCCCTCCCAGGCGATTCTCCAGGCTCGACGGGCCGAATGCCCGTCGAGTTCGGCCGAGTCCAGCTGGCATTGTTTGCGTGTGGTCCTACCTGGCGGGACCTCAGCAATCTGGCTGCAGCGGCCGTCCTGGTATGGGGGAGGGGGGACCCGACTCTGGGGGTGGCCTGGCCTGCGATCGGGGCCTACCGATCGGCGGGCAGGCTAATCCCGGGGAGGGGGCCTATGTTCCTCCATGCCGGGCCGTTGTAGGGCTCCGCCATGTTGCCCGGGGCCAGTACGGAGAAGGCAACCCATGTGCGGACCCGCGCCGGCCATGCTGGCACCCGTATCAGCAGCTGGAGCTGCGTGAAGCGCTCCAGTGCCATGCTGGCCCCCTCTGTGGTGCAGGATTGCTGCTCCTAGGGGCCAGATTACATCATCGTAAAATGCTCCACCGTTTCCGACGGCGTCAACACTTAGCCCCATTATCGGAGAATCCCGCCCAGGATTTGCAACAAATGCAGCCACCACATTGCTGACTCTGATACTGATCACCCCCTGGTGTACACCAGGGTTAGGATGCAACCCTTGAAGCTTTCTCATTCTAAGCAGAAATGCCGTCCTCATATCATCTTCAACTATACTGCGCATCCAGCACAAATTTGCACGATCTTCGACTCGGTTGAATAGACGTCTCCAGCATTCTCACACAGAGTGCAGAGTGAAATGGAACACTACTTTGGGACATCAACTACAGTACCGCCTTCTCAAATAATGGGATGCAATAGCAGAAAAATACTGATGGTTCGAGGCTAACATCAGTGTGATGGTATCTATCATTGAAGTCAAGCAGTCCACTCTAATTAATGACAAGAGGGATCCAGGTGCGAAGACTCTGAATGAGCTAAGAGCCACTCGAAGTAAAGTCAACAGACTGCAAGGTGGTGCGTTTACGACCAGTGATTACAACTTTGCCAAAATAACCATGTATATTGGGGTCAAAAAAGCAACAGATCCATCAGGAAAGAAAACAGTTCCATTGAGATGAAAAGGCAGGGGAGGTCATCATTGACTGCAGTGAACAGTCAGAGGAAATGGGTGTAATATTTCCTTGTGTTTTTCTCTTATAGGGAGAGTGGTCACCGAAGAAACTTTGGATACCATTGTGCCTATCTGTCATGGAAAAGCAGGATATTCAACCCACAGTGAAGGTGATTAGTGGGGTCGTCAGGTCAAGTCAGGGAGGTAGTTGGGTGGCTGGGGGTTAATTAGGTCTGGTCAGGAAGATCATCGGGTGATTGGGGTGTAGTTCAGTAAGCTTTGCACAGGTGAAGGAGACACAGCCTGAGTGAGTGAGACACAGCCAGAGTGGGAATTGGAATTTGGGCAGCGTGGTAATTCGGCGTGGAGTGGGAGGAGGTGCTGTTTCCCTTTTTGTTCTGTTTCCTTTGTTTGGCTTTGTAACTGGTAATCAGCGGGCTGAGATCCAGAGTGCATTCCGGGAAGCAGCGAGAAAACCAGGGAGCACCCTGGGAAGGTAGGTGATATAAAATCTTACACATGGGTTCCAGTGGCCTTGATTTTCGGGAGCCAGAGAGAGAGAGGTGGGGAGCAGCTTGGGAACAGGTAAGTGATAGATATTCTGCTATTGTGAGTAACTTTAAAAAACATTTTTTAAATTTAGTTTACTAATTAATTAATGCAGTGTCAATTAGAGGGGTGCAGTGCTCTGACTGTGAGATGTGGCAGGTCCGGGAGGCTTCCAGCATCCCGGATGGCTTCATCTGCACAAAGTGCACCCAACTGGAGCTCTTCACAGACCGCGTGGTTCGGTTGGAGCAGCAGTTGGATGCACTTCGGAGCATGCAGGTGGCAGAAAGCATCATAGATAGGAGTTATATAAATGTGGTCACACCCAAGGTGCAGGCAGAGAAATGGGTGACCACCAGAAGGGGAAGGCAGTCAGTGCAGGAATCCCCTGTGGTTGTCCCCCTCTCGAACAGGTATACCCTTGGGATACTGTCGGGGAGGGGGGGGTAGCCTATCAGGGGAAAACAGCAGCAGCCAGAGCAGTGGCACCATGGCTGGTTCTGATATTCAGCAGGGAGGGTCAAAGCGCAGAAGAGCAATAGTCATAGGGGACCCTATAGTCAGGGGCACAGATAGGCGCTTCTGTGGACGTGAAAGAGACTCCAGGATGGTATGTTGCCTCCCTGGTGCCAGGGTCCAGGATGTCCCAGAATGGGTAACGGGCATCCTGAAGGGGGAGGGCAAAAAGGCAGAGGTCGTGGTGCATATTGGTACTAATGACATAGGCAGGAAAGGGCATGAGGTCCTGCAGCAGGAGTTCGGGGAGCTTGGCAGAAAGTTAAAAGACAGAACCTCAAGGGTTGTAATCTCGGGATTACTTGCTGTGTCACGTGCCAGTGAGGCTAGAAATAGGAAGATAGAGCAGCTAAACACATGGCTAAACAGCTGGTGTAGGAGGGTGGGTTTCAGTTATCTGGACCACTGCGAGCTCTTCCGGGGCAGCTGTGACCTGTATAGGAAGGACGGGTTGCATCTAAATTGGAGAGGCATAAATATCCTGGCCACGAGGTTTGCTAGTGTCACATGGGAGGGTTTAAACTAGTATGGCAGGGGGGTGGGCACAGGAGCAATAGGTCAGAAGGTGAAAAAATGAGGGAGAACTTGGAAATAGGGCCAGTATGGCTCTGAGGAAGGGCAGAAAGGGAGATGTTGCTGAAAACAGCAGGACTGGTGGCCTGAAGTGCATATGTTTAATGCAAGAAGTATTGCGGGTAGGCAGATGAACTTAGAGCTTAGATTAGTACTTGGAACTATGATGTTGTTGCCATTAGAGAGACCTGGTTGATGGAAGGACAGGATTGGCAGCTAACATTCGAGGATTAGATGTTTCAGGCGGGATAGAGGGGGAGGTAAAAGGGGGGGAAGAGTTGCGCTACTGGTTAGGGAGAATATCACAGCTGTACTGCGGGAGGACACCTCAGAGGGAGGTGAGGCTAGATGGGTAGAGATCAGGAATAAGAAGGTGCAGTCACAATGTTGAGGGTTTACTACAGGCCACCCATAAGCCAGCGGGAGATAGAGGAGCAGATAGGTCGACAGATTTTAGGAAGGAGTAAAAGCAACAGGATTGTTGTAATGGGAAACTTTAACTTCCCCAATATTGACTGGGACTCACTTAGTGCTCGGGGCTTGGATGGGGCAGAGTTTGTTAGGAGCATCCAGTAGAGCTTCTTAAAACAATATGTAGATAGTCCAACTAGGGAAGGGGTTGTACTGGACCTGGTATTGTGGAATGAGCCCGGCCAGATGGTAGAGGTTTCAGTAGGGCACCATTAGTGTTGGGTGGGGTTACTGGGTTATGGGGATAGGGTGAAGGTGTTGACCTTGGGTAGGGTGCTCTTTCCAAGAGTCGGTGCAGACTCGATGGGCCGAATGGCCTCCTTCTGCACTGTAAATTCTATGATAATCTATGATTAATTTCGGGAACAGTGACCACAATTCAGTAAGTTTTAAAGTGCTGGTGGACAAGGATAAGAGTGGTCCTGGGGTGAATGTGCTAAATTGGGGGAAGGCTAATTATAACAATATCAGGCGGGAACTGAAGAACATAGATTGGGGGCGGACGTTTGAGGGTAAATCAACATCTGACATGTGGGAGTCTTTCAAATGTCAGTTGAAAGGAATTCACGACTGGCATGTTCCTGTGAGTAAGGATAAATGTGGCAAATTTCTCGATCCTTGGATAACAAGTGATATTGTAGGCCTCGTCAAAATGAAAAAGGAAGCATTTGTCAGGGCTAGAAGGCTGGGAACAGATAAAGCCTGTGTGGAATATAAGGAAAGTAGGAAGGAACTTAAGCAAGGAGTCAGGAGAGCTAAAAGGGGTCATGAAAAGCTATTGGTAAATAGGGTTAAGGAAAATCCCAAGGCTTTTTACACGTACATAAAAAGCAAGAGGGTAGCCAGGGAGAGTTGGCCCACTGAAGGACAGGGGAGGGAATCTATGTGTGGAGCCAGAGGAAATGGGCAAGGTACTAAATGAATACTTTGCATCAGTATTCACCAAAGAGAAGGAATTGGTGGATGTTGAATCTGGCTAAGGGTGTGTAGATAGCTTGGGTCACATTGAGATCCAAAAAGACGAGGTGTTGGGTGTCTTGAAAAATATTAAGGTGGATAAGTCTCCAGGGCCTGATGGGATCTACCCCAGAATACTGAAGGAGGCAAGAGAGGAAATTGCTGAGGCCTTGACAGAAATCTTTGGATCCTCACTGTCTTCAGGTGATGTCCCAGAGTACTGGAGAATAGCCAATCTTGTTCCTTTGTTTAAGAAGGGTAGCAAGGATAATCCAGGGAACTCCAGGCCGGTGGGCCTTACGTCAGTAGTAGGGAAATTATTGGAGAGAATTCTTCGAGAGAGGATCTAATCCCATTTGGAAGCAAGGGGTCACATTAGCGAGAGGCAGCACGGTTTTGTGAAAGGGAGGTCACGTCTCACGAACTTGACAGAGTTTTTCGAGGAGGTCACAAAGATGATTGATGCAGGTAGGGCAGCGGATGTTGTCTATATGGACTTCAGTAAAGCCTTTGACAAGGTCCCTAATGTCAGGTTGGTACAAAAGGTGAAGTCACACGGGATCAGAGGTGAGCTGGCAAGGTGGATACAGAACTGGCTGGGTCATAGAAGGCAGAGAGTAGCAATGGAAGGGTGCTTTTCTGATTGGAGGGCTGTGACTAGTGGTGTTCTGCAGGGATCAGTGCTGGGACTTTGCTGTTCGTAGTATATATAAATGACTTGGAGGAAAATGTAACTGGTCTGATTAGTAAGTTTGCGGATGACACAAAGGTTGGTGGAATTGCGGATAGCGATGAGAACTGTCAGAGGATACAGCAGGATTTAGATCATTTGGAGACTTGGGCGGCGAGATGGCAGATGGAGTTTAATTCGGACAAATGTGAGGTGATGCATTTGGAACGTCGAATACAGGGCGGGAATATACAGTGAATGGTAGGACCCTCAAGAGTATTGACAGTCAGAGACATCTTGGTGTACAGGTCCACAGGTCACTGAAAGGGGCAACACAGGTGGAGAAGGTAGTCAAGAAGGCATACGGCATGCTTGCCTTCATTGGCCAGGGCATTGAGGATAAAAATTGGCAAGTCATGTTGCAGCTGTATAGAAGCTTAGTTAGGCCATACTTGGAGTATAGGGGGCGATTCTCCGCTCCGCGGACCAAGTGCCCGTGCCGTCGTGAACGCTGTCGCGTTTCACGACGGCACGTACAGGGCCCGGGCACGAACTATTCTGGCCCCCACAGGGGTCAGTTGGGCTGCTCATCCTGCGCATATGCGGAGAGCTTCGTACGCATGCCGGCCCCAACACAATATGGCGTGGGTGTTCAGGGACCGGCCGTGACGGAATGTAGGACCGGGGGGGGGGAGAGAAGTCGGCCCGCTGATTGTGGGCCACGATTGCAGGCCGGACCCCTTGGTAGCCCCCCCCCCCCCCCCCCCCCCCCCCCCCGAGCATTCCAGCAGAGTTCCAGCCAGCAGCGACGAGGGGAGGACGGCGCCGGCGGGACCCTGTCATGTTGGAGCGGCCGCTCGGCCCATCCAGGCTGGAGAATCGCCCCTCGCCATTTGCTGCGATTCTCCGAGCGGCCCAGCACGATTTGCACGCGCTGGTTCGGAGGGGTGGGGGGGGGGGGGGGGGGGGTGGGAGAATCGCATGCAGGGATCAGGGTGGCGTGCCGTGATTTTGTGCGGCGCCTCGGCGATTCTCCCACCCGGTGTGGGGGGGGGAGAATACCGCCCATAGTGTTCAGTTTGGTCACCACACTACCAGAAGGATATGGAGGCTTTAGAGAGGCCGCTACCCACTCCCCCGATGGCCGCAACCCACTCCCCCGATGGCCGCAACCCCCCCCCCCCCCCCCCCAATGCCTCAACCCACCCCCGACACTGAACGGCGTCAACCATCATCAATGGTTGACGCCGTTTTAAATCAACTCTGATTTGCGCCGACGTGACCCGTGGCCACGTCGGCGGGACTTCGGCCCATCCGGGCCGGAGATTTCAGGTCAGTGCAAATAAAATGAAATCCCGCCGGCGCCAGCTGTTTTCACAGGCTGCCGGCGGGATTTGCACAACGCCGGTTTTTTTTCCGGCGGGAGAATTACGAAACCTGCGGGAGCGGAAATGACGCCGCTTCCCGCCAATTCTCCGACCCTGCGTGGGGTCGGAGAATCCCGCCCCATGTCACCACACTACCAGAAGGATATGAAGGCTTTAGAGAGCGTGCAGAAGAAATTTACCAGGATGTTGCCTGGTATGGAGAGCATTAGCTATAAGGAGAGATTGAATAAACTTGGTTTGTTCTCACTGGAACAAAGGAGGTTGAGGGGTGACCTGATCCACAAAATTATGAGGGGCATAGACAGAGTGGATAGTCAGTGGCTTTTTACCAGGGTAGAGGGGTCAATAGGTTTAAGGTGCGAGGGGCAATGTTTAGAGGAGATGTGCGAAGCAAGTTTTTTACACAGAGGGTAGTGGGTGCCTGGAACTCCCCGCCGGAGGAGGTGGTGGAAACAAGGACGATAGTGATGTTTAAGGGGCATCTTGACAAATACATGAATAGGATGGGAATAGAGGGATACAGACCCCGGAAGTATAGAAGATTTTAGTTTAGTCGGGCAGCATGGTCGGTGCAGGCTTGGCGGGCCGAAGGGCCTGTTCCTGTGCTGTACTTTTCTTTGTTCTTTGTTCTATGTAGTCGAGGGAGTAGTCGGACTGTGGGACAGGGGTCCAGTGGCTGGGGTATAATTGAGTTAGGAGGGTAGTTGGGTCGGGTTGGGTCAGAAGAGTACTCAGGTTGGGTCATGTCTCAGTCGGGTTCAGTCAGGGCAGGAGAGTGTTTGGGTCAGAGATAGTCAGGTCAGGTTATGGCTTCCAGGGCGGGGAAGGGTGTGGTTAAACGGTTTGGGTTAGTGGGTAGTTGGGTGGTTAGGGGGGACGCAGGGGAATTGCCAACAAAAATTGAAACTTTATGGTCAATTCGCAGAGGTCCGCTGGTCAGGACTTCCACAGGATCCTGTTGTGCATCTTCAGTCGTATGTTGGGGTTCTGACAACCCGGAGGCCGGAAGATTGGACCCACAACCTTCTGGTTTGGAAGCATAAATGCTACCAACTGAGCCACAGCTGGCAGATGAATGGTTTGGTCCAATGATAGTGATAATCTTTATTGTCACAAGTAGGCTTACGTTAACACTGCAATGAAGTTACTGTGGCAAGCTCCTGGTCGCCACATTCCAGCGCCTGTTTGGGTACACTGAGGGAGAGTTCAGAATATCCAAGGCACCTAACAGCATGTCTTTCGGGACTTGTGGTAGGAAACCAGAACACCTGGAGGAAACCCATGCAGACACCAGGAGAGCGTGCAGACTCCGCACAGACAGTGACCTGAGCAGGAATCAAACCTGAGACCCTGGCGCTGTTGCTCTTTTATAACCACAGTGTGCTGAACCCGTATATAGACATAGACATAGAACAGTACAGCACAGAACAGGCCCTTCGGCCCTCGATGTTGTGCCGAGCAATGATCACCCTACTTAAACCCACGTAACCCGTATACCCGTAACCCACCAATCCCCCCATTAACCTTACACTATGGGCAATTTAGCATGGCCAATCCACCTAACCCGCACATCTTTGGACTGTGGGAGGAAACCGGAGCACCCGGAGGAAACCCACGCACACACGGGGAGGACGTGCAGACTCCACACAGACAGTGACCCAGCCGGGTCACAGCCGGGAATCGAACCTGGGACCCTGGAGCTGTGAAGCATTGATGCTAACCACCATGCTACCGTGAGGCCCCTAATGATGGACAAATAATCACACAAGTTTGTTTAGTACAACGATAGTTTATTTGGCATACACACAAGAATGTTTATTTAATTAATCACACATCATGCACATTGGACTATAACTAAGACGCTTAAACGAACTTGACTTAACTGCCAGGTGACCGGAAGATACAGAGTAGATAAGAATTTATCTGGGTCCAATAGTCTGGCAGAGGCTGAAGTTCTTGTAGGTAGTCTATGTTCATTGTCGTCCTTCGGTGGATGGCGTGAGCCCTTGAACTTGGCTGGTGTTGGTAGCTGTCATGCTGCAGTTGAAAAAAGTGAGCGAGCGATGGCCTGTGCAGTTCTTTTAATCCTCCTATCGTTCGCGCCCCTCTGGGTGGTCCCAGGTGAAGGTCCAATGGATCAATAGGGTCTCGCTCACCCTGATTGATCCTGACCAATTAGGGTGGACATCTTGATGTCTGTGCGCGTCCCGGTTGGCCATGGCCGTTAGTGTCCAAGGCACAAAGGCCCTTCCAAATAAGGAAAGCAGGCGCCGCTGAGTCAGCCATTTATTGTTAGTTTCTACCTGGAGCCCATTGTCCTGGGAAGACCTCGAAATGGCCTTTTGTCGGTGTGAGTTTCTGTATAAAGTCTGGGCTGCAGTTTGTATATTTGCAGGCTGCAGCCTGTCTGTGTTCCAGCTTGGCCAAATTTCCCATCATTCTTTGCAGGAGGCCTTTTTAGATGGCCACAGTGCTGTGAAGCAACAGTGCTAGCCATTGTGCTACCGTGCTGACCATTGAGGGTCTATAGAGGGTCCAGTCCTTTAGCCACATGTCGGCAGGTCAATATCAGTATCAACTAACCATCAATATAGTTTTATATTTTCTCATTGCTTTAGGAGCCCTGAGCAACGTTTCAATCTCTCTTTTATCTTTTCTCAATCCCTTTCCCCTTAATTTGGAAAACTGTCCGCACAAAAGAAAATTAAAGGAACTGTTCCTTCAAAAACAATGGTTACCCTCCAGTCATTAACTGTGAAGAGGAAGTTTTCAGGCTGATAAAATGACATTCTCATATGGAATTTATTGATTTCTGTCTGAAAAGATTTAGTTTATGACTCCAGTTGCTGCAGCAATGCATCTGTTATTGTGCGAGAGTCACAGTCGTCTCATTTTAGTTAAAACATTACTGAATGCTACATGCTACAGGCCTTTCGCCAACAGCTGCAGATATATAGCCTAATAAGTGAATCGTCCAGGTGGTTTGGCCATCTATTTTAAGCAACATTTTGCTGAGGGACAGTTTTCTCCATCCTTTGGTCAACTGTATTCAAACATTAACCATAAGCATACAAGTTAGTCTCCACTATGATTCAGATTGAAGGACTTATGCTTCTTATCGTCATGTATAAATACTTTGTTTACCTTGTCATTCTATGATTCAAATGCCCTAATAATAAACATAAGTGCTCACAACACTTTTGTGATTCAGATGTCATACCGTTCATTGTATCTACCCGAAACCTCTACACTTATACTACTGATTAATTTCTCTCGGAACTGGTGGGAAGAATTGGCTAGATCTTTAATGCATGAAACACATTCCCCCAGACTACTAAAACAAGAATTTCTACATAGCTACATCAGTGTTTTCGATGTAAAACCTGATCTCTGAAGATAAATTCCACCTCAGGACACGTGCATCACTTTTCCCTGATAAAACCAATGATATGGGTGCAGTTTATTAATGACTTAGTGCTATGCATTAAATGGACAATTAAACATTAACAGGTGCAATTAGCTGATAGGAGTGGTTGTACTGAACAAATTGAAAAGAGTCTGATGGTACTGATAGTTTGCTAACATTCTGTGTTATCAAAGGATCAAATAAATTTGTCCACTCTCTTCTTTTCTGAGGGACTTTAATTATCCGGCTGGTGCATATGGCAGGTCATTAATTTAAAAAAGCAGCTATCTGTAATAAGGTTTGAGAATTTACTGTTATCTACCTTTATCTAAATAAACATTTGAAAAACTACCTGAAATTATCATGAATACTTATGGACAGGTACTTTTAAATGAAAGTTTTACAGTTTGACTGCACAATAGACAGTATTTTTGCCCAGTTCATTTTCTATTATTTCCATAAAATAAGAAGGGAAGGCAGCTCTACATTACTGGGAATGTGATGGATCTGACCAACCTGCAAATGCAGATAAGAAGAAAATCGCTCAGAGGTTTAGCTCTCTGCAATGTATATTCATCAGGTCCATAGGTTACATATGCATTACCTGCTTTCCTACAGTATACATCATCATTGACACAAAGTGTAGAAAATCACACAGTCTATCATAATGTAGGGTCATGGTTGCTACTAGCAGTGTGAAGCAGTAGATCAGACGAGACCAAGCCATATCTGTTTACACTGACATTAAATTAGCGTGCCTTTGCTAACTGCATAACCTAATGTTTGATGCTTAATGGAATGATTACTTTAATTTTATGTGCATAAGCAATCATTCATAAATAATTTTGAAGCATTGTCTCCAGTCTACAAATACCTGACTTAAAATAATAATTGAATATGTTTGCAGTCTGCAAGCAACCTTATGGAATCAGGTGCATTAGTTCTGTAAATTATTACAAGAAAAAATTGAATGCTGAAATCGCTTTTCCTCACTAATCACAAAGTTTTTGAAATAATCGTTGCATCCCGCTTATTTTAGAAAAATTGTTCCATTGTATTTATAAAACTTGGAAAGCAAAATAATCAAAACTATTTGATTGTTCAACAGGAGGTAAAGATGCTAGGACAAAGAAATTTTAAAAAGACACAAGGGGCGGGATTCATTGTCCCTTATTCTGGTGCGGCGTGCCCCACCTGACAGTGGGATTCTCCGTCCTGGCAGCCGGCCAATGGGCTTTCCCATTGCGGGCACCCCAAGCCGTTGGGATATCCGCGGGCGGAGTGTGCTGCCGGCAAAATGGAGGATCCTGCCCAAATTTTTTAATGCCCTGCTAAAAGTCACGCAGCTAAATATGACATTGATTGTTCATGTTAGTCAGCATTTTGTGATATATGTCTGTAGTTATTTAGATTTAGGAAAAACTTTTTAAAACTATTGACAAAGCGTTGATTCACATCAGCAAGATGGTAACAAATGTTTCAGCAGCTTACTGTAATGCATTTTTAAATTTAGATTGTTTTTTTTCAAGTTTTACTAGAAGGCTCTCCTAGCTAATTCTATGAGTTAGCCCAATTATTTTCCTATTGCTTTGTAATCCAGTAACTCCTTACTGCACATGTCCAAAGCTATCTGAACCACAGCCATTTCCATGCACGCTTCCTAGATGGGATAATTAGAAAGGGCACAATGCTTGACTAGAGCTGTACAAGACACGATGAAAAATGTTAGCTATTTCCACACTTCATAGAACCAGCAGCTGCAAGCATTAAAAAATAACCTATTAAATAAATTTATTGCAATGTGGTTGCTATTGATAGTCTTACTGGGAATGAATTTCACTCTAACACGCTGTTTTAAATTAAAGTGGGTTATTTTTGGAGAATGAGGTCTCACTATTAGAAAAGTAAGATTAACCTGTAAAGATTATAGGAATGAATTAACAGTAGTAAGATTCCCAAATATTTAAAGCAAATTAACAGACAATAATAATTTATTATCAGACAATTAATCACCTCATTCTTGTGCTTCCTCCTTATATATTGAATGTGTTTCTGTTAATGCTATTTTGGCATCATTATAATGAGATTACATCATGTGTAAAATATAAATTTGCATTTGCACAAATACGGTGTAGCAAATCCAACTGTCTGTCCAACATCAAGTCCTGAATAAGTTGTAACTTTCAGGACTTGCTCAATGTTAGCAGAATTGAAATTGCGCTGTTTAGCTCTTGGCAATACCTACATGCCTCTGGTGCCAATTTCATCAATGTCGCTGGCTGCTCACTCAGGCTGGGTGTGCTGCCAAGTAATGTCAGTGCATAGTTCGTCCCTCACTAGTGTTTTCAACCTCACATTCAATCTGACAGCATGACTTTTGTTTTAATTTAGACGATTGTCTGCTTAAGCCTCCCGCCTCATCCTTTTAGTTGTGGAAATCCTAAATTCATACCTTCCGCACCACAAGAGCCAATTTCCCAAATGATCCTACCAACCAATTTCACTGCTTGCAGATATCACCTAATTGAACAATTCTTTCCCTCATAAAGTGTCACACATATAACACCAGATTCACTGGCTTGTTGTGCTGAAGTTGCCCCTTCTCTCCTCTGATTCACAATGACTTCTTGCTCCCTGTGTTTCGTTCTGCTGTCAAAGTCTGATCTTTCAGCCATTTTGACCATCCGTGGAGCTCTCTTCCAAGGTTTTACATTTCTCTATCCTTCAAATGCTTCCAAAAATCTACTTATCTGTTTGTGCCTTTGATTTATTTCCACTTCCTCTAGTTTCTGCTTGCTGTCCACCATCTTTCTTGTGCTGAGATATTCTTTTATGCTACATAAATAATTATATTTAATGTAATTACAATAGTAATTCATTCAGATGAATGGAATTCTATGACTAAATGTTTCTATCTGAAAATGAAATGAAATGAAAATGAAAATGAAATCTTACAAAGTACATTTAAGCCAGATGTTCAAGACATACAATTTTAATTATAAGGAACTTGTCGTGGCTTGAATCTAGTAGTTCCACAACAGTTATTTTAGGGGCTGGATTCTCCGATTTTCAGGCTATGTCCTGACGCCTCCGTGAGAACCGAAACTTTGCCGCAAAACGGCCACTTATCCTCCGTTTGGTGGGGGGCTAGCAGATGTGGTGATAACCACTGTAGATATACATTCTTGCAGTAGGGGGATGTATGGCTGTACCTGTAATACAGGTTCCTCCGGTAAGCCTCTGCCGGCTAGCTCCGCCCACAGGGAGCTTGTGTATAAATATGCGTATGAGTCACTCAGACTCTAGTCTTCAGTTGCAGCCGGAGGAATAGCATCACACAGCAATAAAGCCTCTATTGTACTTGTCTCTCGTCTTTGAGTATAATTGTTAGCGCCACAGCAGACAGGCAGCGTAGAGCACCCGGCTCTAGCTGCCTAGACAGCCAGAGAATTGCTCGGTCAGTGGCCGCGCATGTACATGGTGGCGGCCGTGCTACATGGCACTGGCTGTGCGCGGACCCGACCCCTCCTTTGGCCAGGCCCAGGACCCCCGGACCGCTCCCCAACAGTGTCCCCAGCCCCTGCCAAAGTCCCCCAGCCTGCGGATCCGCTCTCCCCTGACTGAGGCAACACTGGACTGAATCCCCAGCTGCCATGCCAAGTCCCCGACAAAGAATGGCACACATGCCCGACGCCGGTCGGGGTTGGAGCATCGGGGGAGGAGGGGGTTCTCATGTACCAGCCTGAGGACGTCGATATGGCATGTGCTCATTTTGGAGGGGGCGGAGCATCGCGAAAGTGGCGCTGCCCTCGGTTTTGGCGCCAGTGTTGATTCTCCAGCCGATCGCCGAACGTGATTTCGGAGTCGGCAACCAGAGAATCCCGCCCAGGATCTCTACATACAAACAGACCCAGAAGTCTTTCCATAGTTAAATATTAAACAATACTTTGGGACATTAGTTATTTTGAAACTGTTTATTGATTATTTACTGTTTATTTAAACTGACTTGCCTGGCAAGCATCCATGTTAGTGTGACAGATTTTAGCTGCCAACTCAACGGGAACTATAGTCAGACAGGGCAAGTCAGCCAACTTGCTAACCACCAGTTCCCACCTGGTAGTAAAAAGCAAGAATTCATCACAATTGAAGAGAAAAATTGGGCAGGTTGGAAAATGCACAGCAGAATCAAGCTCGCGTGTTAACAGCAGAGTCAGATAGATTAAAATCATCTCCATTAGATCCGGATTGCGGTCTGATTCAGGCAAATATTCGAATATATTTCCACGGAGATAAATACAGGTGCATGGGGAAAGGACTGGAAACTCAGATGAGAATAAGGAGCTCCAGTTGAACAACCAGCGGCAGTACATATGTGATGGGCCAAATTATCTCCTTCTGTGCTGTTGTTTCCATGATTTCATTTGAATGCTTTTAATCTATGATGAAATACACAGGCTGACTGATACTGGCAGATCACAATGGAAATGGTTTGACATAGCTCTCTGTAATTAATTGACTTACATCGAGAGAACCAAATTTGATTATTTCAGCCAAATGCTTTGTCTGGGTTTTGCTGGCACTGTTACTGTGGTCTGAGTTGGTAGAGAGTATTACCCCTGCCTGACCTAAGATTGTTTCATATCTCATTTTTATTGCTCAAGTTTTAAACAAATAGATTAAATTGACAATCACAAGCTAATTTAGTACCATGAATCGTGCCACTACCTAAATTTTAATATTACCTCGGTAGTTCTTCCACTCAATATTTGAGGCCAAAACTGTTCAATAGGAAACAACCAATTTTGTACAATCAAATGACAAGGTAGAACTGTTCATTTATATACCAGATGTAGAACATGTTTTATATTAATGCCAATGGTTTCAGCTATGAAGGGATGCAAACTATGCAGTTAATTTGAGTGTGAAGTGGCCTGAATCAAATTTAGACTATCAGGATGAAATCATGTTGTGAAGGTAGAATTATATTGCTTTTCTTTCACACTAACAGCTGTATAATTGCAAAATAAACTTTAAAAAATGTAATATCTTTTTAGTTATCACACAATGGTTCTAAACCAGTGAACAACTTAACCACAGAGATGAGGAATGGCACAGGTTTTATCCTCTACCTGCACCGTGTCCATTACTCACAACTGGAATGAGGGTAGAGATGGTGTCCATGTTCCGAGGGGACCAGTGCATTTCACAACTTCTGTGTGATTGAGGACACGGATGCAATGGGCCCGATTTAATGGTTAAAAAAAGAGACCATGGTTTAGAGGGGTGTTTCCCGGTGCATGTAGCACCAAGAATGAACCCACTATTAAACGAGATTCTATTCTTTTATCAGGCCTTGACAAGGAAGGCCCTACGAGACTGCAATTAACTTCATTTCCTGCACCGAGGAGCTCAGCTCATCAGTGTAGGAAGAGATTGGGGCGTCATTTTAAAATGCCACCCTAATCCCCCGGCCTTCCAACGCGACTCCCGGACCCCCTCCAATGCATTTATTAGAGGCCCTCGAGCGCCCCTCACCCCACCTCATGAACACCCTCGGGCCTAATCGTTAGCATGGGAAAGATGGTACCTGGGCTCTTGGCACTGCCAGGGTGGGGGGGAAGTGGGGGGAAAGGGAGGGGGACGGGCACAAGAAGTGGGAAGGAAAGGCAGGAGGCGGCAGACATGGAGTGCGTTGATGGACAAGGCCACATCTTATGTGAAGGGGATCAGGGGTTATGGGGAGAAGGCAGGAGAATGGGGATGAGAAAATATCAGCCATGATTGAATGGCGGGGGAACTCGATGGGCCGTTTGGCCTAATTCTGCTCCTTTGTCTTATGGTCTTATGGGTGAGGATGAGGGTCTCCACGGCCCTCCAGGCTTGCCAGACTCTCGCCGCTGCTGCCTGTCCTCCCAGGGCTCATCCTCCAGCTCCTCCTGGTGTGATGTCTCCTTGTCCTCCTCCTTGGAGATGGCCACATATTCCTCCCCCTTCACCTCCAGCATGTTGCCCCGCTGCTGTGCCAGGTTGTGGAGGGCACAGCACATCACCACTGGGAGGTATATTATAGTGCACCACAAGAGCGGTCAAGTAATTGGAACCGCATTTTGAGCAGTCCGATGCACCGCTCAATGACAGCCCGAGTGGCTGAATGAGCCTCAATGTATCGGGTGTCTACATCAGTCACCAGCCTCTGTACTGGTGTAATTAGCCAGGTCCTCAACGGGTACCATTTATTCCCCAAATGCCAACCAGCCATCCTGGGGTGGCCTTCGAAGAGGCCAGAGATGTCTGACTGCCCCAGGATTTAGCTGTTGTGCACACTCCCTTGGAAGCATGCACACATGTACATGATCTTCATGTGGTGGTCGCAAATGAGCTTGACATTTAGAGGGTGGAACCCCTTCATATTGATGTAGGGCACTCCCAGACAGCCCGGTGCATGCAAGACCACATGCGTATCACCTATTAACCTCTGGGACCTGCGGCGTCCTAGCGGAGAATCCTGATGCCCAGGCATCTACAGGGCTTGGTCCAGGTCAAAGTTTATATAGTTTGCTGCCTGGGAAAACAGGGCATCCATGACATCATGGATGCACTTGTGAGCTGCAGCTTGTGAGATACTGCACAATGCCTTCTTGAGCGCTGGAATGATCCTGAGGCTTTAAGGTTCAGGGCTACGGTGACAATGACGGCCACTGGGAGTGAATATCCTCCTCCTCCATTTGGTGCCAAGCCTGCAAGGACATAGTACAGGTACCGCACTGTCCCCCTATAGAGACGGAGCCACCTGCAGCACACACTGTCCAGAATCTGTTTGAAAGACCAGCGATGCCAGTAAACCCTGGGCTGTCGCTGGCCTCCCCCTCTGGGTCCCTCCCTGGCCTGATGGGTGGCTGGGTCCTCAGGGTGTGGGGAGGAGTCCTACACATGGGCCACCGCCTCGAGTCTCTGTCAACGCTGCTGCCTTCTCCAGCATCTGGCCGCCTGATCTACGAGCAGCACCGCGGCAGGGTCTGAGATATCGTCCATCCTGAGTAGTATCTCTGAGGAATTAGAGAGGGTGTGAGACAGACACCCATTTCCCCATTGCTTCCCCCGCCCTTCCCTCCGCCGCCCCATTCCCTGCCGACTGACAGGCCCAGCTCAAGCACCCCCGACCTCGGCGGGGGCCGCTGGTCACTGAACCCCCCAACCTGCACCCCAGACACCCGCTTGTAATGTTACCTGGACCGGCCTCTTGACCGGCCTCTTGTCCCCTCACCGGTGCACACAGCCACCCTCTGGTCGCGGAAATGTCCCCGGTGTTGAGGACCAGCCCCTGGGTTTTCGGGTGTTGGCTGCTGCGGCCGTGGTGTTGTTTCCTGCAGTGTTCAGGAATATTGTCCAGACATTACAGTCTGATTGGGATGCTAGGCAATAACACTCGCATGCTACATGGCACACCCACCCACGGGAATCCACTTGGGAGTTGTGACGTTTTCACTTAACTCTGATCGCTAACTCCCCAATAGCAATAGCCTTCAGCCACGTGGCCAGAGGCCTCCTTAGTTGGTGTGAGGCGGTGGGACAGACAGGCAGGGACTGGGGTTGTCCCCGTAATAGGCACACATGATCCAGGGGGTGCCATGGCAGATCGCCGGCCGCTGAGAGACCCCCTCCCACCCCTGGGGCGACCCCCCCATCCACCGATGGCGGCCCACACTGACCGAGGCTCTCCTGCCCTGAGCACCAGAGCATCAACCCCACTTCTCCTTCAGGCAGTTGCTCGTGATTAAATCAGATGAGGATTTGCAAAGTTCCATCAACACAATGCCAGAAGCAGGATGACTGGACAGGAAAACTAGCAGGAAGAAAGCACAATACAGACCGAATACCACATTCCAAGCCTGATTTTGTTGATATTACAGTCAGAAAGGCTCAAGTACAAATTGACTCCAAAGGGAGCTCATCAGACATCGGATTAGAATCAATTACATTGAAGCAATTAATCTTAATACTGTAATTGATTTTAATTTAATTAAACACTAGTTTTACCCACTCAATATTAAGGACATCTGGAAAAAAACTCCATTAAGATTTTTAATAAGTCACTCTGTAGTTCATGACAAAGATACATTTTTTATTTTGCAGTGTATAATAGCAATCATATAACAGTAATCATTCTTTATATACATAGAAGGACAGTTAAGAAAAATGTTGCAAGAATCCACT
Organism: Scyliorhinus canicula; assembly: GCF_902713615.1. Classification (NCBI taxonomy): domain Eukaryota; kingdom Metazoa; phylum Chordata; class Chondrichthyes; order Carcharhiniformes; family Scyliorhinidae; genus Scyliorhinus; species Scyliorhinus canicula. The sequence continues at coordinate 64,000,273 of NC_052150.1, read as the reverse complement.
CTCAAAATGGGATCTCAGTATACATTGGGGAACTGGCCACCGTGCTCCGACCCTCACTCTTACTGGGTGAGACTTTGTGCGAGAATAGAGTCTTGTAAAATTGATGTACCGTCAATTATCACGAGATGAGAATGATGGAATAATCGAGGCTTTATTGAACAAGATGTTGTGCCTCCTGTAGCTGGAACCAGAATGGCTGCTGCGCCGGAGAGCACACACTTTTATACGCCGCCTGCTGGGCAGAGCCAGCAGGCAGGGATTTACCGTAATACTTGTAATATGCGGGCAGTGCCGTAATACATACAATATATCACTAGTGGTGTTTACCACAAAAATGTAATCCACAAAAAACAAAATCATTCTTTAAACTAATCAGTCTCCCAGAGCTTTGCAGATATCAAGCTAAAGCTATGTACAGTATTTCAGACAAACAAATGGTCAGGCCTAAAACCTAGCACTCAGATGCTCTGCCTCCACACCTTGTAAGTTGCTGATAGACAGTGTAACCATGGACGTCTTGCTTAACATTCCATTCCCTTCCCTCAACCCCATCCCCCACCCTCTGATTTTGCTTTGAAGAACCCAAGAACTGTCACCTGATCAGCCACAGAGGATTCAGGGGCACAGGTGAGAGCTATAACACAGCACTGATGAAGAAGCACTCTCACTTGATGTGACTTCGGCAGCTACCAACTCAGATACTGCGTGAAATTTAGAGAGTCGTATAGAGTCAGGATCAGCGCATGTAGTTAGTGCCCAGGCTGCAGGCAGGTCAAAGAGTTTAAGAGAGTTAACGTGCCAACTCAGCAGAGGCAAGGTTGCGCACGAGTTCTACTACAGCTAACTCAGAAGAGGACTTTGATGAGGCAACACATAGAAGAATGTGAAGAGCGTGCACACTGAGATGCTCAGTTGGTCGGCAGGTCTGCCAGCCAGCCTCTTGTCGCTATCAAGGAGCATTGAGCAGTCTGGCTCCAACGTGGCAAGTGATGTTGCGCAGAGCTTATTAGAGGCCATCCTTTCCATTGTTGGAGAGGTAGCCACATGCAAACCCAGACGTGATGCTGTGGTCTCTGTCTCAGCTTCAACAGCAGCATAGATGGAAGCCATCCAATGTCTCAGTGCCACAGTGGAGCTGAGGCCGTGGTCATGAGATCCATGCTTGCTGCCTTGCTGCTTCAGACTGCCACCAACATGGCTACACAGATACAGTGCACAGCAACAGTTAATGCAAGAATGGGAACAAATGAGACCAGATAATAAGGGACAAAGTCCTCAACCTATTTCCTTCACGGATACAACACCTGTCTGCACCAGAAGAGGACAGGCAACATCACAGAACTGCATCGTACCCAAACTACAAGATAAAATGATAGAAATATGAAAACAATATCCAAAGAAACCCAGAGCTAATGCTCACAGCGCAAATTAAACTCTTCAGCGAACCCTGGCCAGGATAGGCGACCATGATATAACGACAGGATGATGAGGGGAGGATCAATGTCCACTAAGCATCAAATCTCAACCCAGGGTATCTCATAGAAAGAGAAAGAATACACCCATCCAAGGGGCAGTAGGAAACTGATCATTGATCCTGGAGACGGGCTTGCCTAACCCGTTACCATCACCAAATAAAAACTCAGGAAAACGAAGGCCCAAAGATTATCATCACACCCAGCAGTCAAAGAGGGAGACCCACATCAGGAGAAACAATCGACTCATCCCGGAAGTGGAGCAAAACAAGTCCCAGTCCTCAACAGAATAACACACCATCTGCCTGGGCCTGAGAAAGGGACGGCATTAAACAAAAACTAACTCACACTGGGGGGGGACAAAACCAATCCTACCAACCCCTTCCCTCCACCCGTCACCTTGCTTATCCACCCACCAAGGATACATTAGGTAAAAGAGACTGTGTCAAACCTGAACACAACATTTAGCATAGATTGAAATAAACTTATTAAATCAGGATAACCAATGGCGCAGGATTTCACACCCACGTTGTTCAGCTCCCTGATGGAAATATATTGACAACATCAAAAGAAAACATATAATTATCAGGGAGAAAAGTCCAGAATAATAACAGAGATGCAAGGCCATGATCAGGATAAAAACTTCCCCACCGGCGCACCAAGAAAGTAGAGTGTGGGATAAAGCAGGGTCAGAAACGATGAGCACTCTTCAGGATCTTCCATGGATTCCAATGATTGAAGCACGAACCTCACTGCTTCAAACCTGCCATCTCACCCCAACCCTGGCAGTCAACAACCAAACCGCCAGCATGGCGGGGGGGATGACCTGACAAGCTCAGCCATCACCAACCCCTCTCAACCGACTTCAGGAACAGGACAACACAGGACTAGGGTTCAGAAAACCAATCCCACCCCCCGGCCTCAAAGACAAAATTAAATGTGTTCCATCGACAATGTTCTCTCTGCAACAAGAACCTCCTTGTGCGCCTCCAACGCCTCCAGAAAAACACCTCGCGGCTCTTGAAATTGGGCTATGGTGGCTTGCACCGCTCCAGCGCCAAGTGGGCTCCTGGGACGGTGATGCGGCAGACAGGGCCAGTCTTGTACCAGGTGCAGACAAAAGAACAAACAATGAAGAAACATTTGGACCACCTCAGAGCAGGAGACCAGCATTGCGCCGTACCTCTCTGGAGGAACCAGCTTCTAAACACATCGCCATGACCCAGGCAAACTTTGGGGCGTCGCCCTGTGGGAGGCCCCATACCAAGATGTATGGGGTCCTTGACTCCGACCTGGATATGGAGACCCTGGCATCGGAAATTTCTGACGTTGATCAGGCTGAGGATCAAGTGTAACTAGTGATACCTCCCCCCCCCCCCCCCCCAAGGTGATCAGCGAGAACGCAGCGTTCTCCAATCCGGCTCCACAGGCGATGGAAGTGCAGCCGCCCTCCTGCTCCACCTTCTTCAGATGGGTCTTCAGGCTTTGGGGGTGAGGGATGTTATAACCCTCACGAGATCTACTGGGAGGAACAGAGTAGCCTCCCTGTTAGCCTGGTAGAATAGGAGCTCACCCGATGAAGACTTGGGGCCCATCAGTGGGCTGATTGATTGCGGACATAAAAGCCCACCCAGATAGGAGCCAAGGCAGAGAAGTCACAGTTGGGACCTGGATTGTGACCTGTAAACAGTTTGCTTTAACAACAAATTGTTTTTGTTATGCTCTCGTACCAGACTCCTCTGTGACCACGAAAGCAAGAATCTATTCTAACATCGACATAATTCAGAATAGAGAAAACATTTTCTGAGCTGTCATATGACTATGGAGATTGATAGAACTGCATGAAAAAAAAACAAGTGCCCATTTGTAAAATTATGTTAAATCCTTTTTCCCTTTGCACTGATGGGAAAAGGTAAGACTTACAACCTACTTAACCCACAAGACCGAGTTGAAGCTGTAAATTGAACCTGCCATGCTAGACTGATATCAGTCTCTGCTGCTTTGGGGTCACAGCACATTGAGTACACTGAGGTCGGAGCACCTAATCATACCCAGGAATAAAAATTTGATTCAACAACAAATGTTGCCGATTGACACAAGTTGGTGTGTAGAGAGAACACTTGAACAATAAATTGAATAAACACACAAGAAAAAGGATCACTGACTGAATAAAGGATAAAATGAAAAAAACATATATTGTTATATTTTATGATATGTTAGATGATCTCCTAAGATGCTATTTGATGACTTCAGTTACATTTTTCTAGAATCACATTAAAACTGTGGGGTCAACTCTGGGTGAAAAATCCTTCATGCAGCACAGCACATGTTTAATGTGTGTTAATATATTACAATCTGTATATTACAATTTTGCTAAATTATATAATTTGTCCAGGAGGAAACGCGATACCTGCCCCCTGCTAACCTGCCTGATGTCTAGACACATCAGATCGTCATTCCCTGATAGCTACATCTTATACAGTACCACGTTATGCAGCATTGCCATACAAAATTTCTGGGAATCTCCTGGAATTGGCACTAATCTGGTGGCTATTGAAACAATCTGGGAGAAGTGATTTTAAGCAAGTAAATGAATATACTATCAAATAGTTGCACACGTGTGCTGTGCTCACAAATGTCATTCCTGTGTTTTTTCACAGAGTAGGTTAAAGGTTAAGATCTCACGTGTAGTTATAGAGAAGAGTATATGATTATGGTGATCATTGTGTCTCTCGGAGCTGAATTGCTTGGTGGCAGGCTTTGAAACTTGTGACTGGCCTATGAAGTCGCTAAGTGAGCAGGTGGATGGAATTGGGACTTCTGCAGGAAGCTGGTATGCGACGTGAGATGGTAGATGGCCGCCCAATTGGGCCGAGAAGAAGCCCAGTCCATTTCGAGGGCCAGGCATTATTACCATGACATGAATGAACCCCAACTAAGCTGGCATCCCTGCTCCTGATCACACCATAACAATCACTTCTCACTTTAGGACCTCAACTTCTTCACCTCCAATTTTAAGTGGGCAGAGAATGTAGAATGCATGCTCTGCCCAGTTGTCTGAACCTTGCATTTGGATCCGATGTACGTTATAAGAACTTGAGTTGCATACAATAATTCTTGATTCAGGCGGATTCTTGGGCTGCCCAGCAGAAGGTCCAGAAAATATGTTGGCAGAGCAAAAACAAGATGATAAGTTTACCAGTGTCATTGCTCCTGCCAGGAAAGCCGAGTGAAAATCAGCTTGGATTTTTCAACATCACCTCAAGCACATTGAGTTCTAATATGCTGTCTTGTACCAGGTATTAAGTGAATATCCTGGGATGTTTTGGTCCTTTTCTGTCTCAACTGATTTGTGGCTGTGCAAGAAGAACTGACAGAAGATTTGTGAAAGATGATGATGGCTATTAATTTTCTGTTTCTGCACACAACGGAATTAAGTGCATATGCAAAACAGTATAGATTATCATAATTACCTTAGTGCTTTGTCTTCAACACAATAATGCCATTATTTTTGACTGCCTATCTGGCTATTGGGGTGGATCCATTCATCCAACAAGAACTGCAAGGTATTAAGGACATTGGCAATTTTGATTTACCCTCTAAAAGTATGAACATTTCAACAATGTGCGTTTACATAATGCATTTAACTTGGTGAAACATCCCGAGGGCCATCTGCACTGAGCCACATAAAGAAATATTAGAACAGGAGAGCGAAAAGCTTGATCATAGAGATAGATTTTAAGGTGTGTCTTAAAGGAGGAGAGACACAAAGAAGCAGAGAGGCTCAGGGAGGAAATTGTGCAACCTAAGGCCGAGGCAGCCGACGGCATGGCGACCAGTGACTGTGCAATGAAAATTGGAGATACAAATCCATTATAATCGTACTAGAGAGCCTTGTGGACGACTGTTCAAAATGGTTTGGATGCACGACATAATAAGGGGCAAGATTTTAAGTGCAGTTAGTCCAAATGTTAGAGATCCCAATTCTGATTGGATATTTGATTGGACGTATCCCTGGAGCTTTCATTACATGACTCCAGCTGCTCCATCCAGTCACTCCATCGCCAGTAAATTTATAACCTGCAAAGAAAATGTGTTCAAAAAAACAAAGAAATATTCTTTAATACCTCAAAGATTTTTCTTCCAGGTCGCTCACAGCAGTATCAAGGAGATTAATCTTTGACACTTGAAAGCTCCAGGTCAATCCTGGAGGATTATGAATCCTACCATGTGTCAGTATGTCAATGGGAAAGTGAATACTTAACAGAACAGTCCCACTTTTGTTATCAGTAAAAAAAATTTTTTGACAACTTGATCAAAAACAAATCCGAGTCCTGCCAGACGGCGTCCATGTGTGGTATTACCCGGTGGGACCTCGGTGTGCATCCACCTGGGGGTGACCTGTTGGGGGGCGGAAGAGGGATCCGACCCCGGAGGGGGGCCTCCGCTGGGGCATGGTCCGCGATTGGGGCCTAACAATTGGCGAACCGGCCTCTCGGGCTGGGGGCCTCTTTCCCTACGCGCCGGCCCCTGTAGCCCCACACCATGTTCAGTCGGGGCTGGCGTGGAGAAGGGAGTCACTGCGCATGCGCGCAATCGTGCCAGTTGCACTACGCATGCGCAGACCCGCGGCGCCTGTTTGACGCCGGTATTGGCAGCTGAGCGCCGTGGGTCACTCCAGTGCCATGCTGGCCCCCTGTAGAGGTCAGAATCCGCTGTTCCTGGAGGCATGTTGACGCCGTCGGGAAAGGCGACGGCGTGTACGACGGTGTCAACACTTAGCCCCAGGATCAGAGAATCCCACCCATTGTTTCTGTTAGTACATAACACTGATATCTGTTTCCATGGCTGAACAGGACAAGAAAACCTGGGATCAAGCGAAGGAGCAAGCGGTCCTAGATCTTGTTCTGTGTAATGAGACAGGATTAATTAATGATCTCATAATTAGGGATCCTCTCGGAAGGAGCGATCATAATATGGTTGAATTTAAAATACAGATGGAGGGTGAGTAGGAAAAATCAAACACTAGTGTTTTGTGCTTAAACAAAGGATATTACAATGGGATGAGAGAAGAGCTAGCTCAGGTAGACTGGGAGCAAAGACGTTACGGTGAAACAGTTGAGAAACCTTCCAAGCGATTTTTCACAGTGCTCAGCAAAGGTTTATACCAACAAAAAGGGAGGATGGTAGAAAGAGGGAAAATCAACCATGAATATCGAAGGAAATAAGGGAGAGTATCAAATTGAAGGAAAAAGCGTACAAAGTGGCAAAGATTACTGGAGGACTAGAGGACTGGGAAATCTTTAGGGGGCAACAGAAAGCTACTAAAAAAGCTATAAAGAAGAGTAAGATAGATTATGAAAGTAAACTTGCTCAGAATATAAAAACGGACAGTAAAAGTTTCTACAAATATATAAAACAAAAAAGAGCTAAGGTAAATATTGGTCCTTTAGAGGATGAGGAGAGAGATTTAATAATGGGAGATGAGGAAATGGCTGAGGAACTGAACAGGTTTTTTGGGTCAGTCTTCACAGTGGAAGAACCAAATAATATGCCAGTGACTGATGGAAATGACAGCTGAGGACCTTGAGATGATTGTTATCACTAAGTAGTCATGGTCAAGCTAATGGGGCTAAAGGTAGACAAGTCTCGTGGCCCTGATAGAATGCATCCCAGAGTGTCAAAGGAGATGGCTAGGGAAATTGCAAATGCACTAGTGATAATTTACCAAAATTCACTAGACTCTGGGGTGGTCCTGGTGGATTGGAAATTAGCAAACGTGACACCACTGTTTAAAAAAGGAGGTAGGCAGAAAGCGGGTAATTATAGGCCAGTGAGTTTAACTTCGGTAGTAGGGAAGATGCTGGAATCTATCATCAAGGAAGAAATAGTGAGGCATCTGGATGGAAATTGTCCCATTGCGCAGACGCAGCATGGGTTCATAAAGGGCAGGTTGTGCCTAACTAATTTAGTGGAATTTTTGAGGGCAATACCAGTGCGGCAGATAACGGGGAGCCAATGGATGTGGTGGATCTGGATTTCCATAAAGCTTTTGACAAGGTGCCACACAAAAGATTGCTTCATAAGATAAAGATGCATGGCATTAAGGGTAAAGTAGTAGCATGGATAGAGGATTGGTTAATTAATAGAAAGCAAAGAGTGGGGATTAATGGGTGTTTCTCTGGTTGGCAATCAGTAGCTAGTGGTGTCCCTCAGGGTTCAGTGTTGGGCCCACATTGTTCATAATTTACATGGATGATTGGGAGTTGCAATGTGTCAAAGTTTGCAGACAACACTAAGATGAGTGGAAAGCAAAAAGTGCAGAGGATACTTGAAATCTGCAGAGGGATTTGGGTAGGTTAAGTGAATGGGCGAGGGTCTGGTAGATGGAATACAATGTTGACAAATGTGAGGTTATCCATTTTGGTAGGAATAATGTCAAAAGGAGTTATTATTTAAATGATAAAATATTAACACATGCTGCTGTGCAGAGAGACCTAGTTGTGCTACTGCATGAGTCACAAAATGTTGGTTTACAGGTGGCAACAGGTGATTAAGAAGGCAAATGGAATTTTGTCCTTCATTGCTAGAGGGATGGAGTTTAAGACTAGGGAGGTTATGCTGCAATTGTATAAGGTGTTAGTGAGGCCACACCTGGAGTATTGTGTTCAATTTTGGTCTCCTTACCTGAGAAAGGACGTACTGGCGCTGGAGGATGTGCAGAGGAGATTCACTAGGTTAATCCCAGAGTTGAAGGGGTTGGATTACGAGGAGAGGTTGAATAGACTGCGACTGTACTCATTGGAATTTCGAAGGATGTGGGGGGATCTTATAGAAACGTATAAAATTATGACGGGAATAGATAGGATAGATGAGGGCAGGTTGTTTCCACTGGCGGGTGAAAGCAGAACTAGGGGACATAGCTTCAAAATCAGGGGAAGTAGATTTAGGACTGATCTTAGGAGGAACATCTTCACAACCCAAAGGGTTGCGAATCTATTGGATTTCTTGCCCAGTGAAGCAGTTGAGGCCCCTTCATTAAATGTTTTTAAGATAAAGATCGACAGTTTTTTGAAGAATAAAGGGATTAAGGGTTATGGTGTTTGGGCTGGAAAGTGGAGCTTGACATAATATGCACACAAGTATATGATGGTGCAGAGACACACATTGACTGACACACTGCAAGACCAATCAACACACAGAACACAACAGCCAATCACTAGATAGAGCACGGTCACTATAAAGCCAGAGAGCGCTAGTTTTCCCGTTCATTCGGGATGCAGCCTCTGAGAGAGACAGAGCCCGCAGTCAGTAGCACAAACATCTACCATGTGCTAGCAGTATAGGCTGGTCAGGTTAGGCATAGGTCTTCAGGCAACCTAACATAGTGTCGACTCACAGTGCAAGTATATTTAACAGCTCTCAGTTAAATAAAATAGAGCTGTACTTCTACAAGTGTTGGTAGCCTGTCTCTCTCACTGCTCTGATAAACGCAGACACAGAGTACCCAACACATCAGAGCTGAGTCCAAAAAAGATGAGCCATGATCTCATTGAATGGAGGAGAAGGCTCGAGGGACCAAATGGCCTACTCCTGCTCCTAGTTCTTATGTTCTTATGTTCTAAAACCTGACTTGTTACCAAACTTTCAGTTAAAATCCTCAGTCCCACCCAGCCAGCAGAAGTGCAACTAGGTGACCTCTCGTCCTGGCCCCATTTGAGTATTCAAAACAAAAGCTCAAATAATACTTTTGAAGGTTTACTTGCACGGTTTACTTCACGTGTGCGACGTTCGTCTCAGGCACCTTCCCTTCCTTCCCTCATGGCTCTCTCAGCGCATTTTATTCATGGGACTTACCCCCTACTCCTTCAATCCTTTTCCCATAAAAACACTGAACATCCAACCACCTGCCCAACCCCGGACTCACTCTCACACCCCATCATACTAGCTGATGTTGTTAACAGTTCCCTCTCCTCAGGTAATGCCCATCCCCTTTTTTAAAATAAATTTAGATTAGCCAATTATTTTTTCTAATTAAGGGGCAATTTTAGCGTGGCCAATCCACCTACTCTGCACATTTTTGGGTTGTGGGGGCGAAACCCACACAGACACGGGGAGAATGTGCAAACTCCACATGGACAGTGACCCAGAGCCGGGATCGAACCTGGGACCTCAGCGCCGTGAGGCGGTTGTGCTAACCACTAGGCCACCGTGCTGCCCTTGCCCATCCCCTTTAATCAGTAACCAACATCACTCCTCTCATAAAAGCACTTTTGCCTTTTCTTTCCATGCAAACAACCCCAACTTCATCCTTCCTTTCCAAAGTTCTTAATCATTTTTAAAAATCTGTTCATAGGATCTTGGCATCGCTGGCTAGGCCTCTCATGTCCCCTTTTTGCTCTCCTAATTCCCTTTTTAAGTTCCCTCTTGTGCATTCTATACGCCTCTCGGACTTCTTTGAACCCTCGATATCTGCCATAAGCCTCCCTTTTTCTCCTTATCCAATGCTGTATATCCTTTGACATCCAGGGTTTACTGGATTTGTTGGTCACTCCCTTTTTGTTGATTGGAACATGTTGGCCCTGAACTCTCCCGATTTCCTTCTTGAATGTGTCCCACTGTTCTGTCACAGATTTACCTAAAGGTGTTCGCGCCTCGGCCACTCTGGCCAAATCATATCTGATTTGATTAAAATCGGCCTTCCCGCAGTTTAGAACTTTGATCTCAGGTCTATTGTTGTCATTTTCTATAACAATCTTAACCTAATAGAGTTATGATCACTATCTGCAAAATGTTCCCCCATTGATATTTCAACCACCTGCCCAGCTTCGTTACTGAAAATTAAATCCAGGACCATCCCCTCTTTTGTTGGTCCTTCTACGTACTGGTTTAAAAGGTTCTCCTTGATGGATTTTGCCAATTCCGTTCCTTCTAAACCATTTACACTTTGGCTTCTCCATTTAACATTGGGGAAGTTGAAATCCCCCACTATCACTACCCTATTACTTTTACACTTCTCTGAAATTTGCCTACATATCTGCTTTTCGATTTCTCTTGGCAGCCTTTGGAACACTCCCAGCAATATGATTGCTCCTTTTTTGTGTTTAAGTTATACCCATATAGCCTCAGTTGAAGAGCCTTCTAAGACGTCATCCCTCCTTACTGGTGTAATTGATTCCCTGATCAAAATTGTGACATCCTCTTATTTTACTTCCTTCCTTATCTCACCTCAGTTGTGCGTGGAGTCCGAGGAGATAGGAGAGGCGCTAAATGAATATTTTTCGTCAGTATTCACACAGGAAAAGACAATGTTGTCGAGGGGAATACTGAGATACAGGCTACTAGACTAGACGGGTGTGAAGTTCATAAGGAGGAGGTGTTAGCAATTCTGGAAAGTGTGAAAATAGATAAATTCCCTGGGCTGGATGGGATTTATCCTAGGATTCTCTGGGAAGCTAGGGAGGAGATTGCAGAGCCTTTGGCTTTGATCTTTATGTCGTCATTGTCTACAGAAGATGCCAGAAGACTGGAGGATAGCAAATGTTGTCGCCTTGCTCAAGAAGGGGAGTAGAGACAACCCCGGTAATTATAGACCAGTGAGCCTTATTCTGTTGTCGGCAAAGTCTTGGAAAGGTTTATAAGAGATAGAATTTATAATCATCTAGAAAGGAATAATTTGATTAGGGATAGTCAACATGGTTTTATGAAGGGTAGGTCGTGCCTCACAAACCCTATTGAGTTCTTTGAGAAGGTGACCAAGCAGGTGGACGAGGGTAAAGCAGTTGATGTGGTGTATATGGATTTCAGTAAAGCATTTGATAAGGTTCCCCATTGTAGACTATTGCAGAAAATTGCATTCACCTGAAGAAGGAGCCGTGCTCCGAAAGCTCGTGTTTGAAACAAACCTGTTGGACTTTAACCTGGTGTTGTAAGACTTCTTACAGAAAATATGGAGGCATGGGATTGAGGGTGATTTAGCAGTTTGGATCAGAAATTGGCTAGCTGTAAGAAGACAGAGGATTGAGGTTGATGGGAAATGTTCAGCCTGGAGTTCAGTTACTAGTGGTGTACCACAAGGATCTGTTTTGGGGCCACTGCTGTTTGTTATTTTTATAAAGGACCTGGAGGAGGGTGTAGAAGGATAGGTGAGTAAATTTGTGGATGACACTAAAGACGGTGGAGTTGTGGACAGTGCGGAAGGATGTTGCAGGTTACAGAGGGACATAGATAAGCTGCAGAGCTGGGTTGAGAAGTGGTAAATGGAGCTTAATGCAGAAAGTGTGAGGTGATTCATTTTGGAAGGTGTAACAGGAATACAGAGTACTGGGCTAATGGTAAGATTATTGGTAGTGTGGATGAGCAGAGAGATCTAGGTGTCCATGGACATAGATCCCTGAAAATTGCCACCCAGGTTGATAATGTTATTAAGAAGACGTACGGTGTGTTAGCTTTTATTGGTTGAGGGATTGTGTTTCGGAGCCATGAGGTCATGTTGCAGCTGTATAAAACTCTGGTGCGGCCGCATTTGGAGTATTGCGTGCAGTTCTGGTCGCCACATTATAGGAAGGATGTGGAAGCGTTGGAAAGGGTGCAGAGGAGATTTACCAGGATGTTGCCTGGTATGGAGGGAAGATCTTATGAGGAAAGGCTGAGGGACTTGAGGCTGTTTTCGTCAGAGAGAAGGTTAAGAGGTGACTTAATAGAGCCATACAAGATGATCAGAGGATTGGATAGGGTGGACAGTGAGAGCCTTTTTCCGCAGATGGTGATGTCTGGCACGAGGGGACATAGCTTTAAATTGAGGGGAGATAGATATAGGACAGATGTCAGAGGTAGGTTCTTTACTGAGAGAGTAGTAAGGGCGTGGAATGCCCTGCCTGCAACAGTAGTGGACTCGCCAACATCAAGGGCATTTAAATGGTCATTGGATAAACGTATGGATGATAATGGAATAGCGTAGATGGGTTTTAGAGTGGTTTCACAGGTCGGCGTAACATTGAGGGCCGAAGACAATGTCTTCTAATGTCACCTGATGATACTGTATCCTGGAATATTGAGCTGCCAATCATTAATGGCATTAATTAAACACACGGGCATCAGGCTCACCCGGTGCCTGGGACTCACCGGCCGCACCTGGAAGATCTCACCGGGACGCCGTTTAATAGAATCATAGAATCACAACAGTGCAGAAGGAGACCATTCGGGGAGAAAGTGCAAACACGACACAGACAGTCGCCCGAGTTCGGAATCAAACCCAAAGTGCAGCCTTGGTGGGGAGAAGCTGCCCGAGGCCAAATGAAATGGCAAAGTGCTGTTGGATAGCGGGATGTTTCTCAGTGCTAAAGTCACCAAGAAACACCCTGTCAAACGCACCGTTCAGCAGTCTTTAACTTCAGTCCGCTCAATCGCGCCCTCCGTCTTAATTTTGAAGGAGCTGAGGTTTAAACCCTCGTTACCACCTTCCAAAAGCGAGGGTGTGAATGTGTGCAGGAAGCATGTTTCTCTGAAGTCATCGTAAGTGAAAATGGTGACCGTCATAATCCTTGCTCGCTTCCCTCATAAGTGAAAAGTCTGCAGCTCCATTGAAAGACTGGGGACTGGATGCATCTTGTGATGAGGCGTCTGAGCTGGAGTCTGATTATGAGGTGGATGATCCATGCCAGCCAGCTGTAGAAACTGGTATGCGGGAGAATGCCACAGATATGCGCAAGCCTCTAATACTATAAATTTTACCCAGTCATGTGCAATTCTCTCTATGAGACCACCTTTGTCATTCTCATCTCTTTTTCATCTCTCCCAATCATCCACTGGGTCCACCTGTGCACACTCTATCAAGGAAGAATGGAGGCTATTTTCTAAATGGGAAAAGGCTTAGAAAATCAGAATCACAAAGGAACTAGGAAGTCCTTGTTCACGATTCTCTTAAGGTTAACGTGCAGGTTCCGTCACCAGTTTGGAAGGCAAATGCAATATTGGCATTCCTGTTGAGAGGGCTAGAATACAAGAGCAGGGATGTGCTTCTGAGGCAGTATAAGACTCTGGTCAGACCCCATTTGGAGTATTGTGAGCAGTTTTGGACCCTGTATCTAAGGAAGGATGTGCTGGCTTTGGAAAGGGTCCAGAGGAGGTTCACAATAATGGGGCGGGATTCTCCCCTACCTGGCGTGACGGGGGGTCCCGGCGTAGGAGAGTGGCGCCAACCACTCCAGGGTCGGGCCTCCCCAAAGGTGGGGAATACTCCGCACCTTTGGGGGCTAGCCCCGCGCCGGAGCGGTTGGCACCAGAAGACTGCCGCAAAAAACCGGCGCCCCCGGCAGCGGGGCTGGCCGAACGGCTTTCGCCGGTCGGTGCATGCGCGATGTGGGTTTCGCTTCCGCTTCCGCCATGGCGGAGGCTGTGGCGGCCGCGGATGAGAAATAGTGCACCCAGGGCACTGGCCCGGAGTCTGAGCGGGGGGCCCCGATCGCGGGCCTGGCCACCGTGGGGACACCCCCCGGGGTCCGATCGCCCCCTCCCCCCCCCCCCGCGCCCCCCCCCCCCCCCCCCCCCAGGACCCGGGGGACCCGCTCGCGCCGCTTATCCCGCCGTTACCAGAGGTGGTTCAAACCTCGGCGGCGGGAGAGGCCTCCCAGCGACGGGACTTCGGCCCATCCGGGCCGGAGAATCACCGCAGGGGCCTCTCCGATCGGAGTGGCGAGATTCCTGCCGCCGCCACTTCCCGGGTGGCGGAGAATCTCTGCCACGGTGGGGGCCGGATTTTCGGCGGCCCCAGGCGATTCTCCGACCCTGCGGGGGGTCGGAGAATTTCGCCCATGATCCCTGGAATGAAGATCTTGTCCTAAGAGGAACGGTTGAGGACTCTGGATCTGTACTTGGAGTTTAGAAGGATGAGGGTGGATATTATTAAAACTTACAAGATATTGCAAGACATGGATAGAATGGACCTGGAGAGGATGTTTCCACTTGTAGGGGAAACTAGAACCAGAAGACACATGTGACTAATGTGCTGTTTTCTTAAATCCTAAATGAATGCTGCAAGGTCATGCTCCCCCCTTGCTACCAGCTGTGCTGGAGACCTTACCCTTTAGCCCTCTAGCTTTCTAAGGCCGTAAAGAGCCAAATGTAGTGGTGGCCTCTTGCACACTGGCAGGAATCTCATCTGTTGCTGTGACACACAAGAGGCAGAGGGACAGAGGATTGGTTATCCCCAGCGACTGTACCCTGAGATGTGCCCCCTGATAGTAATAGCACTGCTTATTCTCTGCCATGAGGCCTGTTAGGCAGCTGATGTTGGCGCCGTGATCGTATAGTGGTCAGTAATCTGCATTGTGGCCGCAGCAACCTCGAATCGTGGGCAGCACGGTAGCACAGTGGTTAGCACTCTTGCTTCACAGCTCCAGGGTCCGAGGTTCGATTCCAGGCTCGGGCCACTGTCTGTGTGGAGTCTGCTCGTTCTCCCTGTGTCTGTGTGCGTTTCCTCTGGTAGCTCCGGTTTCCTCCCACAAGTCCCGAAAGACGTGCTGTTAGATGAATTGGACATTCTGAATTCTCCCGCTGTGTACCCAAACAGGTGCCGGAATGTGGCAACTAGGGGCTTTTCAAAGTAACTTCATTGCAGTGTTAATGTAAGCTTACTTGTGACAATAAAGATTATTATTATTTAGCTCTTGTTACTTTCCTGAGAGGGACCTGGATGTGGGAAACTGATCCTTCTCTCACTCTAACTCTGCACTGGAGGTCAGATACAGGACAATGGAATGCAAGTCAGAAAACATACCGACATTCCCATTAGTGAGCTGCTTGGTTTGGTCTGACACAGACCCCAGTCTCTCAATGGAGGAAGCCATGCATTCCGAAGACAAAGTGATCGCAGCTTTCATGGTCTGGATGGTTGTCTCCACTGTCTGTGTAGCTCCTTTGGAAATTCTGCCATATCTCCACATACCAACTTTCAGCTGTATGGAGCCTTAGTTAGGCCACTATTGGAGTATAGTGTTCAATTCTGGTTGCCACACTACCAGAAGGATGTGGAGGCTTTAGAGAGGGTGCAGAAGAGATTTACCAGGATGTTGCCTGGTATTGAGGGCATTAACTATGAGGAGCGGTTGAATAAACTCGGTTTGTTCTCACTGGAACGACGGAGGTTGAGGGGCGACCTGATAGAGGTCTACAAAATTATGAGGGGCATAGACAGAGTGGATAGTCAGATACTTTTTCCCAGGGTAGAGGGGTCAATTACTAGGGGGGCACAGGTTTAAGGTGCAAGGGACAAGGTTTAGAGGAGATGTACGAGGCAAGTTTTTTACACAGAGGGTAGTGGGTGCCTCGAACTCACTGCCGGAGGAGGTGGTGGAAGCAGGGACGATAGTGACGTTTAAGGGACATCTTGTCAAATACATGAATAGGATAGGAATAGAGGGAAGTGTAGAAAATTTTAGTTTCGACGGGCAGCATGGTCAGTGCAGACTTGGAGGGCCGAATGGCCTGTTTCTTTGCTGTACTTTTCTTTGTTCTTTGTTCTTTGATGGTACATCCAGCGTCTGCCTCCTGACAGATTACTCCAGAGGATCACCATCAGCATGGGACTCAATCTCTGATAGCTGGTCTTGTGACTGTGATGTGCTTGCACCAACACCTTACAGTTGAGTCACACATACCTACTGAGGTGTGTGCATCTGTGCCTGTGCTGGGTTCAGAGTGAGGGTGTGATGATGCATCCCTGGAGTCTTCCTTCTCCTCCCAGGGTTGGGCACTCATGGCCGGTGGTTGGAGCTGCAGACTTTTCACTTATGGGGGATACGAGCAAGGATTATGAAGGTCACCATTTCCATTTGTAATGACTTCAGAGAAACATGCTTCCTACACATATATACACTCTCACCATTGGAAGATGGTAACGAGGGTTTAAACCTCAGCCCCTTCAAAATTATGACAGAGGGCGCGATTGAGACTGCTGAACAGCGCATTTGACAGGGTGTTTCTTGGCGGCTATAACCCCGAGAAACATCCCGCTATCCAACGGCACTTTGCCATTTTCTTTTACCTTGGGCAGCTTCTCCCTACCAAGGCTGCACTTTGGGTTCAATTCCAACCTCGGGTGACTGTGCAGCATTTGCACTTTCTCCCCGTGTCTATGTGGTTTCCTCCAGGTTCTCCAGTTCCTCCCATGGTCCAAAGATGTGCAGGTTAAGTGGATTGCCCCTTAGTGTCCAAAAGGGTAGGTGGGGCATTGGATTATGGGATAGGGTGGATCGTGGGCCGAGGTAAGGTGCTCTTTTAGAGGGTTGTTGCAAACTCAATGGGCCGAATGGCAACCGTCTGCATTGTAGTGATTCTATGATTCTATTAAATGGCGCCCCAGTGAGATCTCCGAGATGCGGCCGGTGAGTCTGGTGTCTGGGTATTTAAATGAGTCGTGAGACTTATTTGAATATTCAGATCTGGATTTCGCCCAGTGAGGGCACAACGGGGTCACTGAATCGTGCCCACAAATTCCTCCACAAATTCTGCAAGCCTCCAAAGCCCAAATCCATCAATGATACCTCACCACCACCTTCCCCAGTTTCCTCAGCGCCTTCAGCACTATATTTGCAGGAGAGAGCTAACTGCCCTTGAATTTTCAGCACCCTGGGCCTCCCTTCTCTTTGGTGTCAGGTATGTATCAGGCAGCAAGCCACAATCATCAGTGTCACACAGACAGGTTGATGTTACAAGGTGGCACCTGAACAATCCAGACGCCTGAATTTCACTTTGTGAGACCAATGGTTTTCTAACTGGAATCATGAGCTATCTCTTCCAAGGATATCCTTTGACTCCCAGAAGCCAGCCATACAAGGGTTAGGAAGCATAGAACATCCCGGGCACTGGGGGTGCCTGGTATGTGTGACTCCCAGGATACTGTACACACACCTGCATGATCCTTTTGCCTATGGTCACAGGCAAGTTGCACATTAATTGAAAAGAAGCCTTTTCTGTTCACAAAGGCCCCTGGCTGCCCAATACTGCTTTAATTGCTACATATTAGCAATCTATGTCCCCTTGAACCATTGGGAAATCAGGAATGGCAGAAAATCCTCTGTCTGCTTCACTAGCGTTGTGCGCTGAACAATATGAATTAATGAACATGTGTCAACACAATGATGGGCACTGGCTGCAAAATTCAAACTGAAGACTGGAAGAATCCAAGTTGAAAGATTTTGGGGTCATTCTACCCTTCAACACCACAAGCATGGGGTGACCACCAACACAATTCAAGGCAATCATTCCAGCCAACATGTGATGTGACGATCCACCAGGAGAGATGCAGTCTTCTAAGCCACTGGCACTCTGATGTTTACAGGTTGGTCATTCTTACCTTATAGACTCTGTTGGCAGGATAGTGCCTTTCCTTCTGCCTACCTGCTGCTGATGGCTCTCCTCTGCAGACCCTTGAACAACAGTAGGTTACCCACCTTGCTGAACTATAAGACGGACCTATCTCAGGCCAGCTTCCCTTCTCCTTCTTTTTCTACTTCTCTCCTCATCACTGGAGGATGAGCCTCCTCCAGAATGGACAATGCTGAGAAGAGCAGTGATCTCCGGGTCCAGTAATGGAGTTGTAATGATATGCATAAGCAATTCTATATGTTAATATGTTAGACCTCCAACCAGCAGGTGGCAGTAAAACTTCACCATGTGACACTACAACCTCGAGGAGTCTGGGTGAGGAGTCGTTGTGGATAGTCGTGTTCTGTATTAGCTCTCGTATTCTAGTTGTTAACAGTTTACAGTTTGTTAGTAGTATTAGTGTTATTTTCTACCCAAATTATTGTACTTTAATAAACCTTAACAAGTCACGGGCTAGAAATTGTTTGGTGCACTGACTCAATCATTGCAACGCACTAGAACGTAACATGGTACCAGAAATGGTGATCAATGAATTGAAGATCTGAAGTAAAGAACTTAGAAAATGGTACTATAAACAGAAAATATACTAATCGACGAGGAGCATCATAAAATACATCTCAATGCTCAACTGGTCACCGATGAAACAGATGGATATCTGGAAAACACCACAAAATCTTTGTGTAACTAGTAACATCAATGCAAATTGATGCACTTTTAAGCAGCAGTTTACCTTGTACATAGCTGCTCGAGGTTTACAGGCACAGCTTGATGAGAGAGAAATGGCATTGCTGCTCACTGTAGCAGGTCCACAAGCGATCAAAATCTTTAACACATTTGTATTTGAGAGACAGACAGCTAATGAGAACTTGGATGCCATCATTTAAAAAAAAATAAAAAATTTAGAGTACCCAATTCATTTTTTCCAATTAAGGGGTAATTTAGCATGTTCAGTCCACCTACCTTGCACATCTTTGGGTTGTGGGGGCGAAACCCACTCAAACATGGGGAGAATGTGCAAACTCCACACGGACAGTGACCCAGAGCCGGGATCGAACCTGGGACCTCGGCGCCGTGAGACTGCAGTGCTACCACTGCGCCACCGTGCTGCCCTTGGATGCCATCATTAAAAAGTTTGATGGGCATTGTACCCCAAAGAAGAACAAAACTTTTGAAAGGTACAATTTCAGAACACGCACACAGCAGACCGGCGAGTCGTTCGACAGTTTTCTCACAGATCTAAAATTAAAGGCTCAGACGTGTAATTTAGCCCTTAAAAATCATCAATGACCAGGGATCAAATCACATTTGGCATAAAAACAATAAAGTGCTTGAACACCTTTTGAGGGAGGATGAGTTCCAGCTCAAAGAGGCAATAAAAAATCGTCATGCCAGCGAGTTAGCTGTGCAGCAAATCAACACGTTAAACATGAGAGCTTCAGGCACGAAAATCGGGAATGAAGCCGATGCCACAGACATTGTGACACACCCTAAAGGAAAACGTGGTCTCAACAATGGTGGCCATTTTAAGCGATGGATAGATGCCACTATTTTGTGTAAGCAGTGTGGAAATAGGCATTTACAGAGGCACGGTTCTCGTTTTTGGCCTCTCCCTCTATTCACAGGCCTCGTTTAGCGAGAGCGAGAGCGCAATGAGGCCTGAGAATCGCACCCATAGATTGTGAATAGTTGGGGCCTTAGCACTGATCCCTGCGGTACCCCACAAGTCACTACCAGCTATTTGCAAAAATGGGAAAATACCCATTTATAAAGGGCGAAATCAAAATTTAAAACACCTTTCATTTTTACGGTCAGACAATGACAGGAGAAATCAAGGTAGTCCAAAAGAAATGAACTAATCCTGGCATTGGGAAAATGTCTGGATCCAACAATACCAGTGGAGCAGGCAGAGCAAGAGCTCAACCATGTCTCTGAATCCTCTCCCCCAGCCAATGTTGATCTGGAGAAGTTTAAATTGCAGCAAGTATTTCAAGAAGGACAGGGAATTCGACCTCTGAAAATTTGAAATGTTGCTTACACTCAAAGGGAGAGAGCGAGCAGACAAATGGAAGTGGCCACATAAAACATCTCTCTACCCAGTAGCACCCCTCATCCACCTAACCCGGACTTACTTTCCAAAGTGCTCAAGTGGGGAAGAGTTAAGGTGGACAGGATAAAAGTGTTTCCCTTGGTGGAGAATTCTAGACAAAGTCAAAGATGCCAGACAATGCTTGGAATGTGAGCATTTGCGGGTAATCAAATCTTTACAGACCCAGAGATAGGGGTAATCGCAGGTTAAAGAGGTATGAATTGTCTCAAACCAGGACAGTTGGTAGGATTTTGCAAGTCCAGGCCAGATGGTGGGGGATGAATGTAATGCGACATGAATCCAAGATCCCGGTTGAGGCCGCACTCATGCGTGTGGAACTTGGCTATAACTTTCTGCTCGGCAATTCTGCGTTGTCGCACGTCCTGAAGGCCGCCTTGGAGAACGCTTACCCGAAGATCAGAGGCTGAATGCCCTTGATTGCTGAAGTGTTCCCCGACTGGAAGGAAACATTCCCGACTGGTGATTGTCGCGCGATGTCCGTTCATTCATTGTCGCAGCGTCTGCATGGTCTAGCCAATGTACCACACTTTGGGACATCCTTTCCTGCAGCGTATGAGGTAGACAACATTGGCCAAGTCGCACGAGTATGTACCGCGTACCTGGTGGGTGGTGTTCTCACGTGTAATGGTGGTATCCATGTCGATGACCTGGCACGTCTTGCAGACATTGCCCTGTCAGGGTTCTGTGGTGTCGTGGTCGCTGTTCTGAAGGCTGGGTAGTTTGCTGCAAACAATGGTTTATTTGAGGTTGCGCGGTTGTTTGAAGGCAGGTAGTGGGGGTGTGGGGATGATCTTGGCAAGATGTTCATCTTCATCTATGTTGAAGGCTGCGAAAATATGTCGTAGTTTCTCCGCTCCACGAAAGTACTGGACGACGAAGGGTACTCTGTCAGTTGTGTCCCGTGTTTGTCTTCTGAGGAGGTCCAGATACATCGATTACATTTTTTTCCTTTGGACCCACGGCGAAGAATCACTGAAACGACTACACGATGACATCAATAAGTTCCATCCCACCATCAGACTCACCATGGACTATTCTCCAATATCGGTTGCATTCTTGGACACACTCATCTCCATCAAGGACGGTCACCTCAGCACTTCACTTTACTGCAAGCCCACAGATAACCTCACGATGCTCCACTTCTCCAGCTTTCACCCTAAACACCTTAAAGAAGCTATTCCCTATGGACAAGCCCTCCGTATACACAGGAACTGCTCAGATGAGGAGGAGCGTAACAGACATCTACAGACGCTGAAAGATGCCCTCGTACGAACGGGATATGGCGCTCGATTCATCGATCGACAGTTCCAACGTGCCACAGCAAAAAACCGCACCGACCTCCTGCAGTTCAAGAAGGCAGCTCACCGCCACCTTCTCAAGGGCAATTAGGGACAGAAACAAAATGATTTAGCCAACAACGGCCATAATCTGTGAAATAATTTTTAAAAGACAATGTAAAACAGGGCAATGTTAATTGGGTCTTAGGGTATACCTCTTTAATTAAACTTGCCACAGCCCTCAGTAATTCCCTGAAGGGGACGAGTTAGTCAACCTGTCCCATCCACTACCTGTATAGCTCGTTGAGTGGGACAGTGAGTGGAGGTTGAGGATGAGTTACACCCATATTTTTCCAGAAGTTGCACTGTATGTGGATAAGAGCTGCATGTGGGTTACGAACCGTAGTTTTGCTAGTCTTGCCACATAACAGCAAGTTGTTGGTGTTCTCTGGGGACGTTGCCTTGGAACAGTAACCTTTCCATCCTCAGTGTATTGTTTTTATATGAAAGATAGCAGGTCTACTTCTCAAGCCATCGAACAGTGGGTAGGGAGATGGAATGGATTGAACACCACGGTACTCCATTGCTGATCTCCAGAGTCTGTTTCTGCTTTATTATACCAGTCATTAGATTTTACCAGCCATATTTTTGCCTCACACAGCCTTTTAAAATGCTGAAATATGAAATTAAAGATTTGCAGCTGAGCAAAATGTTAGTTTCCGTATGCAGCCACTTGTTATTAACTTTTGCGGCATCACTTGTCAGCTGTCATTTGATTAGATATAGATATAGAGAAATACAGCACAGAACAGGCCCTTCGGCCCACGATGTTGAGCCGAACTTTTGTCCTAGGTTAATCATAGAATTTTGGACAATTTGTCATGGCCAATCCACCCAACCTGCACATCTTTGGACTGTGGGAGGAAACCGGAGTACCCGGAGGAAACCCACGCAGTCACGGGGAGGATGTGCAGACTCCACACAGACAGTGACCCAAGTCGAAATCGAACTTGGGACCCTGGAGCTGTGAAGCAATTGTGCTATCCACAATGCTACCTTGCTGCCCTTAAGAAGTTAACCTACACTCCCTTATTCTACCCTAATCCAAGTACCTATCCAATAGCCGCTTGAAGGTCCATAAATTTTCCGACTCAACTACTACCACAGGCAGTGCATTCCATGCCCCCACTACTCTCTGGGTAAAGAACCTACCTCTGACATCCCCTCTATATCTTCCACCATTTATCTTAAATTTATGTCCCCTTGTAATGGTGTGTTCCACCCGGGGAAAAAGTCTCTGACTGTCTACTCTATCTATTCCCCTGATCATCTTATAAACCTCTATCAAGTCGCCCCTCATCCTTCTCCGTTCTAATGAGAAAAGGCCTAGCACCCTCAATCTTTCCTCGTATGACCTACTCTCCATTCCAGGCAACATCCTGGTAAATCTCCTTTGCACCTTTTCCAAAGCTTCCACATCCTTCCTAAAATGAGGTGACCAGAACTGCACACAGTACTCCAAATGTGGCCTGACCAAGGTTTTGTACAGCTGCATCATCACCTCACGGCTCTTAAATTCAATCCCTCTGCTAATGAACGCTAGCACACCATAGGCCTTCTTCACAGCTCTATCCACTTGAGTGGCAACTTTCAAAGAACAATGAACATAGACCCCAAGATCTCTCTGCTCCTCCACATTGCCAAGAACCCTACCATTAACCCTGTATTCCGCATTCAGATTTGTCCTTCCAAAATGGACAACCTCACACTTGTCAGGGTTAAACTCCATCTGCCACTTCTCAGCCCAGCTCTGCATTCTATCTATGTCTCTTTGAAGCCGACAACAGCCCTCCTCACTATCCACAACTCCACCAATCTTCGTATCATCTGCAAATTTACTGACCCACCCTTCAACTCCCTCATCCAAGTCGTTAATGAAAATCACAAACAGCAGAGGACCCAGAACTGATCCCTGCGGTACGCCACTGATAACTGGGCTCCAGGCTGAATATTTGCCATCCACCACAACTCTCTGTCTTCTATCGGTTAGCCAGTTTGTTATCCAACTGGCCAAATTTCCCACTATCCCATGCCTCCTTACTTTCTGCATAAGCCTACCATGGGGAACCTTATCAAATGCCTTACTAAAATCCATGTACACTACATCCACTGCTTTACCTTCATCCACATGCTTGGTCACCTCCTCAAAGAATTCAATAAGACTTGTAAGGCAAGACCTACCCCTCACAAATCCGTGCTGACTATCCCTAATCAAGCAATGCCTTTCCAGATGCTCAGAAATCCTATCCCTCAGTACCCTTTCCATTACTTTGCCTACCACCGAAGTAAGACTAACTGGCCTGTAATTCCCAGGGTTATCCCTATTCCCTTTTTTGAACAGGGGCACGACATTCGCCACTCTCCAATCCTCTGGTACCACCCCTGTTGACAGCGAGGACGAAAAGATCATTGCCAACGGCTCTGCAATTTCATTTCTTGCTTCCCATAGAATCCTTGGATATATCCCGTCAGGCCCGGGGGACTTACTATCCTCAAGTTTTTCAAAACGCGCAACACATCTTCCTTCCTGACAAGTATCTCCTCAAGCTTATCAGTCTGCTTCACGCTGTCCTCTCCAACAATATGGCCCCTCTCATTTGTAAATACTGAAGAAAAATACTTGTTCAAGACCTCTCCTATCTCTTCAGACTCAATACACAATCTCCCGCTACTGTCCTTAATCGGACCTACTCTCACTCTAGTCATTCTCATATTTCTCACGTATGTGTAAAAGGCCTTGGGGTTTTCCTTGATCCTACCCGCCAAAGATTTTTCATGCCCTCTCTTAGCTCTCCTAATCCCTTTCTTCAGTTCCCTCCTGGCTATCTTGTATCCCTCCAGCGCACTGTCTGAACCTTGTTTCTTCAGCCTTACATAAGTCTCCTTCTTCCTCTTAACAAGACATTCAACCTCTCTTGTCAACCATGGTTCCCTCACTCGACCATCTCTTCCCTGCCTGACAGGGACATACATATCAAAGACACGCAGTACCTGATCCTTGAACAAGTTCCACATTTCACTTGTGTCCTTCCCTGACAGCCTATGTTCCCAACTTCTGCACTTCAATTCTTGTCTGACAGCATTGTATTTACCCTTCCCCCAATTATAAACCTTGCCCTGTTGCTCGCACCTATCCCTCTCCATTACTAAAGTGAAAGTCACAGAATTGTGGTCACTACCTCCAAAATGCTCCCCCACTAACAAATCTATCACCTGCCCTGGTTCATTACCAAGTACTAAATCCAATATGGCCTCCCCTCTGGTCGGACAATCTACATACTGTGTTAGAAAAGCTTCCTGGACACACTGCACAAACACTACCCCATCCAAACTATTTGATCTAAAGAGTTTCCACTCAATGTTTGGGAAGTTGAAGTCGCCCATGACTACTACCCTGTGACTTCTGCACCTTTCCAGAATCTGTTTCCCAATCTGTTCCTCCACATCTCTGCTGCTATTGGGGGGCCTATAGAATACTCCCAACAAGGTGACTGCTCCTTTCCTATTTCTAACTTCAACCCATATTACCTCAGTAGGCAGATCCCCCTCGAACTGCCTTTCTGCAGCTGTTATACTATCTCTAATTAACAATGCCACCCCCCCACCTCTTTTACCACCCTCCCTAATCTTGTTGACACATCTATAACCAGGGACCTCCAACAACCATTTCTGGCCCTCTTCTATCCAAGTTTCCGTGATGGCCACCACATCGTAGTCCCAAGTACCGATCCATGCCTTAAGTTCACCCACCTTATTCCTGATGCTTCTTGCATTAAAGTATACACACTTCAACCCATCTCCTTGCCTGCAAGTACTCTCCTTTGTCATTGTTACCTTCCCCACTGCATCACTACGTGCTTTGGCGTCCTGACTATCGTCTACCTTAGTTGCTGGACTACAGATCCGGTTCCCATTCCCCTGCCAAATTAGTTTAAACCCTCCCGAAGAGTACTAGAAAACCTCCCCCCCAGGATATTGGTGCCCCTCTGGTTCAGATGCAACCCGTCCTGCTTGTACAGGTCCCCCTTCCCCAGAATGCGCTCCAATTATCCAAATACCTGAAGCCCTCCCTCCTACACCATTCCTGCAGCCACGTGTTCAACTGCACTCTCTCCCTATTCCTAGCCTCGCTATCACGTGGCACCGGCAACAAACCAGAGATGACAACTCTGTCTGTCCTGGCCCTTAACTTCCAGCCTAACTCCCTAAACTTGTTTATTACCTCCACACCCTTTTTCCTACCTACATCGTTGGTACCAATGTGCACCACGACTTCTGGCTGCTCACCCTCCCCCTTCAGGATCCTGAAGACACGATCAGAGACATCCCTGGCCCTGGCACCCGGGAGGCAACATACCTTTCGGGAGTCTCGCTCGCGACCACAGAATCTCCTATCTATTCCCCTAACCATTGAATCTCCTATTACTATTGCTTTTCTATGCTCCCCCCTTCCCTTCTGAGCCCCAGAGCCAGACTCAGTGCCAGAGACCTGGCCGCTGGGGCCTTCCCCAGGTAGGTCATCCCCCCCAACAGCATCCAAAACGGTATACTTGTTTTGAAGGGGAATGGCCACGAGGGATCCCTGCACTGTCTGCCTGTTAGTTTTCTTTCCCCTGACTGTAACCCAGCTACTCTTGTCCAGTACCTTTGGTGTGGCTACCTCCCTGTAACTCTTCTCTATGACCCCCTCTGCCTCCCGGATGATCCGAAGTTCATCCAGCTCCAGCTCCAGTACCTTAACACGGTCTCTGAGGAGCTGGAGTTGGGTGCACTTCCCGCAGGTATAGTCAGCGGGGACACCAGTGGTATCCCTCACCACCCACATCCTACAGGAGGAGCATGCAACTGCCCTAGCCTCCATCCCCTTCTCCAGCATCTTGCGACAAGCCCTTCCCCCCCACCCTGACCCTACAATCCACCTCCACACACACTTTTCTGGGAGATTTACATTGACAAATCCAATATGTGCTGAGGGTTTATCTTAATGTATTTAAATATAACTATACCAACCAGGGAAATCCCATAATTAGCATTCAGGAAAAATGACAGGTGTAAAGCACCAAGACTGGAAAATCTTCATCCACACTTACTGAAACATCACATGCTATGAATGAACATAATCACTCAAGTAAATCTTGTAACCCCAAATATTTTTATTATCCAGAAAATAAATGAGCAAATGCAATTGTTAACTGAAACTAATGAGTTGAAACATTAATAATACATCTGCCTTGGAAATATATAGCAATATCCATCTTCTTTGAAAGCATTTTCTGTATATATTCAAGCAGTTTATAATTACTTTCAGTCAATATTCTTTGCCAGTTATGCATGTAAAGAACAGTTGAAACATTTGATCGTCAGCTTGTTTTAATAACCTTCTTTCATTTTTATATGTTTGCATGAGGTAATTCAATATTTTTATGATTATTAAACAATAAGTACTGCATGCGCTGCTATGTGGAAATGATTCCCTTTCTCATAGCACTGACCTCAAGTCTGAATTGAGTTAATAACTCAGCTTTGGTTTCTGTACCCCCCACAACCATCCCAACAGAGCAATCCTGTTAGAGTTTCTCATGATTAACCTTTGCTGAGTCCTTACCAGCTTTTAACGAGCAATTGTTTTGTTTGGACTAACTTTCATAATCAGATTTTGGCACAGCAGCAAGACTTTGAGTTGCATTAAAATTTAAGAAATGGCTATTAGCACTTTCCATCGGTCTTCTGGTTTCCCTGTTTACTGACATTTACTTTTGTGTTAAACTTCCCTCAGAGAAGAAAATGCTATCCATATGTGATTTAACTGAGCTGATCGTGAACCATTTGACTTGTCCCCAAAAATACAGTAGACAGCAGTGTTGGAGGTAAAGAAAGACTTGCATTTATATCATGCCTTTCATGACCTCAGGATATTCCACAGCACTTTACAGCAAATTACGTATCAGAAGTATCATGCTATGCACTTCTTTTTCAGGGCAATGTTATAAATCATCATCATTAAAAAGAGTAATTACCATGTTTAAACATGTTTCCCGCTACTAGAAATATCGGCAAAGATTTGCCTTGATTCACAGGTTTGAAAACTTTCAACATGCAAAAGTTTAGACACTCATATTTATGTTCTTCCATTTTGATGCTGCATCAATATAATAAAAGCAAAATACTGCAGATTATGCTTCATCGTTTTGCAATCTTTAATCTGCCAATAATATTTTGACTTCTATTCAATACACGTGCACATGTACTTTCTTATTTGAGACATTGGGAGAAAAATTAAATGCGACCCAATATCAAACGGGATGCGCAATTACCTCATGCCCTGTCACGTTGAGTCAGTCAGCATGTAATCATCACCATGATTGTTGTGTACAGCCCAGTATGAAACATTCGACTGACTGACAACAGGGGGTCCAGCAACTTGCATGGTTAGCCTGCACATCGTAAGGGCATCTTTAAAAACAAGTGCGCTCAGGCTACCATAGCAGCTGAAACATATCTTTGCCAGAAGAAAGAGGACTAGTAATGGAGCAACAGGGCCGTTAGAAGGTCCCCAGATTCTCTGATTCATTGCTGGAGTGGGCCTTAATGATTGAGGTCGAAATGAAGAAGGGGACTGTCGTGAGTGTTATAATGAAATAAAGGTACCAATCACTCTTAAGGGATGGTGCAAATTCATTATGAGTTAAATCATTAATTTTAGGCACATGTGAACATACATACATGGCAAGAAAGCTTGAGAACATCAGAGCTGCAGAGCTGTGTGTATGTGTTCTGCTCCAGGCCAAAGTAAAACTGACCGCTAGATGACATGACGCAATTCCCCCTTTCTTTTTAAATATACCTCTACCAACTAAGTATAACTATTTGAAATACATGTTCTTGTTTAATTACCACAACATAAGTGTATAGAACTAATGAATCAATGAGCCTTTAAAGTGTAGAGATAATCTGCTGGTAGGCCCAGATTTTATAATTGTAACCTTGTCTGGGGATTTCTTTACTTGTTCACAATGATCTTTGGGGTTTTTATTCTTGGATATGTCTCCTGGTTGAATTTGGGGTCTTCTCCTAAATGCAATAGGAATATGCGATGGTTGAGGATCTGGAATGGATCTGATGTGTCCTCGGTTTCATCTCACTGTTGCGCCTTTGTCTGTAATTACTTCATATGATTTGGTTCTGAATAAATCTTTGTCTCCTTCGCTGGTTGTGGCATCCTGGGTGTGAAATTGTTGTCCTAACTGTACACTTGGCAATACTGTGCCTGCATTTTTATCATGCACGTTGATTGTCTTCTCTTTTTGCAAGTTGCTCTCTAGTTTCTGAGAGAGTGGAATGAGCAAGTGTGGGTAGATTGTTACGCACTGGTCAGCTGAACATAAGATCCTCCATTGACAGAATAATTGTGCTTAAAGGTGTTATTCTCAGATGTATCATTGCAATGTGTGGAGCTTACCTGTTATATTTACATTTAAGAATTAGGGATTTCACCATGCAAATCATTCATTCAGTTAGAGCTAGGATAATGAGGCAAAGTAGTGTGACCAAGAATCCACTTCTCATGTAAAAGCTAAAATGCCTTACCAATAAACTGCAGACCCTTATCAGTAAAGGTCTTTCTAGGTACACCAGATAAACTGAACAGAGCAATTAAGAGTGTATATGGCAGTTATGCTTGATATATTGTGCAATTGATAAGGTGATCGATGATAATGATAAAACCAGTGCCATAGACATGAAAGAGGTCAGATGCGATTTTGGATCAAGGATGGGTAGGAGCTTCATGTGGAACCAATGGTTCTTAGCGCTGACATGCCATGTGCTCTTGACATGCTTCATACTTCTTGACAATGTCATTCTTCATATCCAACCAAGACACTGTCTCTTTTGCCATTATTTTCACATGTCTGTGTCCACTTGTGAGTGATGAAGTTATTGAAGAATATGAGGTCACAAAGAATATTGGAGGATTACCTTCTTGCCTTTAAAAATGTTTCCCTGGAGATAGATGTTTGTCCCAGAAAGGCCAGAATGATCACATGGCAATACGTCTAACCAAGGCTTCTGAGGCAGCAATTTCCAATCCTATGACTGCTCCCATCTCGAAGGACAAGGGCAGCAGATACATGGGAACACCACCACCTGGAATTTACCCTCCAAGTCACTCACCATCCTGAATTAGAATTATATCGCTATTCCTTCACTGCCTTTGGGCAGCAGGAAAGGTACCAACGGAGCTGATGGCCACCGCACCCGGACTCAAAAGGGAGAATACCGCCAAGCGTTATTGAATAATTCTAAGGCAGAAGCAGGTAGATTCTTGATAAGCAAGGGAATGAAAGGTTATTGAGCGTAGGTGGGAACATGGAGTTGAGCTTACAATCAGATCAGTCAGGGGCTGTTTAGCACAGGGCTAAATCGCTATGACACACCCATCAGAAATCAGGACCTATTCCGAACATTCGGTGCTCCACCTCACCCTTACACCCTTGTCGATGCCGCCAGCTTCATAAAAAAGTCTTGTGCAATTTCCACATAGCTGCAACTATTCAGCTACTACAGGCACACAATCCAAAAATATTGGAACACACTGTTATGATCCTGGACCAAACTCTCAAATTTGTGGTATGTTGCAGTAAGGAGCCAGTAACATTTTGTTTAAAGGAGACAAAGTTTGAGATCCAAGGTACTTAATATGTGAATAAAACCACACAATTTCAAGCTTTTTGAACAAACAAAATGAACTTTATTATACTCAGTCAGAAAAGTGAAACAATTTACAAGATCCATCTTATACTCTAATGTTCAGAATTAACTTGAAGTACATATGAAGAAATAGACAAACTGTGGTTGAACACACCACATTTCACAATAAATGGCAGATGCAGCCAAGACAGATCCTGTGGTGATGTGCATCACTGTAAATACACAAGGGGTTAATGTAAATACATGTAGATTAGCTAGACACTAGAGGGAGCACCTAGAGACAAGACACACAGACACTCAACCAATAGAACAGTTAGATAGGACATGACCAATGGGCATTCACGATACACACAGAGGTGACACGACCACAGGAGGGCATTACACAAACCCATATATAAAGGACACCACACACATGATCTGCCTCTTTCCAGTGGAGACAGTCAATGAGTAGAGACACAGGGTTGATTCAATATCACGCCCACCACGTGGATTGTAGCAGACTGGTTAGTCAGTCTGAGTAGCTATAGAGAGATTAACAGTAGTGGCAAACCTAAGTAATAGAAGTGTAAATAGTTTAATAAACGTGTTGAGGTTATCTCCACGTCTGAATCTTCCTTTGTCAAGTGCACCAGAAGGAAGCCGCTTATGCTACGCCTAGAGCATAACATGACAGATCCCACAGATTTTTCAATGATCCACCTAGGTGTCAGTAAATACTGTGAGTCAACCAATCTCATTGAAACACTGTCTCGCTTATGATGGATTGAAAGTCTTTACTCTTCTCCTTTGAAGATCTAGCCTCAGAATTCTATCACAATGTCACTCTGACTCAAACTGCTCAACACATATGGTTACAATCTTGTCTCTCCTGGAGTCTGTACTGCAGCACCAACTCACAGGCACAACTCCAGATCTTCAGCCACACAGTCCATAAGACTACTGCACCAAAGGGTTACTTTTGCCCTCACAGCCCACTGCACGGAATCACAAACCCTACACTGCCTTTTAGCTCTCCACGCCTTCGCCATAAGGCATAGGAACAGAATTAGGTCGTTCGGCCCATCAACCTACTCCACCATTCAATCATAGCTGATATTTTCTCATCCCTGTTCTCCTGCCTTCTCCCCATAACCCCGATCCTCTTATTAATCAAGAAACTATCTATCTCTGTCTTAAAAACACTCAGTGATTTGCCCTCCATTGCCTTCTGCGGCAAAGAGTTCCACAGATTCACCACCCTCTGGCTGAAGAAATTCCTCCTCATCTCTGCTTTAAAGGACCCTCCCTTCAGTCTGAGGCTGTGCCCTTGGGTTCTGGTCTCTCCTACCAGCGGAAACATCTTCTCCATGCCCACAGTATCTAGGTCTCTCAGTATTCTGTAAGTTTCAATGAGATTCCCCCTCATCCTTCGAAACTCCTTCGAATACAGACCCTAATATGAAAATGTGAAAAGCTCTTAATTCCCAGGATTATTCTTGTGAACCACCTCTGGATCATTTGCAAGGCCAGCACATCCTTCCTCAGATACGGGGCCCAAAACTGCTCACAATATTCAAAATGGAGTCTGACCAGAACCTTAATCAGCCTCGGCAGTACATCCCTGCTCTTGTATTCTCGCCCTCTCAAAATGAATGCAAACATTGTATTTGCCTTCCCAACCGTCAACTGAACCTGCATGTTACCCTTTAGAGAATCCTGAACTAGGACTCCTAAGTCCCTTTGTGCTTCATATTTCCAAAGCCTTTCCCCATTTAGAAAATAGCCTATGCCTCTATTCTTCCTACCAAAGTGCATAACCTCACACTTATCCACATTGTATTGCATCTGCCACTTATTTGCTCAGTGGACTAGACAGCTGGTTTGTGATGCAGAAGAAGGCCTGCAGCGCAAGTTCAATTCCCGTCCCAGCTGAGAATTCTGAATTCTCCCTCTGTGTAGCCGCACAGGTGCCTGAATGTGGATAGTAGCAGCTTTTCACAGTAACTTCATTGCAGTGTTAATGTAAGCCTGCTTGTGACAATAAAAGATTATTATCATATTATTATTAATAATGATGGATAATTATTATTAATAATTAATAAATCTTACCAATGACTGAAGTCAGGCTAACCGGCCTATAATTTCCTGTCTTCTGCCTCCCTCCCTTCTTAAACAGGGGCGTTACATTGACCATTTTCTAATCCTCTGGGACCCTCCCTGCATCGAGTGATTCCTGAAAGATCACCACCAATGCCTCCACAATCTCAACTATCCCCTTCAGAACCCTGATGTGCAGTCCATCCAGCCTGTGTGATTTATCCGTCTTCAGACCTTTCAGCTTCCCCAGCACATTCTCCTTCGTGTTGGTCACTACGCTCACCTCTGTCCCCGTCCCTCATGAAGTTTTGGTATGCCACTGGTGTCTTCCACCGTGAAGGCTGATGCAAAATACTATTCAGATCCTCTGCAATTTCTTTGTTCCCCATTACTACTTCTCCAGCCTCATTTTCCAGTGGTCCAATGTCCACTCTTGCCTCTCTTTTATCTTTAATATATCGTGAAAAACACTTGCAATTTTCTTTTATATTACGAGCTAGCTTACACTCATATTTCATCTCCTGCCCCTCCCCTCTTATTGCTTTTTTTAGTTATTCTCTGCTCGCTTTTAAAGGCTTCCCAATCCTCTCGCTTCTCACTATCCCCACCATACAGGGGCTGTTTAGCACACTGGGCTAAATCGCTGGCTTTGAAAGCAGACCAAGCAGGCCAGCAGCACGGTTCGATTCCCGTAACAGCCTCCCCGAACAGGCGCCGGAATGTGGCGACTAGGGGCTTTTCACAGTAACTTCATTGAAGTCTACTCGTGACAATAAGCGATTTTCATTTCATTTTTCACATTGTATGCTTTACCTTTTGCTTTTCTGCTGTCCCTGACTTCCCTTGTCGGCCATGGTCTGCTTAGCATGCTTTCCCGTACCAGCCTCCCCGGACAGGCGCCAGAATGTGGCGACTAGGGGCTTTTTACAGTAACTTCATTGAAGCCTACTCGTGACAATAAAGCGATTTTCATTTTCATTTCATTTTCTCCTCCTTGGGATGAATTTCTTTTATGCCTCCTGTAAGGGTAATTCCTGTTTATTCCCTTATTTCCTCTTGTTTTAAATTTTTGATCCATGGGTAATTAATGGACATATATCATTAATTTAAGCAGCAGAGAGAATGAGGAGAAATTGGAGAGAAGACACTGCTAGTCTCTGCTAGTTTGAACAGGAGACTCCAGGCGTTTCAGCACCAGAACAAAATATGGGGTTGGACTGGGTTTGTTTGATTGGCTGGTGGCCAATAAGAACATAAGAACTAGGAGCAGGAGTAGGCCATCTGGCCCCTTGAGCCTGCTCCGCCATTCAATGAGATCATGGCTGATCGTTTTTCGACTCAGCTCCACTTTCCGGCCCGAACACCATAACCCTTAATCCCTTTATTCTTCAAAAAACTATCTATCTTTATCTGAAAAACATTTTATGAAGGAACCTCAACTGCTTCACTGGGCAAGGAATTCCATAGATTCACAACGCTTTGGGTGAAGAAGTTCCTCCTAAACTCAGTCCTAAATCTACTTCCCCTTATTTTGAGGCTATGCCCCCGAGTTCTGCTTTCACCCGCTAGTGGAAACAACCTGCCCGCATCTATCCTATCTATTCCCTTCATAATTTTATACGTTTCTATAAGATCCCTCCGCATCCTTCTAAATTCCAACGAGTACAGTCCCAGTCTACTCAACCCCTTCTTGGAATCCAACCCCTTCAGCTCTGGGATTAACCTAGTGAATCTCCTCTGTACACCCTCCAGTGCCA
Source organism: Scyliorhinus canicula (assembly GCF_902713615.1). Lineage (NCBI taxonomy): Eukaryota > Metazoa > Chordata > Chondrichthyes > Carcharhiniformes > Scyliorhinidae > Scyliorhinus > Scyliorhinus canicula. The sequence continues at coordinate 63,966,429 of NC_052150.1, read as the reverse complement.
GTACGTCCTTTCTCAGGTAAGGAGACCAAAACTGAACACAATACTCCAGGTGTGGCCTCACTAACACCTTATACAATTGCAGCATAACCTACCTAGTCTTAAACTCCATCCCTCTAGCAATGAAGGACAAAATTCCATTTGCCTTCTTAATCACCTGTTGCACCTGTAAACCAACTTTTTGCGACTCATGCACTAGCACACCCAGGTCTCTCTGCACACCGTCATGTTTTAATATTTAAATAATAAATATTTAAATAATAATCCCGTTTGCTATTATTCCTATCAAAATGGATACCTCACATTTGTCAACATTGTATTCCATCTGCCAGACCCTAGCCCATTCACTTAACCTATCCAAATCCCTCTGCAGACTTCCGGTATCCTCTGCATTTTTTGCTTTACCACTCATCTTAGTGTCGTTTGCAAACTTGGACACATTGCTCTTGGTCCCCAACTCCAAATCAGCTATGTAAATTGTGAACAATTGTGGGCCCAACACTGAACCCTGAGGGACACCACGAGCTATTGATTGCCAACCAGAGAAACACCCATTAATCCCCACTCTTTGCTTTCTATAAATTAACCAATCCTCTATCCATGCTACTACTTTACCCTTAATGCCATGCATCTTTATCTTATGGAGCAATCTTTTGTGTGGCACCTTGTCAAAAGCTTTCTGAAAATCTAGATATACCACATCCATTGGCTCCCCATTATCTACTGCACTGGTAATGCCCTCACAAAATTCCACTAAATTAGTTCGGCATGACCTGCCCTTATGAACCCATGCTGCGTCAATGGGACAATTTCTACCCAGATGCCTCGCTATTTCTTCCTTGATGATAGATTCCGGGATCTTCCCTGCTACCGAAGTTAAGCTAACTGGCCTATAATTACCCGTTTTCTGTCTACCTCCTTTTTTAAAATTTTTGTTTTACATTTAGAGTACCCAATTATTTTTTCCAATTAAGGGGCAATTTAGCATGGTCAATCTACCTACCCTGCACATCTTTGGGATCTGGGGGTGAAACCCACACAGACACGGGGAGAATGTGCAAACTCCACACGGACAGTGACCCAGCTACCTCCTTTTTTAAACAGTGGTGTCACGTTTGCTAATTTCCAATCCGCTGGGACCACCCCAGATGCTAGTGAATTTTGGTAAATTATCACTCGTGCATTTGCAATTTCCCTAGCCATCTCTTTTAGCACTCTGGGACGCATTCCATCAGGGCCAGTAGATTTGTCTACCTTTAGCCCCATTAGCTTGCCCATCACTACTTCCTTAGTGATAACAATCCTCTCAAGGTCCTCGGCTGTTATAGCCTCATTTCCATCAGTCACTGGCATGTTATTTGTGTCTTCCACTGTAAAGACTGACCGAAAAAACCTGTTCAGTTCCTCAGCCATTTCCTCATCTTCCATTATTAAATCTCCCTCCTCATCCTCTAAAGGACCAATATTTACCTGAGCCACCTTTTTTGTTTTATATGTTTGTAGAAACTTTTACTGTCTGTTTTTATATTCTGAGCAAGTTTACTCTCATAATCTATCTTACTCTTCTTTATAGCTTTTTTAGTAGCTTTCTGTTGCCCCCTAAAGATTTCCCAGTCCTCTAGTCTCCCACTAATCTTTGCCACTTTGTATGCTTTTTCCTTCAATTTGATACTCTCCCTTATTTCCTTAGATATCCACAGTCAATTTTCCCTCTTTCTACCGTCCTTCCTTTTTGTTGGTATAAACCTTTGCTGAGCACGGTGACAAATCGCTTGGAATGTTCTCCACTGTTCCTCAACTGTTTCACCATAAAGTCTTTGCTCCCAGTCTACCTTAGCTAGCTCTTCTGTCATCCCATTGTAATCTCCTTTGTTTAAGCACAAAACACTAGTGTTTGATTTTACCTTCTCACCCTCCATCTGTATTTTAAATTCCACCATATTATGATTGCTCCTTCCGAGAGGATCCCTAACTATGAGATCATTAATCAATCCTGTTTCATTACACAGGACCAGATCTAGGACCACTTGTTCCCTCGTAGGTTCCATTACATATTGTTCTAGGAAACTATTATGGATACATTCTATAAACTCTTCCTCAAGTCTGCCTTGACCGACCTTGTTAAACCAATCGACATGTAGATTAAAATCCCCCATGATAACTGCTGTACCATTTCCAAATGCATCAGTTATTTCTTTGTTTATTGCCTGCCCCACCATAATGTTATTTGGTGGCCTATAGACTACTCCTATCAGTGACCTTTTTGCCTTATGTCCACTCAAATGGATTCAACCTTATCCTCCATAGCACCGATATCATCCCTTACTATTGCCCAGATGTCATCCTTAAATAACAGAGCTACACCGCCTCCTTTACCATCCACTCTGTCCTTCCGAATAGTTTGATACCCGTGGATATTTAACTCCCAGTCGTGACCATCCTTTAACCATGTTTCAGTAATGGCCACTAAATCATAGTCAGTCATGATGATTTGCGCCATCAACTCATTTACTTTATTTCGAATACTACGAGCATTGAGGTAAAGTGCACTTATGTTGGCTTTTATAGCTCTGTTTTGAATCTTAACACCTTGATCAGTAACCTCTCCTAAGTTATTTTTCCTCTTAGCTTTTCTCCTCATTTTCCTTGTCGTTGAACCCATATCTTCATGTAACAACCTGCCGCATCGCTTTCCATTTATGTTTTTACTTCCCGTTTTATTCCCTTTAGTATTACTGGGCCTATTCACTGAGCTCCCCTCAGTCACTGTACCTTGTACTGTCGCCCTTTTTGATTTCTGACTATGGTTTCTCTGCCTCACACTTTCCCCCTTACTGCCTTTTGTTTCTGCCCTTGTTTTACTACCTTCCGACTTCCTGCATCGTTTCCCATCCCCCTGCCAGATTAGTTTAAACACTCCCCAACCGCCCTAGCAAATAGACATCAGTTCCAGTCCTGCCCAAGTGTAAGCCGTCCAGTTTGTACAGGTCCCACTTCCCCAGGACCGGTCCCAATGCCCCAGCAATCTGAAACCCTCCCCCTGACACCATCCCTTCAGCCACATATTCATCCTATATATCCTGTCATTTCTACTATGACTAGCACGTGGCACCAGTAGTAATCCTGAGATCACTACCTTCGAGGTTTGATTTCTTAACTTCCTTCCTAGCTCCCTGTATTCTGCTTTTAGGACCTCATCCCTTTTTTTACCTATGTCGTTTGTACCGATGTGTACCACGACAACTCCAGAATGTCCTGTACCCACTCCGAGACATCCTTGACCCTAGCACCAGGGAGGCAACATACTATCCTGGAGTCTTGTTTGTGGCCACAGAAACACCTGTCTATTCCCCTTACAATTGAAGCCCCTATAACTATTGCACTGTCACACTTATCCCGCCTCTCCTTTGCACCAGAACCAACAGTGGTGCAACAAGTTTGGCTGTTGCTGTTTTACCCTGAGAGGCCATTCCCCTCAACAGTATCCAAAGCGGTATATCTGTTCTGCAGGGGAATGGCCACAGGAGATTCCTGCACTACCTGCCTCCCTCTCTTGCTCTGTCGGGTGATCACCCATTCCCTTCCTGCCTGCGGAGCCTGAGCCTGCGGTGTGACCACCTCTCTATACGTGCTATCCACAATGCTCTCTGACTCGCGGATGCTCCACAGTGTCTCCAGCCGCCGCTCCAGCTCTGAAACTCATGCTTCCAGGAGCTGTAACTGGAGACACTTCCTGCGCACATGCTGACCCTGGGGACTGGAACTGTCCCCAGCCTGCCACATGAAGCAAGAGGAGCAGACCACGCCTTGCAGCTGTCCTGCCATGAATTTTTCCTTTAAATTAAACCTTTAAAATTAAATTTAAGATGATTTTGTGTCAGATTAAATCCAATCCCCGTGTACTATTTAATTTGCTTTATCCCTGAGTATTTATCTTGCTTGATCTTACAACAAATTAAATAATTATTTAATTGAAACTAAAGAAGTTATTTCATAAAACATTTTTTTAAATATTTAAATCAACCCAAAATATTTATTTAAGTGAAATTTGAAATTTAAGAAAGTCATTCAAATCAACTTAAAAATAGTAATCTGAGTCAAATTTTTAAAAATAGTAATTCAAATCAACTTAAAAATAGTAATTTGAATAAAGTTAAAACTAGTAATTCCACAAATATTCAAATTTAGCCCAGTCTGCCTTTCAGCCAATCAGGCCACAGTCTCCTGTGACGTCACTTTACCGGCTCTTTTTTTTCAATTTTCCACCTGCAACACAGTGTCCCGCGCAGGCCCGCTCCTCTCTGCTGCCGGTAGGTAAGTGAAGGCCTCAAGCCTGGCGCTGCCTTTATCCTCTCCCCTGTAACACAGTGTCCTGCGTAGGCCCGCTCCTCTCTGCACCTGGTAGGTAAGTGAAGGCCTCAAGCCTGGCGCTGCCTTTATCCTCTCCCCTGCAACACAGTGTCCCACGCAGGCCCGCTCCTCTCTGCTCCCGGTAGATAAGTGAAGGCCTCGAGCCTGGCGTTGCCTTTATCCTCTCCCCTGTAAGAGTGTCCTGCGTAGGCCCGCTCCTCTCTGCACCTGGTAGGTAAGTGAAGGCCTCAAGCCTGGCGCTGCCTTTATCCTCTCCCCTGCAACACAGTGTCCCACGCAGGCCCGCTCCTCTCTGCTGCCGGTAGGCAAGTGAAGGCCTCGAGCCTGGCGTTGCCTTTATCCTCTCCCCTGCAGCACAGTGTCCTGCGGAGGCCCGCTCCTCTCTGCTGCCAGTAGGTAAGTGAAGGCCTCGAGCCTGGCATTGCCTTTATCCTCACCCCTGCAACACAGTGTCCCACGCAGGCCCGCTCCTCTCTGCTCCCGGTAGGTAAGTGAAGGCCTCGAGCCTGGCGCTGCCTTTATCCTCTCCCCTGCAACACAGTGTCCCGCGCAGGCCCGCTCCTCTCTGCTCGCGGTAGATAAGTGAAGGCCTCGAGCCTGGCGTTGCCTTTATCCTCTCCCCTGCAACACAGTGTCCCACGCAGGCCTGCTCCTCTCTGCTCCCGGTAGGTAAGTGAATTGGCATAGAGGCCGTAAATGAATTGGCAAAGAGGCCGTACTCCGCCCAGTAACAGGTGAAATTATTTTCAGAGTCTCAAAGAGCTCTTGTTGACTCCTGGAAGCACAGAGACAAGGAATTACTCGCTCTTCTCTGTGTTTTCTCCAGACAGGCTGTGAGTGCTGTATTTCTGAAGCTGCAGAGAATCTAGTGAACTAATCTACAAGAGAATCCATTAAAGGCTGCTACCAAAGCCATGTCTTCTCTCTCTCTCTCTCTTCAGAAAGGTTGTGAGTGCTGTGTTTATGAAACTTCAGAGACCTGGAGGAATCTACAATAAAACCATGAAATGAAGCAAGGTTTGAAGAGGAGTAAGGTACTGAAAATGACCATCTGAAACAAACCCTCTTACTTATGATTTTTATTCCTTTCCTCCCCTCTGTGTTTGTCTGTCTTGTGTGTGTGTGTGTGTGTGTGTATAGAGGGTGTAGGGGGCAAGTTAAAGTGGGGAATTAGGAATTAGATAATAGTTAACCAGTTGTGTTTGCTGTATATTTCATTATAGTTCCTGTTATAAATAAGACATTGTTAACTTTTATGGAACAGATGGGGGGGGGGGGGGGGGGGGGGGGGTGTCTGTGGCTGTTTTTACACCCAAGACATAAGGACTGGAATTCACCAGTCGTTGGGATTCACTTTTCTTGCCGGCAGTGCGCGCCCTCCCATGCGTTTCTTGGCAGCGTCAGGTGATTACAATGGGAAATCCCATTGACAAGCAGCGGAGAGATGGAAACCCACCATCAGCGAATGGCACGCAGCCACAAATTATGCGGTTGGAGAACCAGGGAATCCCCCTCCCCCAAGGAATTTTCTTTTTTCTCCCACGTCCATCAGGTTTACTCTTGTATTGACCTTTTTCTGGTGTGTAGGTCCCTTCTCTCGGGGTGACGAAGGCTGGGTACTCAGCTATTGTAATTTTGAACCATGTGCTACACTTCGTGTACTTGGTTCTGAAGTCAGGCCCCTTTCAAAGCCCACCGTGGAGGTTGGATGCAGCGCTATTAGCAGATAAATGATTTTGTGGGCATATGTCTTTTGCCATTGAGGAATATGTTAGGTTTAGTAAGAGTGAGTCTGTCTCGACCTCCATGCCTTAGGAAGCCCTTAAGGTGGTTATTAGGGGGAGATAATCTGTTATAACGCACATAGGGAAAGGACAGCAAGGGTGGAGCGGCAGAGGCTAGTTGATTTTATCCTGGAGGTGGACCATCGGTACTCACCTGACCCTACCCCGGAGTTGCTGGCGAGCAGGAAGATGCTGCAGTCACAGTTTGAATTGTTGTTGACAGGTTAGGTGGTAAGCGGGCTGTGGCACTCGAAGGGCATACTCTATGAATATGGGGGGGGCAGGACAGTCATCTTTTTCCCATCAGCTGAGGCAACAAGTGGCTCCCCCGGAGATCATACAGATTAGCGATGCGAGTGGCAATTTGGCTTTCGCCCCAGGAAAAGTCAACGTGACTTTCAAGACATTCTTCAAGAATCTTTATAGATCAGTGCCCCCAGAGAAGCGTACAGACATGGCTGAATTTTTAGATAGGTTGTCCTTCCCATTGGTGAAGAGAGTTAAATAAAGCGAGATATTGAAAGGTACTGGATCAATGCAAACAGGTAAAATCCCCGGCCCTGATGGTTTCCCCATCGAGTTCTACCAAATGTTTGTGGGTCAAACAAAGAACAAAGAACAAAGAACAACAAAGAACAAAGAGTGTCCACTATGGATAAGATAATGAAGCTACTTAGGAGTCTTGGCTTCTTTTCTGGATATAAGTTGACCCTGGATAAGAGTGAATACTTTCCAGTTAATCCCCTGGGGAGCAGAGCTAATTTGGGGTGTTACCTTTTCGTCTTGCCAGATCTAGCTTTCGTCATCTGGGTATCCAGGTGGCCCATGATTGGGCCTCACTTCATAAATTGAATTATATTGGTCTGATAAGTGGGATTAAATCTGACTTGCAAAAGTGGGATAACCTTCCCTAGTCTTTGGTGGGCAGGATCCAAACTATTGAAAAGAATGTCCTCCCGAGGTTTTTATTTATTTTTCAATGTCTCTCCATTTTTATCCCTATATCCTATTTTGTTCGTTTAACAAGTTGGTGTCGTCCTTTATTTGGGTGACAAGATCCGAAGGATCTGTACGACATTTCTCCAGAGGGACAGGCAGTGGGGTTTTCACATTACCCAATTTAATATTCTATTATTGGGTGGCCAACATTGAGAAGGTGTTGGGGTGGGTTAGTGATCCAAGTTCCATGTAGGGACGATAGAAGTGAGTTCTTGTAAGGGCTCCAGCTTGGGTGCCTTGGTAACTGCCTCATTTCCGTTCTCCTCTGCGAGGTTGTCTTCAAACCCGGTGGTGGTGTCCACCCTGAGGATATGGAAACAATTTAAACAACACTTTAAGCTCAGCTCCATGTCGTTGTTGGTCCCCATCCGAGGTAACCATCTTTTTGTGCCATCGAGTTTAGATTCAACGTTTAGGTCATGCGAAGCGAAGGGTCTGAAGAGGTTTGGGGACTAGTTCATGGAGGGGCGGTTTAATAAAGGCGTAAGGGAATCAGTTAAGTAACATTAAGAAGACATTTATTTATAATACGTACTACGTACAAAGGGGGCCGGTCAGACTTTACTGGGTCCTCTCTCTCTGCCAGTCAGTTCCTTTCTGGCCAACATTATATACACATGACAATAGCCCCATAGCTAGCGGGGAGCTCATACCCCTCGAGCTACAAGGGGAAAACAATCAATCCAGCCCCCCGTGTCCCATGCAGGTTATTACACCCCTCCCCGCCACCAAAGTTCAAAGGTTCCCAAAAGGAATGATGAGGACAATGAAGACGAGCAGTGGACACAAGCGAAGAAGAAGTTAAAAACACCGATGATGAGGAAGACTCAGAAGAAGCTGGCGGAGCCCCATCAGGTAGTGGGTGGCACAGATTTTTAGGTCTTGTTACATCATTGGCTGGCAGTTGGACCGGATCAGCTGGGGTATAACGAGCCAGTGAATGAGGCTCGCGGCTGTACTGCTAAGGCGGAGAACCCTTTGAAATTGGAAGAACAACAACATCTGTGTCAGAGACTGGAGAGGTTTGTGTCTCCATATCAGAATCAGACAACCAGACATCAGGCATTTTGGTCTCACGATAAGAAACTGAATTAATTGGTGGTGCAGACTGAGGAGCAACTTGTAGCGATCTGCATATCTGTATGTGCACAATGGGTTAGTGTATAAATGTAACAGCTGAGTAATCACTAGATGGCAGCACTAGACATGGGTATAAGACAGACTCAAGATCCGCCGCTTCTTGTCGCTCCAGAGGTAGAGAGAGAGACACCCTGGGCGTCAACCCCGCCCCCGCCGTGTCCCGAATTCTCCGCCCACAAGATTCGGCGGGGATGGGAATCATGCTACGCTGGTCGGCGGGCCCCCCCATGGCGGTCGGCGGGCCCGCCGCGGCGATTCTCCGGCCCGCGATGGGCCGAAGTCCCGCTGCTGACTAGCCTCTCCCACAGGCGTGTATTAGACCACCTCTCTCACCGGCGGGAGTGGCGGCACGGGTGGGCGCCGGGGTCCTGGGGGGGGCGGGCGGGCGCGGGGCGATCTGACCCCGGGAGGTGCCCCCACAGTGGCCTGGCCCGCGATCGGGGCCCACCGATCGGCGGGCGGGCCTGTGCCATGGGGGCACTCTTTTTCTTCCACCTTCGACATGGTTTGCACCATGACGGAGGCGGCAGAGACCCCCTCCCCTGCGCATGCGGCGTTATGACGTCAGCAGCCGCTGACGCTCCGGCACATGCGCGGACTTATGCCGGCCAGCAAAGTCCTTTCACGGCAAAGGCCATTTACGCCAGCCGGCGGAGTGGGAACCATTCCGGCGCGGGCCTAGCCCCTCAATGTGAGGGCTTGGCCCCTTATTGTGCGGAGACGTCCGCACCTTTGGGGTGGCACGACGCCGGAGTGGTTCACGCCACTCCAACACGCTGGGACCCCCCGCCATGCTGGGTAGGGTAGAATCCCGGCCCGATCCCCGTAACACAGAATCTACTTGGCAACCAATCAGTACTTTCTTCTCATGCAGTATAATTGTTGCTCGCACTACAACTTGTATTCTTGTGAATCATAGACATAGACATAGAACATACAGTGCAGAAGGAGGCCATTCGGTCCATCGAGTCTGCACCGACCCACTTAAGCCCTCACTTCCACCCAATCCCCGTAACCCAATAACCCCATCAAACCTTTTTTGGACACTAAGGGCAGTTTATCATGGCCAGTCCACCTAATCTGCACATCTTTGGACAGTGGGAGGAAACCGGAGCACCCGGAGGTAACCCACGCAAACACGGGGAGAACGTGCAGACTCCGCACAGACAGTAACCCAAGCCGGGAATTGAATTTGGAACCCTGGCGCTGTGAAGTAACCATGCTAACCACTGTGCTACCGTGCTGCCCTCGTTTAATCAACATCGAGTTAAAGATCATCCTTGCAAGAAGCAAATGGGTAACATATATTGCACAACGTAATATAACACAACTGACAAGACTGCGGTGGAGAGCCCCCGAGGAGCTGTCTGAGAGGCAGGCCAGACTGGGGATTTCCCCCATGGAATCTCCGGAGTGGAAGATGGTCGAGGTGATGCTTCATTAGCTGACCTCGAACACAAATCTGGTACGAAATGGGACCTCTTTGGCGAGCGACGACCCCAGAAAACCAACATGGACCTTCACCAAAGTTACGAGCATTGACATTGACCGCCTGGTCAGGTGCAAAACTGCGTCGAAAATTACCCCTATTCGAGCAACGCCTTCGAAGGTCCTGGGTGTAGCGCACCTTTGCAGCTATATTAGATAGCAGCAAACCCAACCGAGTGCAGAGTCGGTGACCCATCAACATTTCAGCCAGGGCCCACCCCTGTAACAGCAAGAGGAATTGTCCTACATGAGAAGAGGAAGCATACCAGTCTGGTATCCATCGAATCTATAGCTTGTTTCTTTAGACCCCACTACACTATCTGTAAGGCACGTTCCGCTAAGCCATTGGATGCCGATAATAAGGCGCCATGTGTACATGGCAGAAGCTATTTGCCTTTATGAATGCAGCGAATTCCTCGCTAGTTGTCCGTAAGAAGCACCTCTGGTAATCCATGGACGGAAAAGGATGTGCGTAGCGTTTCAGTGGTGGCGCGAGCGTTGATGGATATCATTTGACGGACGTCGAGCCACTTCGATGTGCATTCACCAAAATGAGGAACATGGAGCCCAAGAACAGGTCAGTGAAATCTGTATGAACGTAGGCCCAGGGATGTCTGGGCCACTCCCTTGGCTGCAAAGGTGCTGCTGCCGGAAGCTTCTGATGGGTCTGACACACAGGGCAGCTCAATGACCGCATCAATGCCAGGCCACCAGGCGTAACCCCTAACCAGCATTTTCATGTTGGAAATGCCAGGATGAGCAGCATGAACGTCTTTGAAAACTAAGAGTTGGCCTTTCGCAGGTATAACGACAGGAGGACACCGTCTTCAACGGTCAACTCCGACAGCTTGGCCAAAAAAGTCTTCAGTCCACTGGTAGCTGTTGCTGTGGTCCACTGTATTAAACCAAATGTCGCACCTTAGCTAAGAGCAGGCCATACCGTGTCCAATCATGGATGCAAGTAGACATCACTGGCAAGGTGGCCATGAAATTGAGGATTGCCACAATTCGCTGTGGGTGGATCCACCGATACAATGGGCAACAGGAGTCTAATTAACGCATCGGTATTTGTAACCAAGGTGCCAGGACGATGTTTGAATGAGTATTGGTATTCAGCCAATAGCAGAGCCACCTCTGCAATTGGTAGCACCACCTTATCCTCGCAAAAGAGGCCAAGCAGCAGCTTATGATCCGATATGATGAAAGAATGGCAGCTGTAAACGTATTACATAGAACATAGACCAGTACAGCACAGTACAGGCCCTTAGGCCCACGATATTGTGTCGACCACTTATCCTAATCTAAGATCAACCTAACCTACACCCCTTCAATTTACTGCTGTCCATGTTGCCTGTCCAAGAGTCGCTTAAATGTCCTCAATGACTCTGACTCCACCACCTCTGCTAGCAGTGCATTCCACGCACCCACCACTCTCTGTGTAAAGAACTGACCTCTGACATCTCCCCGATACCTTCCTCCAATCACCTTAAAATTATGTTCCCTCCTGACAGCCATTTCCGCCCTGGGGAAAAGTCTCTGGCTATCCACTCTATCCAGGCCTCTCATCACCTTGTACACCTCTATCAAGTCACCCTCTTCCTTCTTCGCTCCAGTGAGAAAAGCCCTAGCTCCCTCAACCTTTCTTCATAAGAAATGCTCTCTAGTCCAGGCAGCATCCTGCTAAATCTCCTCTGTACCCTTTCCAAAGCATCCACATCCTTCCTATAATGAGGCAACCAGAACTGGACACAATATTCCAAGTGTGGTCCACCCAGGGTTTTATAAACCTCGCAGCTCTTAAACTCAATCCCCATGTTACTGAAAGTCAACACACCATACGCCTTCGTAACAACCCAATCAACCTGGGTGGCAACTGAGAGAGATCTATGTACGTGGACCCCAAGATCCCTCTGTTCCTCCACACTTCCAAGAATCCTGCCTTTAACCCTGTATTCAGCATTCAACTTTGACCTTCCAAAATGAATCACTTCACATTTATCAAGGTTGAACTCCATCTGCCACTTCTCAGCCCACTTCTGGATCCTGTCAATGTCCTGTTGTAACTTGCAACAGCCCTCGACACTATCTACAACTCCACCAACCTTTATGTCATCGGCAAACTTACTGACCCACTCTTCCATTTCCTCATCCACGTCATTTTATAAAAAACACTAAAAGCAGAGGGCCCAGAACAGATCCCTGCAGGACACCACTGGCGATCAATCTCCAGGTGGTATACTTTCCATGCACTACCACTCGCTGTTTTCTTTTGGCCAGTGTGCTTCCTGTCAATTCCCTTATTTTCCTTTCTTTTATTTTGCCATTATCATTTGTGCTCCATGGATGAGTAATGGACGTGTCTTTAAGTCAGCAGCAGAGGAGTGAGGAATTCAGAGGTTACAGGACAGAACTCTCTGCTAGTTTGAACAGCATTTTTGGCACCAGAGAGAGATGGGGTGGGATTCTTTGTGACTGGCAGGTAGCCAATGAATTGGCAAAAAGGCTGTATTCTGCCAGTAACAGGTGGTGATTGGATCCTATCCCAGTGGAATGATTTTCAGAGTTCCAAGTGGCTTGATTTTACTCCTGGAAGCATAAGGCCAAGGAACTACTCTTTCTCCTCCGTGTTTTGTCCAGAAAGGCTGTGAGTGCTGTATTTCTGAATCTGCAGAGAATCAAAAAAATGAATCGATAGGGAAACCATTACAGGCTGCTAACAAAGACCAAGGCCTGCTCTCTCTCTCTCCAGAAAGGCTGTGAATGCTCTATTCCTGAAACTATAGAATTCTGAAGGAATCTACAGTAAAACCTCAGAACCTCAAAAGCGAAGTTTGAAGAGGAGGAAGGTGTTGGAAACAACCATCTGAAAAAAAGACTTTGTTTCCTTTTACTTATGATTTTTATCCCTTTCCTCCTCTCTGTGTTGTTTGGCTCATGTATGTGTTAAGAGGGTGGAGGACAAGTTAAGGTGGAGAATTAGGAATTAGATAATAGTCAATCAGTTGTATTTGCTGCCTATTTCATTGTAGTTCTTGTTATTAATAAAAGTTCATCTGCATTATTCTCTGTCACAAAGGTTTTCCTTTGTAATGCTACATCATTTGAATGAAATACTGCTACCTTCATTCACTTTCGCCAAGTTTGCCAATTTTCACCTCTGTTACATTGCCTGACTCCATACCTGCTGCAGCTGAAACTGTCATCCATGCTTTGGTGACATTTAAACTTCGCTACTGCACCACACTCCTGGCCTACTTCCAATCTTCCAACTTCCATAAACTTGATATCATTGAAAATTCTGCTTGCCCCTGTGTTCCCTGACCTGGATTGCCTCCTGGCTAAGGAATGTCTTGATTTAAAAATGTTTGTTCTTATTTTCAGATTCCTCCACGCCCTCACCCTTCTCTATCTTTGTAATCTCCAGCCGTATTAACCTTAGAGATCTCTGCGCTCCTCCAGTTTTTGTCTCTTGTACATTCTGATTTTAATCACTAGACTATTAGCGATCTTGCCTTTAGCCACTTTTGGAAGGGCCATGAAGAATCCATACCGGGTTTGTTGAAACAATAACTTACTTTATTTTACAACTACTATTATATACGGCTCCAGTAGTTCCTCACTAGGTCTCCCCCAGTTGGTGCCTTCCTGGCCAACTCTATTTATGCATAGTTAACGGTCCCCCACCCCCTTATCAGGGGTGCTCGTATTCTGCAAAATCCACGCCAAAATGACGCCAACGACAAGGCCCGGCCGGCCGAGAATAACGGAGCGCCGCTCCTAGCCCCCCAGGTGGGGGTGAATAAGGTGAGGGGAGCGGCCTCCGAGGCCGTCGTGAAACTCGGCCGAGTTCACGACGGCCTTCTCAATTTTCCACGGGAGCGGAGAATTCCGCCCAAAAGATTTGGCAAATCTCTACCTCCCCACTCTAGAGCATGCCCCCTAATTCACAATTTACAATATCTTTCCCAAGGTTGCTGATGTGTTGGGTAAGCTGGATCTATGTGGACTGCGTTTGATGCAGTGGTGAGAGAGACAGGCTTCCAACACTTGAAAAGATGCAACACGATTCTATTGAACAACTAACTACAATACATGCTTAACTGTGGGTTGACACTATGCTGACTTGACTGGAGACCTGAGGCTAACCTGACCAGACTAACTGATGACCACGTGGTGCTTGTTCTAGCTGCTGCTCACAAGCTCTGTCTGTCTCAGAGGCTGGATCCCGAGAGAGTGGGAAAACTGGTGCCCTTTGGCCTTATAGTGGCCATGTCCTGTCTGGTGATTGGCTGCTGTGTTCTGTGGGATCACTGGTTATCCTGTGTGTCAATCGCTGCCTATCTGCACTCCATCATATACCTGGATGTATATTATGACATCTCCCCCCCATTAAAAGAAAGATATGTGTACAGGTTAATAAATAATGAATATGTGTACAAAAAGCTGACTATATACAGAATAAGCTAACTTATATACATGGGAAGGTGTCTAGTGCAGATAGAGGGCAGATAACACATGATAAAAAACGATATGTACAGATGTCAAAACGATGAGAGAACAAGGTAATGCAACATTCAGTCTATAAATTCAGTCCCTGTGGTGGGCGACGAATTCTGGTTGACAGCCTCAAGGGTGGGACAGGGGCAGCCTGCACCTGAATGGGCGGAACTGCCTCCAACGCGGTGGTCGTAGAGGTTTGGTAGCATAACTGGCAGACCGGTGGCCTCGTGGAAGGGCGCGTCCTGAGGAAGCAGTGTGCGAGTTGGGACATCACGGTTGGGTGGTGGGCGTGGAAGTCTGCACAGTGTCCACCTGTTACGCCGGAGAAAGGAGACATCAGGCATGCGAACGAGGAACAAACTCGGGGTTACTTGCTTGACCACCACAGCCATGGCGGACCAGCCACCGTTAGGCAGCTGAACATGAACTCGGTCAGCAGGGACCAGCGCGGGGAGATCTGGGCATGGGCGTCATATGCCGACTTATATTGGGCCTGACACTGCTGCATCCTCTGTATGACCGAGAAGTTGTCAAGGTCCGGAATGTGGATAGCCGGCACCGTCGTTCGCAGCGCGCAGTTCATGAGGAGCTTTGCTGGGGACAGCCCAGTGGGCAGAGGGGTCGCTCTATAGGCCAACAGCACCAGGTTGAAATCAGAACCCGAGTCAGCAGCTTTGCACAATAGTCTTTTAACGATGTGGACCCCTTTTTCGGCCTTCCCATTCGACTCGGGTAGTGGGGGCTGGATGTGACGTGCCAAACGTTTAGAGCCAGCCAAAATCGGACCACTCCTGGCTGAAGAAACAGGGGCCATTGTCACTCATCACGGTGAGTGGGATCCCATGTCGGGCAAAAGTTTCCTTGCCTGCCTTGATCACCGCCGCCGACGTGAGGTCAGACAGTCTGACCACTTTGGGGTAGTTGGAAAAGTAGTCGACCAGGAGGACATAGTCACACCCCTTGGCATGGAACACGTCAACACCAACTTTGCACGATGGGGAGGTGACCATTTCATGCGGCTGGAAAGTCTCATTAGGCTGGGCCGGCTGGAATTTTTGACATGTCGGGCAATTGAGGACTGTATTGGCGACATCTTAGCTGATTCCTGGCCAGTACACTGCCTCTTGGGCTCGACGCCGACATTTTCCGACCCCCAGGTGACCCTCGTGGATTTGGCCAAGGATTAAATCTCGCATGCTCTGTGGGATCACAATTCTGTCAAGCTTCATAAGGATGCCGTCTATCACCGTTAGATCGTCTTTGCATTATAAAACTGGGGACACTGATGCTTTTGCCATCCATTCGTGAGGTGCTTCATCACCCACTGGAGCAGAGGATCCCTGCCGTCTCCTCACGAATTTGCACGACCCTCTCATCAGTGGCTGGAAAGTTGGAGGCACAGAATTGTACCTGCGCATCTATCTGACAAAGTCCGTCTGCTCACACGGTGTGGTGATAGATCTGGAGAGTGCATCGGCAATGATGAGCTTCTCGCCCGGGGTGTACACCAGGTCGAAATCGTAGCGGCGTAGCTTAAGGAGGATGCGTTGTAACTGTGACGTCATGTCATTGAGGTCTTTTGTATGATGTGAACCAATGGCCTGTGGTCCGTCTCGATCGTGAATTTGGGGAGGCCATACTCATAATCATGGAATTTGTCAATCTCCGTGAGGAGGCCCAGGCATTCTTTTTCAATCTGAGTGTATCGTTGCTCAGGGGGCGTCATGGCTCTCGAGGCATATGCAACCGGGGCCCAGGAGGAGGAGTCATCCCTTTGGAGGAGCACTGTCCCAAGGCCATCCTGGCTGGCATCGGTGGATATTTTTGTTTCCTTGGTGGGGTCGAAAAACGGCAGCACTTGGTGAGTTTTGCCCTAAGCTCACGCCACTCTGGCCCATGGGCGGGGAGCCACTGGAAGTCCGTCTTTTTTCTTACGAGATGGCGGATTGCTGTGGTGTGTGACGCCAAGTTGAGGATGAACTTCCCAAGGAAGTTGACCATCCCTAGGAAGCGGAGGACCGCCTTCTTGTCCTCCGGGGGCTTCATGGCGTTGATCGCCAAAACCTTGTCCACATCTGGCTGAACACCGTGCTGCGAAATGTGGTCGCCAAGGAATTAGATTTCTGATTGACCAAACGAGAATTTGGCTCTGTTGAGTCGGAGACCATGCTCGTGGTCCTGTGGAACACCTGTTTGAGGCGATTGATGTGCTCTTGGGGAGTTGTGGACCATATTATTACGTCATCAACGTACACTCGCACCCCCTCGATGCCCTCCAAAATTTGTTCCATTATGCGGTGGAACACCTCTGAGGTGGAGATGATGCCAAAGGGCATCTGGTTGTAACAGCAGCGACCAAACGGGGTGTTGAATGTGCACAGCTTGCGACTGGACGCGTCCAGCTGTATTTGCCAAAACCCCTTTGAGGCGTCCAGCTTCGTGAAGAATTTGGCATGCGCCATCTCGCTGGTTAGTTCTTCTCGTTTAGGTATTGGGTATTGTTCCCTCATTATGTTACAGTTCAAATCTTTGGGGTCGATACAAATTCGAAGCTCCCCTGACGGCTTCTTGACGCAAACCATGGAGCTAACCCAGTCCGTGGGTTCCGTGACCTTTGAAATGACGCCCTGGTCCTGGAGGTCTTGCAGCTGCTGCTTGAGGCGGTCCTTGAGGGGTGCCGACATCTGACGCGGTGCGTGAACCACAGGGGTGGCATTTGGCTTCAGTAGGATTTTGTATTGGTATGGGAGTGTGCCCATACCTTCGAACACACTATGGTATTGCGCTATGATGTCATCGAGTTGAACCTGGAAGCTATCATCTGGTGAGGCTGGTGCCTGTGCAGACGACATGGTGTGAACCTGCTGCACTAGGTTCAGGAGGTTGCAGGCCTGAGCACCGAGCAGGGAAGCTCTGTTGGTTCCTACAATTTCAAATCGCAGCATTGCTCTTAATGACCTATTGGACACCGCAAACTGGCATGAGCCACTGGCAGCAATGGCATTGCCATTGTAGTCGAGGAGCTGGCAGGCCGGTGGAAGAATGCTTGGTCTGACGCGGATGGTGTCAAGGTCAGACTTTGAAATGAGATTTGCTGAAGCACCGGTGTCCAGCTTGAAACGGATGTGAGCCTTGCTAACAGTAAGGGAGTTGTTTAACCATCATTGAGAAAGGCAGCGTATGCTTGGTGATGATGCCCACCGGGAATGGGGATGTGAGGCACTCAGCGTCGGGATCTGGCAGACTGTTGGGGTCAGAGTCTGTCACGGCCTGCTGTACTGACCGGACGTTCCTGCGCTGCGGCTGGGATCGCTGTGGGTTGGGCAGTGGGGCAGATCTGCAAAGGGCTGCGTAGTGGCCAAACTTGCCACACTGGAGACAGCGTTGAGATTTAGCCGGACAATGCCGCTTTAAATGGACGGAGCCACAATTGGAACATGTCATGACGCCGATATCAGGACGGTCCGTGCGCCACTGCGCATGCGCAGTGCAGTCTAACGACGTGCGCACTTGTGCGGGCTAGTCGTCGGTCTCGCCGTCCCCTCGGTCGTGGCGCGCATGCGCTGGAGCCCGGGAAAAGCGCGCGAAATGGCCACTCTCATCCAGACTCGGGCCCTGCATTTGTTTGATGGCCTGTACCTGTTCTGCCTCGTGGGGGTTGAGCCTTGCCGTTTCTGCAGCCTTAATGCGGTTGTTAGCGTGCTCATGGAGGACGCGGGTTTCGATAGCGATGGTAAGGGTGAGCTGCTTAACTTTTAGGAGCTGCTGGCAAAGGGAATCGTAGTGGACCCCGAAAACTATCTGATCCCAGATCATGGAATCAGAAGTGGAGCCATAGTTGCATGACTGCGCGAGGATGCGGAGATGGGTTAAAAAGGACTGAAAAGGTTCATCCTTAACCTGAAGCGTCTGCTGGAAAACGTACCGTTCAAAGCTCTCATTGACCTCGATGTCACAGTGGCTGTCGAACTTCAGCAGGACTGTTGTAAACTTCGTCTTGTCTTCACCTTCAGCAAATGTGAGGGAGTTGTAGATGTGGATAGCGTGGTCCCTGGCTGTACAAAGGAAGAGCACGATCTTCCTGGCATCAGATGCGGCCTCGAGGTCGGTGGCTTGAAATGAAATGAAAATGAATATCGCTTATCGTCACAAGTAGGCTTCAAATAAAGTTACTGTGAAAAGCCCCTAGTCGCCACATTCCGGCGCCTGTTCAGGGAGGCTGGTACGAGGCTTCAAGATAGAGCTGGAAAGTCTGTTTGAATATCTTCCAGTTTGCACTGAGGTTGCTGGCGATGCGGAGCTGCGGGGAGGGCGGAATTTCTTAAGAAAAGTCAAGAGTGAAACGCCAGCGTTTTGACACTGGTGTGAGGACATAGCCCCATTTTTGGAGAATCCAGCCAAGGGTCTTTCGTTGCCATCATTGGGGAAGAAGAAGCCCACCGTTCCCAGATGGCCTGGAAGAGAATTTGCAGGAGAGCGCCGCTAAACAGATTCCTGTTTAGCCTCAGACAAATTAGTGAGAGTGGGGGTGTGTAATGGAGGATTCTGTAATCATTGCTCTGTGAGGGGTCAGGTGGGGGGGAAGGGGAATGAAGGGTGCTCCTAGGTAATGGATGGACTGTAGGTGTATGGGAGAGTGATGGGAGTTCCCAGGAAATTAAAGAATGAGGGTGGGGAATAATGGGGGTAGAAATTTAACAGCTCCAAAGAGAGATGAAGACTTGGCTTGAAGTAAATAAAACTCCTCAACTGAATGTTTTAGCCTCCAGCTGAGAGCTTGCTGCCTGCAGAGCCAGCAATGCTTATTCAGGCGGCTTTTTATAGCCCACACGGACCTGAAAATTAGTCAGTTGACAGCAGGTTCAGTCACTTTCTGCTCGTGTGATCGTATCTGCCCTCCGCGGCCATTGCCTGCTCTTTAAAATTTTAATTGCATTTGTGTATGCACTGATTCCCAACACACCACTGGGAAGTGTTGGTTGTTTCCACTTTGTTGGGATCTGCATGTCAAGCACTACATCCCTATGTGTGCGCAAAATTCATTAAAAAGAGAAAGAAAATAAATTCATTGCCGCAAAACTTACAATAATCAAATGTTCCTGAAATAAAAATCATAAAGAAGGTAATAATTGAGCTGAAATTTGGGGATGGATTGGGAGGTGGGTAGGGACGTAGAATTGGGCACAATGCCATAGGCATATTACTGGCACCTATCCGCCCATAGCAGCCCTACTAGAATTTTATGGATGGCGGGGCAGGTGGTGGGTGACCATATGCCTACAGGTCAAATGAGACTTTTAATGGCCTCTTCCCACTCCCGCCACAATCTTTCCAGTTCTTGACAGAGGCTGGTGCCAATTGAAAAGCCCAACTGCTTTCACTGCTTGCACTGGTACCAAGCAAGGGCAGGGCACCATCTTCATGAGCTCCTTGGCTCATTACAATGCCCGGCCCAGGTTATTCCCTCATTCTGGTTGCCCTCCAAGGGCATCCAGCTCATCAGCCTCTTTGCCTCCTTGCTGCCGCCGACCAACATGTCCCTGATGATACCCAGCCCACCCACCTTGCCTTGGTGTCTGGCAACAGTAACAATCTCGTTGGGGACGGAGTGCAATCCCACAAGTGATCACCATCCCAGGTGGCGTTACTGGGACCCAGAGCTGCTGGCCTGTTGATTCGTCAAAAGCTCTTGGAGGAGGGATTTCCTCCCCAGATGGTGGGGGACGCCCAGCTCGAACCAATTAACAATCCACCCACCATTATATTTCTGAGGGACATGCTGCTGGGAGAGGAGTGGTGGGCACACTGGCACAAGATAAAATTCCACCCAATTGTCACAGCATTACAGAATCATTATAATGCAGAGGAGGCCATTAGGCCCATCAAGTCTGCACTGATTCTTTGAAAGAGCATTTGTTTGGCTCCATTACACTGCCTTATCCCCATAACCTTGCACATTCTTTATTTTCAACAGCAATCCAATTTCCTTTTGAATACCTCAATCCACCACCCTCTCAGGAAATTCATTCGAGACTAATCAGCCTCTGGGTGAAAAAGATTTTCCTCACATCACTTTAAAACCAGTACCCTCTCGTTTTGATGCTCTCTTGAATGGGAACAGTTTCTCACGATTTACCCTGTCCATACCCATCAGGAACTTCAACACGTCTATTAAGTCTCCTCTCGGCCTTCTTTTCTCCAAGGAAAACTGACCTAACCTCTCCAATCTAGCCTCATAGCTACAGTTCTTTATCCCTCGAATCATTCTTGTGAATCGCCTCTGAACTCTCTCTAATGCCTTCACATCCATCCTCAAGTATGCTGCCCAGAACTGGGGCGGAATTCTCCGACCCTCCGCAGGGTCGGGGAATCGCCCGGGGTCGACGTAGATCCCGCCCCCGCCGTGGCCGGAATTCTCCGCCACCCGGGAATCAGCGGGAGCGGGAATCACGCCCCGCCGATCGGCGTGCCCCCCGCGCCAATCGGCGTGCCCCCCGCGCCAATCGGCGTGCCCCCCGCGGCGATTCTCCGGTCCACGATGGGCCAAAGTCCCGCCGCTGACAGGCCAATCCTGCCGACGTGGTTTAAACCACCTCTGTGCCGGCAGGATTGGTGGCGCGAGCGGGCCCCCGGGGTCAATCGGACTCCGGGGGGTGCCCCCACGGTGGCCTGGCCCGCAATCGGGGCCCACCGATCGCGGGTGGGCCAGTGCCATGGGGGCACTCTTTTTCTTTTGCCGCCGACACGGCCTCCACCATGGCGGAGGCTGAAGAGACCTCCCTACCGCGCATGCACCGGTGGTGACGTCAGTGGCCACTGACGATCTGGCGCGTGCGCGGACTCACGCCGGCCGGCAAAGGCCTTTCGGCCAACCCCGACGCAGGCCAGCGTAGCGTCAAAGGCCATTGGCGCCAGTCGGCGTAGCGGGAGCCACTCCGGCGCGGGCCTAGCCCCTAAAGGTGCCGAGAATTCAGCACCTTTGGGGAGGCCCGACGCCGGAGTGGTTGGCGCCACTCCGCTACGTCGGGACCCCCCGCCCCGACAGGTAGGGGAGAATTTCGCCCCTGGTCACAGTCCTCAGGATGAGCCCTAACTGGTGTCTTATACAAGTTGAAAAATGACCCCTATATTTTTGTGCTCAATGCACCTATTAATAAAGCCTAAGATACTATATGCTTTATTAACCGCTTTCTTAACTTGCCCTACCATCTTCAATGACTGATGTACATGTACACAAAGGTTCCTCTATCCCTAAACCTCCTTTAGAGTTTTTCCCTTTAGTTTATGCTGTTTCTCCATATTCTTCCTACCAAAATGAATCACATCGCACTTCTCTGCATTGAACTTCATCTGCCACTTGTCTGCCCAATCCACCAATATGTCCATGTCCTTTTGAAGTTCAAGACTCTTCTCATCACAGTTTGACAATGCTTTGCATCTTTGTATCATCTTCAAATGTTGAAATCATGTCCTGAACACCACAGTTGAGGTCATTAATATATATCAGAAAGAACAGGATCCTAACTCTGATCCCTAGGAAAGTCCATGACAAATCTTGCTCTAATGTGAAAAACAACTATTTATCACTACTCTCTGTTTCCTGTCACTCAGCCAATTTCGTATCCAAGTCCCCTTTTTTTAAATCCCTAATCGCCCCTACTCTTTATTATGCCTTCAATTGTTCATTAGAATTTAGAATTTAGAACAGTACAGCACAGAACAGGCCCTTCAGCCCTCGATGTTGTGCCGAGCAATGATCACCCTACTCAAACTCACGTATCCACCCTATACCCGTAACCCAACAACTCCCCCTTAACCTTACTTTTTAGGACACTACGGGCAATTTAGCATGGCCAATCCACCTAACCCCGCACATCTTTGGACTGTGGGAGGAAACCGGAGCACCCGGAGGAAACCCACGCACACACAGGGAGAACGTGCAGACTCCACACAGACAGTGACCCAGCCGGGAACCGAACCTGGGAAATCAGGTGATGCAGTGGAGCAGGGAGTGTTAAGAATATGGTAGCATGATGGTTTACACACTGTTTTCCAACATAGAGAGTTGGTACTTCCCCAGTATTTTATCAGGTGATGCAGTGGAGCAGGGAGTGTTAAGAATATGGTAGCATGATGGTTTACACACTGTTTTCCAACATAGAGAGTTGGTACTTCCCCAGTATTTTATCAGGTGATGCAGTGGAGCAGGGAGTGTTAAGAATATGGTAGCATGATGGTTTACACACTGTTTTCCAACATAGAGAGTTGGTACTTCCCCAGTATTTTATCAGGTGATGCAGTGGAGCAGGGAGTGTTAAGAATATGGTAGCATGATGGTTTACACACTGTTTTCCAACATAGAGAGTGTGCGAGAGAGAGTGTGCGAGAGAGTGTGCGAGAGAGAGTGTGTGAGAGTGTGCGAGAGAGACAGTGAGTGTGCGAGTGTGTGAGTGAGAGAGAGAGAGAGAAGAGAGAATGTGTGTGTGAGAGAGAGTGTATGTGTGTGAGAGTCATGGTGGTTAGCATAAATGCTTCACAGCTCCAGGGTCCCAGGTTCGATTCCCGGCTGGGTCACTGTCTGTGCGGAGTCTGCACGTCCTCCCCGTGTGTGCGTGGGTTTCCTCCGGGTGCTCCGGTTTCCTCCCACAGTCCAAAGATGTGCGGGTTAGGTGGATTGGCCATGCTAAATTGCCCGTATTGTCCTAAAAAGTAAGGTTAAGGGGAGGGGGTTGTTGGGGGTATAGGGTGGATACGTGGGTTTGAGTAGGGTGATCATGGCTCGGCACAACATCGAGGGCCGAAGGGCCTGTTCTGTGCTGTACTGTTCTATGTTCTATGTTCTAATGTCATGGAAAGGTAAAGAATGAAGACCAAACACTTATATTTCCCAAAAGCCTGATGCAATGCCAGCATTGGCAGACAACTGGATATATTGGTTAGGGAACAACGTATGAAAAGCTAAAGAAAAGAGAACATAGGTGTAATAAAGAGATGTCTTTAAAATATAAACAATAAAGTACTGTCCCCCCCCCCCCCAATCCTTTGTTAATGCACAGGCATTATATTCCAAATATTTGGAATTCTCTTAATCTTAGTTAAAGTGAAATGTGTCTCGTAAACAAACCAAAGCCTCGTCTGGCCAAATTCTCCAATGACAAATTTCATCCTCTAGAAAGTGGAACAAAACTCACAGTGGAAAGTCAAACATTCAAGTATTCATCTCCTGTACATAATAACATTTTCTGAATAATATAAACAGGTGTTCTGAAGCACAATCAAATCTCACTTTCTGTCTGCAACTCAGTATCAAGCAAGTGAAAACAATGGTTTGTTTCTTACATTTTACATTATAATACTCATGTACAGTCAGAGCTGTGAAAATGACAATCAGATTTCCCTACTCCTGCCATTCAATGCAGCACTGAGATCACCAGATGGTTTTTCCAGGCTTTGCAGATGAAAATAAAAATAATTTCTTAAGTCAAACACAGCTCTTGAGTATTCTAACAAAATACAACATCTGGGTGATATTTCCAGTCAAGAAGTTAATCATAATTCATCTGTGACTTTATCATTTGTGAGATGTATGCAGTTGCACCACTTATGGAAACATAAATCATATCAAATGAAGTTCCATCCTCTATTTATCATGCATTAAAAGAGATTTATTATTTAAAACCATTGATTTTCAAATTATTATTGTGATGGATCTGTGTGAACCAACATTATTTAAAAACAATCAAAATGGTATTAAATTGCATCTTTAAGCCATTCCAAATTATCAAATGAGTGTTGCTCTAATTGTGCTGCGTTATTCCAGTTTTATACATCCTGCACTGCAGATTGCAAAATACCTAACATCATAATGTGAGTTAATCTATTCATATACAAATGAAATGCTGAAGACCAGCTGGGATGAAAGTCCACTGGAATAGCTGCACTTCTGATAGCTCTAAGCTTCTTTAAGTGGCCAAGAATGCATGTGGGTATATTTAAATAAAGCACTGAATTCACAAGGTAGCAATATACAGAGGTTAGGTCTGGTGGCAGATACTAATAGCAAAGGCCCCTTTCCATTTCTCAAATCCATTTTAAATTAATAAGAATGTTCTTTTCTGTTTTTCATCCTCAAAGATGTCCTTTGCATATTCATTTAATGTTATATTGATGGATTAAATTATCCAGAGCTCAAAATCAATCCAGCGTATATTTATTAGACTAGACTAATCCCCTAGTGGGGATAAAGCGCAGAAAATGCATTTAGAGGCGCTGATAAGGCAGATCCCATTATATGTCATTTTAAACAAAGAGCAAAAAAAGCCTTTGGAGACGCTCTATCAGCTATTAAACAGAGACATTTCATGCGCAAGGAGATTGATGATTAGCAGTTCCGATCCTGGGAAATGGTTCTTCCCTCACTGATGATAACCACTAAATGCCGGTTCATTTCTCAGACACAATTATTTCTGCCATTTCGCTGGAGATAGATGCCTAGGCCTCGTCTGTATCCTTTTGTCTCTTAGTCAGTGCCATTAGTTATAAGTGGGCAATGCTACATCAAAGGAGACTGAGGAAACAGTATATTAGTTCAAGTTGTTAAATAGATAGACATAGTTCAGCAAATACGTTCAGCTACATCAGCCTCCTGAGGAAGTCTACCGCAGGGAAGCAGCTTTGGTGACAAATCACATTTGATTATGCTTAACAAGAGTTTTATTTGCATCAAGTCAGAATGTGAAATAGCGCTGTAGCATTACAGTGCTGCAGTGTGAGCTGAGGCTCAGGTGGCATTTCTGTCTCTGAGCTAGAAGACTGTAGGCTCTAGAAGTTCAAATACAAAAATCTAGGCTGACGCAGAGGGATTTGGACACTGTGGGGTGAAATATTAAACCATGACCCCACCTACTCCATGACACGAATGGAAAATATCTCATGGCACTTCTTCAAAGACACCCCCAATATTTATTCCTCAATCAACATCACTAAACAGATTATCTGGTCATTATCAGATTGCTGTTTGTGGGAGCTTGCTGTTTTACTGTTCATCCTTGGCTCCATTTCACCCTGGCTAAATCCCTTATCATCCCATTGAAGTCAGGCCCTTCCAATTTACAAATTCTACATCAGAATGTGCCTTGCTCTTCTCCATTAGTAATCTGAATCACACGATGTGATGATGATCACCCTTACCCAAATGTCCTCCCAGCACATATTTGGTCCACTTGACCCACCTCATTCCGCAGCAGCAGATCCAGCAATGCCTCCCTCCAAGGATACCTTTTAAGGAACTTCTCCATAGCTCTGAAATTCCTACTAATCTTCGCCATTTACACTAACATTATCCCAGTTGATGTTTGGGTAATTAAGATCCGCCAATATCTACGCTCTATTGTTCTTGCATATCTCTGTAGATATGTTCCACTACCTCTCACTATTTGGAATCCTATAGAATACCCCCAGTAGTGTGATCAAATCCTTTTTGCTTCTCAGCTCGAACCAAATAGACTGTCTTTGGTCCCCATAAGAACATCCTCCTTTTCCAACACTACAATTTCATCCCTAATCAGCACATCCATCCCATCTCCCTTTCTCCCCTTAACTATCTTTTCTAAACACGTTATATCCCTGAATATTAAGAACCTAGTCCTCAGCATTTTAAAGCTAACATTTCTGTTATACCACTGCATCATATACTTACACTGCTACTTGTTCTGGTAGCTTTCCTACCTTATTCAGCACACTTCGTGCATTTACCTCTGTGCATTGTGAACCTGCATTTGTATTCCCATAGCCCTTTAGCCTGCTCATATCTAATATTGTAATAATTCCTTCTCTAGTACTGTCCGAAACTCTCACTCTTTTTTGCACCTTATTCCTCTTGTCTACTTCTACATGAAGTTGATATCTGTATCTTTAGTGTTCAAGAAAGGAGAAAAAATGAAAACAGGTAGACTAGTTAACCTGCTGTCACAGTAGCAAGGAAAATGCGAGAATCTAGCATCAAGGACATAGTATTTGGACATTTGGAAAATTGCAATATGTTCACGCAGAGTCCGTGTAATTTTATGGAAGGGAAGTTTGGCACAAATATTTTTGGGGTGCAAATAGTAGGGCATATAAGGAAGAATCACTGAATGCAATGTGTTAGGAATCTCAGAAAGCACATCGATAAAATGCCACGCAATAATTTGTTGCACTTGATTAGGGTTCATAACATTGGGCATAATAAATTAGCCTAATGGTGGCATGGTAGTGCAATGGTTAGCTCTGTTGCCTCACGGCACCAAGGACCCTGGTTCGATGCCAACCCCGGATCATGGTCAGTGTGGATTTCCCCGTGTCTGTGTGGACCTCACCCCCACAACCCAAAGTTGTGCAGGGTAGGTGGATTGGCTATGCTTAATTGGAATTTTATTTTAATTTAAAACATTTTTAAAAAATATTTTTTATTCTCCTCCTTTTTCACATTTACTCCCAGATTTACACCCACCAACAATAAACAATAATCAGTAACAAATATGTCAATCCCCATATCAATAACAATGATCCCATCCTCCCACCAAACCCCAAACATCAGCCCGCATGTTTACAAAAACAAATGACAAAAAGGAATCAGGAATCACCCATAGTCACCCTTAATACACACAGCCCCCCTCCCCCCAACTAATGTTCGATGTTATCCAGTTCTTGAAAGTGCATAAGGAATAATGCCCATGAATTGTAGAACCCCTCCATCCTTCCCCTCAGTTCAAACTAAACCGTCTCAAGAGTCAGGAATTCCAACAGGTCCCCCCCCCCCGCCACGCCAGGGCACAGGGTAGAGAAGCTGCTCTCCATCCCAACAGGATCCGCCTTTGGGTGATCAACCAGGCAAAGGCTCCGACATCTGCCTCCGCACTCATTTCCAACCCTGGCTGGTCCGATACTCCGAATATGTCCTCCCGGGGACCCGGGTCCAGTTTCACGTGCACCACCTTCGAAATAACCCTAAAAACCTCCTTCCAGTAATCCTCTAGCTTTGGACAGGACCAAAACATATGAACCCCCCCTCCCCGATTCCCCACCCCACCACAACGCTCACAAACAAATTCACCTGATTTGTAAATTGATTCACAGAAAACAGAGTAGAGATAAACAGGGCATGTTCTAGGTGTGACACACAAATCAGTATTTGGGTTTCAGCTATTTACAATCTCTGGTTTAGATGAGGGGGCTGAAAGTAATATATTCAAATCTATTGATGATGCAGCGCTGAGTGGGAAAGTGGGAGGGGTCACAAAGAGATATAGACGTGATTAGTCAAAGAGTGGCAGCTGAAGTATAATGTGGGGAATAGTGAAATTATCCACTTTGGTACGGAAAGTGGAAGAGCAGAATATTCTTTAAACTGTTAACATTCAAAGGGTTTTTAAAAGTCATTCATCGGGTGAGTGTTGCTGGCCAGGTCAGCATCTTTTGTTCATCCATAACTGCCCTTGAGAAGGTGGTGGTGAGCCACCTTCTTGAACTGCTGCAGTCAATGTGGTGTAGGGTATGCTGTTAGGAAGAATGTTCCAAGATTTTGACCGAGCGACAGTGAAGAAACAACGCTATAGCAGCCGGACTTTCCAAGCACTAATGCTTTGATGCACCTGCCGCCCTTGTTCTTCTAGGTGGTCGAGGCCATGGGTTTGGAAGGTGCTGTCAAAGGAACTTTGATGAGTTGCTGCAGTGTATATTGAACACAGTTGCCACTGTGTGTAAGTATGGATGGAGCGAATATTTAGGTTGGTGGATGAGGTGCCAATTCAGCGGGCTGCTTTGTCCTGGATTGTGTTGATTATCTTCCTTCTCATTCGATCTGCACTCATCCAGGCAAGTGGAGAGTATTCCATCGCTCTCCTGACTTGTGCCTTTAGATGGTGAATGGGCTTTGGGGAGTCAGGATATAAATTACACACCTCAGAATTCCTAAATTATGACCTGCTCTTGTAGCCACAGTATTTCCATGCCTGGTTTCAGTTTCTGGTCAATGATAACCCACAAGATGACGGTTGGGGATTGAGTGATGGCAATGCCACTGAGTGATGGCAATGCCATTAAATGTCAAAGGGAGATGCTGTCTGTTGGAGATGGTCTGTATAGAATCATAGAATCACCACAGTGCAGAAGGAGGCCATTCGGTCCATCGAGTCTGCATCAACCCTCCAAAAGGCTACCCTACCTAGTAACCACACCTAACCCAATCTCTAACATTTTAGACACTCAGGGGTAATTGATCATGGCCAATCCACCTAACCTGCACATCTTTGGACTGTGGGAGGAAACTGAAGCACCCGGAGGAAACCCACGCAGACATGGGGCGAAAGTGCAAACTCCACACAGACAGTCACCCGAGGTGGGAATTGAACCCGGGTCCCTGGAGCTGTGAGGCAACAGTGCTAACCACTGTGCCACTGTGCCAGTGTGCTTGGTTGTGGGATTGCAAAGCTCTGTCTATTGCATGCTGGTTTCACTGCTGACATGCAAATAGTCCAGTGTTTTAGATTCACCAGGATGACACCTCATTTTTAGGTCTGACTGATTCTGTTCCTGGCATACCCTCCTGCACTCTTCATTCAACCAGAGTTGATGCTTTGGCTTGATGGTAATGGTAGAGAAAGAGATATGCTGGTCTATGAAGTTAGAGGTTGTCGTTGAATACAATTCTGCTGCTGCTGAGAGCCCGCAACACCTCATGGTTGCCTATGAATTGCTTGATCTGTTCTGAATCTTTTCCATTTAACAGTGGTAGTGCCACAGAATGCAATGAAGGGTATGCTCATTTTAAAGATGGAACTGAGCAGTGGTCACTCCTCCATCTACTGCTATGGGCAGATGCATCTGTGACAGGTAGATTGGTGAGGACCAGGTCAAGTAGATTTGTCCCCTTGTTGCTTCCCTCACTAGCTGCCACAGGCCAAGTCTGACAGTTATGTCCTTCAGGACTCATCCAGCTCGTCAGTAGTGTGCTACCGAACCATTCTTGGTGCTGGACATTGAAGTCCCCAACTCAGAGTACAATCTGTACCCTTGTCACCTTCAGTGTTTTTCCAAATGGTGTTCAACATGGAGGAGCACTGATCTATCAGCTGAGAGAAGGCAGTAAGTGATAATCAGGAAGAAGTTTCTGTGCTCACATTTTATCTGATGCCATGTGATTTCATGGAGTCTGGTGTCAATGCTGAGGACTCCCACTGTGTACTATGGTGCCGTTGCTTCTGCTGGGTCAGGGAAGTGCCTGTAGGACAGGGCATAGGAATGGTTGTGTCTGGTACATTGTCTGTAAGATGTGAATCAGTTATGAACCACGCTGATGTTAAATGCGAGGATATCCCAAAACCCATAAGAGTAACATGGCACATAGGTTTGTAGTGGTTTATGTGGTTTTTTGGCATAATGTGAGGAAAGGTGTACAACCTTGGGCGAGGGAGTGGCACAGTGGTTAGCACTGCTGGCTCACAGCTCCAGAGCCCAGGGTTCAATTCCGGCCTCGGGTGACTGACTGTGTGGAGTTTGCACTTCCTCTGTCTGCATGGGTTTCCTCCGGGTGCTCCGGTTTCCTCCCACAGTCCAAAGATGTGCAGATTAGGTGGATTGGCCGTGCTAAATTGCCCTTAAAAGGTTAGGTAAGAGGTTACTGGGTTATGGAGATCGGGTGGAGGCCTGGGCCTAGGTAAGGTGCTCTTTTGAAGGATCGGTGCAGACTCGATGGGCTGAATGGCCTTCTTGTGCACCGTAGGGATTCTACAAAAAAAAGCCAGTGTGGAACAGTCCAGTCATTGTGTGAGCAATTAATAAATAATATATTTACTTAAAAGAAAGACAAAACACGCAAGAAGGACTTGAATACACTATGACACTTAAGTATAATGATGACGATACACAATGAAACTATCCCTTGGTCCCCAGCTACCCACGTTATCTAAAGCTCTGAAACACCCCTTTTCACAAACAACATCCAACATTAAGTAACTCTTACGAGTGTTAGGATACCGGATCCCAACTTTTGTTAGGATACTCGACGCAACCCCAAACACTTTTTCAATTTGTAAAACTGTGAGGAAAAGATATTTCACCCCAGCAGTGAAGACTCTGAGAAATAGGTATTTTTTATGTAAAAACAAACTTTAATTTAAAACCGAATTAACCAAGTTAACATCAAATAAATAGTTTTACAATTATCAGTTAAACAGTTCTTAAATAAAAGGAAAAACTTGAACTTACTTTCTACAACTGCTACTAATTCCAATCAAGCAACCCAATGCAGTTCAAATGCGGCACGGTAGCACAGTGATTAGCACTGTTGCTTCACAGCGCGAGGGACCCAGTGTTCGATTCCCGCTTGGGACACTGTCTGCGAGGAGCATGCACATTCTCCCCGTGTCTGTATGGGTTTCCTCCGGGTGCTCTGGTTTCCTCCCATAGTCCCAAGATGTGTGGGTTAGGTGGATTGGTCACGCTAAATTTCCCCGTTGTGTCCAAACGTTGGGTGGGTTAGGGTGGAGGTGTGGGCTTAGGTAGGGTGCTCTTTCAGGGGCAGGTGTAGACTCAACGAATCGAATACCCTCCTTCTGCACCGTAAATTCTAGGAAATGCCACTTATAAATATCATTAATGAAACAGGAGTTAATATCATCTCAATAGAATGCAACCAGGAGCATGCAGTCCATGGAGTTTCACAGCACAGATAGAGGTCCTTCAGCCCTTCATGTCCGAATCAGCCAACAAGCACCCACCTATTCTAATCCCATTTTCTAACACTTGTTCCCTAGCCTTGTATGTTATTGCTTTCAAATTCTCATCTAAATGATTCTCAGATGTTGTGAGAGTTCCTGCACCTACCACCCTTTCAGGCAGTGTGTTCCAATTCTTTTTTTTAATATAGAAATTTAGAGTACCCAATTATTTATTTTTTCCAATTAAGGGGCAATTTAGCTTGGCCAATCCACCTGACCTGCATATCTTTGGGTTGTGTGGATGAAACCCATGCAGACATGGGGAGAATGTGCAAACTCCACACGGACAGTGACCCAGGGCCGGGATTCGAACCCGGGTCCTCAGTGCCGCAGTCCCAGTGATATCCACTGCGCCACATACCATCCG
Source organism: Scyliorhinus canicula (assembly GCF_902713615.1). Taxonomy (NCBI): domain Eukaryota; kingdom Metazoa; phylum Chordata; class Chondrichthyes; order Carcharhiniformes; family Scyliorhinidae; genus Scyliorhinus; species Scyliorhinus canicula. The sequence goes on along the minus strand of NC_052150.1, from coordinate 63,935,026 downwards.
TAGTGTGTCCCAATTCTAACCACCTTCTTACTGAAAAAGCTTAGATGGCATTGTAGACATCCTAGATGATAGCATAAAATTGCAAGGAGATATTTAGTATTTAGAATTTAGAACAGTACAGCACAGAACAGGCCCTTCAGCCCTCGATGTTGTGCCGAGCAATGATCACCCTACTCAAACTCACGTATCTACCCTATACCCGTAACCCAACAACTCCCCCTTAACCTTACTTTTTAGGACACTATGGGCAATTTAGCATGGCCAATCCACCTAACCCCGCACATCTTTGGACTGTGGAAGGAAACCGGAGCACCCGGAGGAAACCCACGCACACACGGGGAGGACGAGCAGACTCCGCACAGACAGTGACCCAGCCGGGAACCGAACCTGGGACCCTGGAGCTGTGAAGCATTGATGCTAACCACTATGCTACCGTGCTGCCCTGAAAGACTAGGTTTCATAGTTTGATTAAAGATAGTCAGCATGGCTTGGTGAGGGGCAGGTCATGCCTCACAAGCCTCATTGAATTCTTTGAGGATGTGACGAGACACTTTGTTGAAGGTTGGGCAGTGGATGTGGTGTATATGGATTTCAGTAAGGCATTTGATATGGCTCCCCATGGTAGGCTCATTCAGAAAGTTAGGGGCATGGGATACAGGGAAATTTGGCTGTCTGGATACAGAATTGGCTGGTTGAAAGAAGACAGCGAGTGGTAGAGGATGGAACGCATTCCGCCTGGAGGTCGGTGACCAGTGGTGTCCCGCAAGGATCTGTTCTGGGACCACTGCTCTTTGTGGTTTTTATAAATGACTTGGATGAGGAAGTGGAAGGGTGGGTTAGTAAGTTTGCTGATGACTCGAAGGTTTGGGGAGTTGTAGATAGTGTTGAGGGCTGTTGCAGGTTACAGCAGGACATTGACAGGATGCAGAGCTGGGCTGAGAAGTGGAAGATGGAGTTCAACCTTGATAAATATGAAGTGATTCATTTTGGATGGTCGAATTTGAATGCTGAATACAGAGGTTTCTTGGAAGTGTGGAGGAACAGAGGGATCTTAGGGTCCATGTACATAGATCCCTCAAAGTTGCCGCCCAGGTTGATAAGGTTGTTAAGAAGACATCTGGTGTGTTGGCTTTCATTAACAGGAGGATTGAGTTTAAGAGCCGCGAGGTTTTGCTGCAGCTTTATAAAACCCTAGTTAGACCACACTTGGAATATTGTGTCCAGTTCTGGTCGCCTCATTATAGGAAGGATGTAGATACTTTGGAGAGGGTACAGAGGAGATTTAGCAGGATGCTGCCTGGACTGGAGGGCATGTCTTATGAAGAAAGGTTGAGGGAGCTAGGGTTTTTCTCACTGGAGCGAAGCAGGCAGAGAGGTGACTTGATAGAGGTGTACAAGGTGATGAGAGGCATGGATAGAGTGGATAGCCAGAGACTTTTCCCGAGGGTGGAAATGGCTGTCACAAGGGGACACAATTTTAAGGTGATTGGAGGAAGGTATTGGGGAGATGTCAGAGGTAGGTTCTTTAGATAGAGAGTGGTGGGTGTGTGGAATGCAATGCCAGCTGAGGTGGTGTAGTCAGAGTCATTAGGGCCATTTAAGCGACTCTTAGACAGGCACATGGACAGCAGTATATTGAAGGGGTGTAGGTTAGGTTGATCTTAGATTAGGATAAATGGTCGGCACAACATTGTGGGCTGAAGGGCCTGTACTGTGCTGTACTGTTCTATGTTCTATGTAAGGTGAATGGGCAAATTTGTGGTAGATGGAATTCACTGTAAGTAAGTGTGAGGTTATTCATTTTGGATCTAAATTGGATGGAGCAGAGTACTTTCTTAATGGAAAGAGGTGAGGTACAGCGGATGTCCAAAGAGTCTTGAGGATTCAGGTACATAGATCCTTAAAATGCCACGAACAAACGCCGGAGTGTAGCAACTAGAGGATTTTCACAGTAACTTCACTGCAGTGTTAATGTAAGCCTACTTGTGACAATAATAAAGATTATTAGTATTATAAAAGAATCAAAATGGTAATGGAATTTTAGCATTTATATCCAGAGGATTGGAATATAAAGACATGGAAGTTATGCTGCAGCGATACAAAACCCTTGTTTAAAACCCACTAGGAGTACTGTGAGCAGTTTTGGCACGACACCTCAGGAGGGAGTGCAACATAGGTTTACTAAAACAATACCTGGACAATGGGGTTCAGTACAAAGAGAGATTACACAAATTAGGCTTGTTTTCGCTGGACATCGAAGGTTAAGGGGTGATCTGATCAAAGTATTTAAGATATTAACAGGAAAAGACAGGATAGATTTAGATGAATTATTTCCACAGGTTGGAGAATGTAAAATTAGGGGTATAGTCTAAACATAAAGGCTAGACCGTTCAGCAGAGATGTTAGGAAGCATTTCTTCACACAAAGGGAAGTCGAGGTTTAGAACTCTCGCCCACAATAGCATTTGAAGCTAGATCAATTGTTAAATTTAAATCTGAGATAGAGTTTTGTTAAGCGAACAGATATGAGCCAAATATTGAGTTCGGCCATAGATCAGCTATGATCTCATTAAATGGTGGGGCAGGCTTGAGGGACCGAATGGCTTACCCCTGTACCTATTAGAAGCTGCAGCAGTTCTAAATGCACTTTTTAATCATTCACAAATCCAGTTGTGTGACTCCGACTGCAGAACCTCTCCTCTATCCAGCTCTTCCCTTTCCTCTTTAGCTGTCTGCCACATGATCACCCATAACTTAATTCTCTTCCTATTGGCATTGTTTGTCGGCCAAGGGTCACCAAGGTAGATGGATCTGCATTTCTTATTATTGCTGAAAAAAGTAGATATGCTGTCAAAGTTTTTCATCTTGCACTCATCGGGTCAGGTTTACAAGAATATCAACTGTGAAGGGAGCAACAAAGGTTTGGCAGTTAACTGTTCCCTGGTGCATTCTCCATGGTAACATTTCTACCAATCAGAATCTACTTGGCAACCAATCAGTACTTTCTTCTCATGCAGTATAATTGTTGCTCGCACTACAACTTGTATTCTTGTGAATCATAGACATAGAACATACAGTGCAGAAGGAGGCCATTCGGCCCATCGAGTCTGCACCGACCCACTTAAGCCCTCACTTCCACCCAATCCCCGTAATCCAATTACCCCATCTAACCTTTTTTGGTCACTAAGGGCAATTTATCATGGCCAATCCACCTAACCTGCACGTCTTTGGACTGTGGGAGGAAACCGGAGCACCCGGAGGAAACCCATGCAGACACGGGGAGAACGTGCAGATTCCGCACAGACAGTGACCCAGCAGGGAATCAAACCTGGAACCGTGGTGCTGTGCAGCCACAGTGCTATCCACTGTGCTGATGAGTGAAATACAAAAAGCTTCAACAGCATGTCTTTTTTTCAGCAGTACTCAAAGTTCTGCACACCCAAATGACTACCTCCTATTATCTAGAAAATGTGATATATCCGTTAGAAAGTGATACAAACTCCAAAAGTCCATTCCAAACACTTTTCAAAACAGTTGCAGATATCCCAAATATTTTATAGTATTTCCAAATTTCCATTCCTGTCACAGCTTCTGGGTAAAAGGCTGTCACACGATGGAGTATTTTCTCTTTAATATCTGAAAAAGAAAATACTAAAATTGGATGCAGAAGCCACTAGAGAGTCAAATTAAGTGCATAACTCACTTAGAGAACTAACACGCACACAATGGCTTGAAAGGATTCCTCCTGTGATTTAAAATTCTCTGATTCTGTTATCAAATTCTACAAATGCCACAACTGTTTGAAATATTGCCAGCTGCATGCAGTACTCAGCCGGAAGAAATTTCTTTATTCGCTTCTTTTGATCAACTAATTCTTCAAGTGTTTCCATATGGACAGGCATATGGACGATAAGGGAATAGTGTAGAGGGACTTTAGAAGGGTTTCACAGGACGGTGCAACATCGTGGGCCGAAGGGCCTGTACTGCGCTGTAATGTTCTATGTTCTATGTTCTATATCCAAATCATCACAGTCAATATACCAGCAAGATTCTATGGGTTCCACTGATTTCTCTTTTCACATTACTATATCTTCATTTAGTTTAAACATCTGTAAGTGCTCTAAGGTTTTCATGGTGAGACTTTACTGTGCATAGAATAATAAACATGCAGTTACATTTGTGAGGACTTTGATGTCCTGCAGATGTTGATTGTACTCTTTACAGATGTGTAAACTTAATGATGTTGGAGGCCCACCACTACAGCACCAGCTTAACAATAATTCCAGCTAAATGAAGCTAGCTTAGAAATAGTTGCTGTAACCCATTAATATAAATTATACATTTATAGTTTTGAGAATTATATTGCTAGTTATATCGCGCTGGTATAAATAGCGATATACCCCACTAACTCCAATGGAACATGCCCCTCAGAAAGTAAGTATTCTAAATCTCATCCCTCACCCATGACTTTGTAATCATCAGACTTGGCAATTGACAATGAATCCCTGGCTGTATTCCCATTTTCCATGATCCATAAACGTTAGCTCAACCAGAACTCTGTTGATTTTATCCTATCCATATCAAGTTCTACTCACTCATAACCGTTCTCCTCATCAGCACCTGCACATCGTCTTCGGCTACCTTGATCCCAACCATCCTTTTCTAAACTCTTTGCCCCTCTCATCTCCTTTGAGATCCTCTTAAAGCCCTCCTCTTTGATCAAATATTCGGCCACTCCCTAATATCAACATTTGTGGCTGGATGCCTATATTTTCCTTATGACTCTGTGAAACACATTGATTTTTTCTTCTACATTAAGGGCACTATAGATGTGTATGTTGCTACTTTTTTGCTGCTGCTGTTGTTACTGGACATGTACATCTGGAGCCTACTCAACACCACAGTGATAGCCTCCCACCAAGTAGATAATCAAAACCAGTCATTGGACAAGTGTCTCGACTGGTTTAAGTTTATTAATAGATAGGTAAAAATAGTTGTCAGAAATTATTCGCAAGTGCCATCATCAATATATCTAAGTGCTTTGGTACAATCTTTCTTTTCAGGGCATGAGCACATGAGGAATTGTGATTTCACCAATTCCGGATGCAAAGTTTCAGTACTAACTTTGTGCTTCTCTACAATATAATCACTGTAGACACCAAACTTCAGATATAAGAGCATAGGTTCCCATGCGCAGCCTTCAGGTAATGCAATCCTACAGCTGTCAAACCAATCGTCAGAGTTTCTTCACCAGCAATATGAATGTATGCATCACCATGTCACAAGTACTTAGAATTGATTCAAGTAATCATACCTACCTACATAAACCTGATCAATATCTATATATATACATTCAGAGATCCAATAGGCCTGTGCGTCTCCCCCCCCCCCCCCCCCCCCCCCCCCCCCACCCCCAACAACCCAAAGATGTGCAGGCTAGGTGGATTGGCAATGCTAAATTGCCCCTTAATTGGAAAAAAATGAATTGGGTACTCTAATTTTTTTTTTTATTTAAAAAAGAGATCCAGTAGCCATGTGTGTTGTGAAAATCATAGTAATGTCAGGAAGGTCTATTTTCAGTAGTTTGCACAACTAAATTATAGTGACTAAATATTGGATGTTTATATACTGAACAGGGAATTATGTAAGAAAATATGCACGAGGCACTGGGTATAAAATTGGACATTGTTACGACACCCTGGACGAGTGCTCGGTCGGTTTCAGCCCCACAGATTCCGGAGTCCCAACACAGCGAATTATCTAATAATTCGTGTGGAGTTTGCACAATCTTTGGCCCCTCAATAAGTTATAACCACCAGGTTTGTAAGTTGAACACAATAACTGTTTATTTATAACAGGAACAAAGTTGAAATATGCAGCAATTATAACGGACTAATGGCCGGCTAATTTACAATCCTCTTTGATGTCTCACTCTCTACCAACACCCACAAGATGATCAAACACAGAGGAAGGAGTAAAAATAAGAGGGATCAAGATGAAAAGAGAGGAATGAGTATCCTTGGGCTGGATTCTCCGACCCCCCCCCCCCCCCCCCCCCCCGCCGGGTATGGGAGAACCAGCCCCTTTGTTTCCAATGTTACGGTCGTTGCAGCAGGCTGTCTTCCCAGGATTGAAACCCAGAATTGAAAACGCCCGTTGGATTGCTAATGAGGATTTTCTGGCAGCTCCATTCAATCAGAACTCCCAGGCTGTAAGATTCCTTCTGGGGATGCACTTTAATATTTATTAACTGGGCCTTCAATCAGAGGATCCATGTCAGGCCTGTTGAATTCTTACTTGTTTCTAATTCCACCAGAATGACCTACAGTCTTACTGAGATAAGAACAGATTTCTCTTCAGAAAGAATCGATTAGATGACAGGGAGAAATCAGGGCTGTGACCCTCCAGCTTCTTACCAAAACAAAAGTAAAAACTTGGTCTCCCTCAGCAAAGCCAATCACTGCCTTGTCCTCAAGAAGTACCCGGCTCTTGGGACTAGCTCATTGTCCAGCAGCCGAGCCAATCACTGATGTCAGAGCAAACAACATATCATGATTGAGTTTCCTCTTTTAAATTAAAGGTAAGCTGCTTGGTCTGAAAGGCATTAGCCATCCATAGACAAAAAATGGCAATGGTGCACAGGTTAACGGAAATTAGAGGACAGGAGAACAGACAGGGATTAAATAGGAGAATCCTTACAACATGGACAGGGAGGTAAAACAGATGGAATCCCATTTCTGATGTTACAAAGAGAAAAAATCTGACAATATTAAAGCAATCAGGGTCCTTCAGGTACATTTAAATGCAAGTCGCTGTTGTTTTATTCCACCTCCTAGACCAAATGTTTGATCACCAGTCCTAACCTAGGAAGCGCCGTGGGCCATTTTACAATGTTAAAGTCCCTCTATAAATGCTAGGTATTGGTGCCCAAGTGAAAGAATGTGCAGTGCATGTTCCAGGATATTGGATCCTAGAGGTATTGCAGGAAAGTCTTAGACTGTCTTCCTGTAATAGCCATCCAAGTGGATCTTGTGGTTACTAATTAGTAATGATGAGGAAAAACCGACTGATCTCAGGAAACTGAGGTCAAGAGTGCCACATTCTCGACCGTTTCTCATGAATGTAACTCTAATTTTAAAAGCCACAGTTGGCAGTATAACCTCTTAGAATTTTCAATGTTGGCTGTTTGTTGTCATCCAGACCACAAGGTGGTGGCTTCATTTTTAATTAATACTCCATCGAATGACTACAGAACGATTAAACCAGTTATGGATTACTTAGCCGCTTTTATGATTAGTGGGAGAGGGAAGTGGAAAAGAAAGAGTTACTTTTACTAAATGCTGTATCATTATGTTGTCAGCCCTATTTTAGATAGCATTTATGATGTTGGCACTAATAGATCTTTAAGAAAAAACAAAATGACAGCTGCCACAACCGATTGCAGCCTTCACTCATGCACAGTAATCATCCCTTAAATTTTTCAATTGAATAATCTACCACGGGATTTTCAGATTAGTCTCTTGGTAGGTTACAGAGTTAGACGCTGACAGGTTGAACATGTGCTCATATAGCATTGTAACCGGTAATGTGCTCAAGTTGACAAGTCTGGCAGGGTCGTAGGTACACACAGAACTGAGAACTAAAGCTTAATGCCTCTTCTGCATGATAAATAATTATGGGGGCAAAGTTTGGCAGGGATGTAAAGCAGATTGACCACCCATTACATACCTGCCTAATATTTATTTTCATTTATTTCAATATTAAGAAACATCACTAGGCTGTAAAATACAGAGTTGATTCAATACTGCCTGTTTGATAGCCAAGCTGAATTTCACTCTGAGAATTTTATCAGAGTATAACTATATTACAGGTGCATCTTTACAGTTTGTTGAGGAAACAACAAACAAGAAAATGCACTTGTATCGCAAGACTTAGGAAACAATAGTAGTTTTAACATAAGGCAAAGGTAGGCTGTATAAAATGATGGCCAGTCCCCATCAGGAGTTCTGTATGTTTAAGCCCTTATTGTAAGAAAGATCTACATTCTAGGTTGCACTAATTCACTTAAAAGAAGCTGGGTTTTCATTGTAAAGTTTCAAGATTAACTAACAAAGATGCCCAGGTGAATTGTTTGCTAAGGAAAAGTTTTCAAGTACCAGTTATGAATTGGACAACCATCATGAAAGTTTGGAATAAGAAGCCAAATTGGGTGAACTATCTGATCCAATGGGTAAAATAAAAGCAAAACAATTATGCTAGTAATCTGAAATAAAACATTGCTGGAAACACTCAACAGGTCAGGCAGCATCGAAGGAGACAGAAAAATGGAGGAATTTTCCATTTTCAAAACTAGGTGTGGAGGCAGAATGGTTCCATGGCACCTTTCCGGTTGGTCTCAATGGCGGGTACTCGTTCCTTTTTCCACAGTTGGAGACTCATTCATCTCTCCGAATCACCTGGCAGGTCAGTAACTGATTTGTCCATCCCACTGTTGACTAATGAGGTCAAAGGACCGGGCACCATATTTAAACACCACCTAAGTACTCACACTTCACTCCCTCTGGCCCAGCTATCTCTAGGAGACCCACAAAGATGTCTGTGCAGCAGAAGATGAAAGATGCAAGCCAAAAGAAGAAGGCTGCACCTGACTTCTGCGACAAAGTCCTCCAGGCCTTGATCAAAGGAGTAAGGCTGCATAGGGATGTGCTTTATCACAGGAAGCACACCAGCAGCATCTCTCCTTATTGTTCATTAGCCAGCTGGTGCTCACCAATCATTGGATTGACTACATTGGCCACGAGGAAAAACAACAGCAATTTATGTAAATTATTTTGAAGGCAAGTTTGGTTGCAAGAATCAAGCTCAACTCACAAGAGGTTATACCAATATACGCGTCTACTGTTTGGAATTTCATCAGCTTGCACCATCATTCAGCAGAATACGGAGAGTTTGCGGCAGGGTTTGCCCAGAGTTGTCATTTTTTTGGACAATGTTTTAATAATGGAATCCATTGAAGTGGAATATCTGACCAATTTGGATGAAGTTTTGAAGAGGTTTCAGGAGACGGGAATGCGCTTATAAAGGGAGAGATGCACAAGCAAGCAATGTGGTTTATCTTGGTTATCAGGTGCACACTCAAGGATTACACCCTGTGGAGGACAAAGTGATAGTAAATAAAGAGGCCCCAGGTCCTAAGAATGCCTCAGAACTCTGGGGCAGAATTCTCTGCTCCCGCGATAAATCGGGAAGGCCATCGTGAACTCGGCCGAGTTTCACGACGGCCTCCGAGGCCGCTCCTCTCACCTTATTCACCCCCACCTGGGGGGGTAGGAGCGGCGCTCCGTTATTCTCGGCTGCCGGGCCTTGACGCTTGCGTCAAGGCGGCGAGCCGAGAATGACACGACGGCGGCGCCTAAGTGACGTCAGCCGCGCATGCACAGGTTGGCCGGCTCCAACCCGCGTATGCGCGGCTGACGTCACGATGGCTGACGGCTCAAACCTGCGCATGCGCAGTTGCCGTCTTCCCCTCCGCTGCCCCGCAAGACGTGGTGGCTTGATCTTGCGGGGCGGCGGAGGGGAAAGAGTGCATCCCTTTGAGACGTCGGCCCGACGATCGGTGGGCACCGATTGCGGGCCAGTCCCCTCCCAAGCACGGCAGTGGTGCTCACTCCCCTCTCCGCCCCCCACAAGCTTCAAACCAGCATTTGGCCCCATGTTCATGACGGCAGCGACCAGGTGTGGTTGCCGCCGTCGTGAACTGGTCGTGAACGGCAGGCCGCTCGGTCCATCCGGGTCGGAGAATCGCCGGTCGCCGTGAAAAACGGTGAGCGCCGATTCTTCAGAGCAGGGGGTGGGATAATCGCAGGCAGCGTCAGGGGGGCATGTCGTGAGTCGCCTGGCCCTCCCGCCCAGCGTGGGGAGCGGAGAATCGCGGATCGTCAACTACTATGGTGATTCCTCCCAAATCTATTGACATTACTGGCAGCATTGCATGTGCTGTTAAAGAAGCGACAGAGATGGGGTTGGAAAGCACCACAGGAAGAGGCTTCCAATCAAGTTAAACATGAACTTCAATCTTCATTTTTTGTACTGTGGGGTTCTATGCTTCTATGGAAATTAAGCCTTATCAGCTCAGGAAAGATTAGCTTAATTGTGATGATGGTGTCATCCTTTGGGGAATGAGAGTGGTTGTTCTCATAACAGGAAGAGAATCACTGCTTGAAGAATTGCTTGGTGCCCATTCAGGCATATCCAAGATGAAAATGCTAGTGAGAAGCTACATCTGATGCCTGCATTGATGCAGACATAGAAAGGATTTTGAAGCAATGTGACTAATGCCAGTTATACCAGAAGGTGACAGCCGCAGCTCCCTTGCACCCCTGGGAATGGCCGAGTCCACCTTGGGTGAGAGTTCATGTGGATTATGTTGGCCCATTTATGGGCATTATGTCCCTTTTGTAAGTGGATGTCCATTCAAAATGGATGGAGGTACTTGAAATGAAGTCAACAACTTCATATGCCACAATTGAGAAACTGCCACTGTTTCCCCACATATGACATACCAAAAGTACTTATTTCAGGCAATGGAACGGCATTCACAAGTCTGGGATTCCAGCAATTCATGACTGTTAATGTAATAAAACATATTCGGACCACAAATATCACCCTTTGACAAAGGGTTCGCTGAATGCTCAGTTCAGACGTTCAAGGCTGGTCTGAAGGAACAATCACCTGCATCACCAGGAACCAAGATAGCACATCTTCTGTTAACCTACATAACCCCACATACCACTATTAGCATAGCTCCAGCTGAATTGTTGATAGGTCATTGCCTGAGGACCAAGTTGAGTCTGGTAATTTCAGATTTGGCAGAAAGAGTGGAGACAAGGCAGAGTTGTCAGAAAAGGAATCATAATTCGGCAAAGGTGGAAAGAACATTGGAGATGAGTTTTTGTGAAGACCTTTGGAAGTGGACCAGTTGTGTCCCGGGAGTCATGGTGGCCAAGACGGGGCCTATCAAGTGGAAGTGCAGGGCAAGTTTTTGAATAAAAACATAGATAATATGCGAAGATGGGTGCCATCCCAAGGGTCAGTGCTATGTCTGATCCCATTGAGCCAGCCAACAGTGTTGTTTGTTCAATGAGTTAAGCGGTTGATCAGCTAATAGCAGGTCAAAGTGCCGCTCCCAGTGGAACCGAGGAACCAAAATAGTGGAAAGTGATGTGCTGGTACCAAGAGATCCAGTGAAGCAGGTCCAACTGAAGCTACTTCTATAGCAGAAGCTCAATCTGTTGAGCTATGTTGCTCCCAGAGAAAGAGAAAGTCCCTTGACAGACTGAGTTTCTGATGAATTGTGTTAAAAAAATTAGTTATCGCTGATGTTTTGAAAGTTGCATAAGTTATCAATGTACTATGTGATAAGGGACTTAAAAGGAGAGGTATGTAGTAGCTCGACACTTTAAGGGGGCGTACTTCATATGACCAAATTGACCAATGGGAAACAGGGATCTTGGTGCAGAGCCCAAGTTTTTGAAGCCATTTGTGATCTTAATGCTGAGAATGAGGACATCAATTGCAGTGCTCTGTATATAGTTTGTTTGTTAATAAACCCTTCATTGTTCAATAGCCAACTGGTGGTCGCCAATCATTGCATTTACTACAGCAAGGTAAACTCTTACCTGGGAATGTCCGAGATGGATTTTCTAGTAGATTTTGGGGTACCTAAATCTAGTGCTGGGGAACCCAGAATTTATGTGCCTTGATGTTTCGATGAATGTTTTGGTCATCTGAAGGCACTGTTGCTTCGCAGCGCCAGGGTCCCTGGTTCGATTCCCGGCTTGGGTCTGTGCGGAGTCTGCACGTTCTTCCTGTGTCTGTGTGAGTTTCCTCCGGGTGCACCGGTTTCCTCCCACAGGTCCTGAAAGACGTGCTGTTAGGTAATTTGGACATTCTGAATTCTCCCTCTGTGTACCCAAACATGCGCCGGTATGTGGCGACTGGGGACTTTTCACAGTAACTTCATTGCAGTGTTAATGTAAGCCTACTTGTAACAAGAAAGATTATTATTATATACATTTGAATCCTCTTATTTCAAAGTTTAACCATCTTCCCACTCAGGCATACTCTCTCTTTGTGAGCTCCACATTCATGCCATGGCAACCTCACTGAAGATATTTCCTCATCCTTGTGTGATGTCATATGTTGGAGATCTTTGGCCATGTGGCGTTTGCACATTGTCCCAGTGTTTGTGTGGGTCTCACCCCCATAACCCAAACAAGTGCAGGCCATGCTAAATTGCCCCTTAAGATGCAAGTCTAAATGCTGAACTTACTCTCAATGTGACTGTTGGACATCCTTTCAACACAATGGAATGGCATTAAATGACAAGAGGAATGTGGCCATCTCCTGACGCCTTCACTTTATTCCTTTTGGAATCTGGTGGGAATTAAAGGGAAGCGGGCACATCTTCCATGTTGTGCTTCCTCAATGGTATCATCCTGTTATAGCTGACCCTCAAAACCCTCTATAGATTCCTGGTCCTCTTAGAACATAGAACATAGAACAGTACAGCACAGAACAGGCCCTTCGGCCCTCGATGTTGTGCCGAGCAACGATCACCCTACTTAACCCACGTAACCCGTATACCCGTAACCCAACAATCCCCCCATTAACCTTACACTACGGGCAATTTAGCATGGCCAATCCACCTAACCCGCACATCTTTGGACTGTGGGAGGAAACCGGAGCACTCGGAGGAAACCCACGCACACATGGGGAGGACGTGCAGACTCCACACAGACAGTGACCCAGCTGGGATTCAAACCTGGGATCCTGGAGCTGTGAAGCATTGATGCTAACCACCATGCTACCGTGAGGCCCCTCTTGTTCTTCATCCTCTAAGGAGCTCTCATCCTCATCCCTTTCTGCCTCTGGTAAGGGATCACCTCTTTGCAGCACCAGGTTTTCAAGGGTACAACACACAACAATGATGTGGGAGACGCTATGTGAAGTATACCAGGGTGCGAACAGAGCGGTCCAAACATTGTAAGCTCATCTTCAGAATGCAAATGGCCTGCTCGATTAGGGACTATATGGAGCTATGAGTTGAAGCACCCTGAGGCTGACACACAGGTGTCATGAGCCACCATTTCAAAGGGTACTTATCCTCAAGCAGCCATCCATGTAGGTGCTCAGGCCCTTCAAGTATCTGAGCCACCGGGCAGTGACTCAGGATGTTTGAGTCATGGGATCCCAGGGTACCTGGCTCAGATAGCATTATGTGCTTCTGGTGATCGCATACCATTTGAACATTGATGAAATGAAACCCTTTATGGTTGATAAACACTAAGGATGGCTGCCATAGAGTGCAGTCGGTTGCACCCTGCACTCCTGGGAAGCTTGAGATTGCTGCAAACGCATTGAATTTCACCGTTGGCTATTGTCAAATGCTGACATATTGATGAGCCTTGTTCTAGAGGGAATCTGTGACCTCCTTGATGAATCTACATGTGGCAAATTGTGAGATGCCACGCAGGTTCCCTATGGATCCCTGGAACCATCCACAGGCAATGAAAATGAGCGTGGTGTTGACATTCAAGGTAACTGATAGGGTATAGCCTCCCACTTTACAGGGCGTTAATTCCTCCCAAAGAATGTGGCTAATTAACCTCAACGTTATGAGCAAAATGATGTCTGGCCGCTGCATGCCACTCTTTTACAAATGTGATTCAGACCGGTGTGATTTCCTGCTGAATTGATGCAACATTGGAAGCTGCCATGTAATTCTGGTGAGCACCATATGTAATGAGCATTCATGAGATGGAAATGAATGCAAGTCATGTCATTAGTCAATGGATACCTGATCTGCCATTAACCCACCATCAGGAGAATTGCTAATTGTTTTCATGCAGGATTGTTTAGCTCCCACTAGATTCTCTGCTCCCACCTGCCGCAGACTGGATGGGAAAATTTTGCCCAATGGTTCAAGGCAATGACTTACCAGAACTGGAAGATGTTAGAGATGAGACAAACAGCTTTTAACCAATAACAGAGACAAGTAGTCAACAAGAGAAAAATACTAAAAAAAGAATCTATGGTAGGGCAGAGGCCAAGAATGATTCAAATATGAAAGTGAATACTTTGGTCTGCATGTGTCGTGAACAGCTTATACATGAGATTAAGTTGGAAGAAATATAAGTACATTTTTGAATTAGTCAGGAGTGTTTGGAACTCGGAACAGTGGGACGCAAGGAGGTGAAAAGGCAGATTTTGCATCACCTGCACCTGCATGAAAGGTACATGGGAGAAGGAAAGGAGTGTTGGAGGGAATGGAAAACTGAATCAGGATGGCCAGGAATAAATGGTTCCCCTGGAATGCTGAAAGAACGGGGAAGGAAAGGAGGCATTGGTTCGTGTCATTGCACTGGAGATGGTGACAAATGTTGAATCAACTGAATCCAAAGACTGGTGGGTCAAGGAGGCTATCATGGTCTGGGAACGAGACAAGCAGATATAGAAGTGCAGGAAACTGGACAAGCAGATTCTAGGATCAAACAATCTGTAGTGTATCTGTCCAGCGCTAAAATATTCTAGAGTGCATCTGTCCAGTGCTAAAATATTCTATAGTGTATCTGTCCAGTGCTAAAATATTCTATAGTGCATCTGTCCAGTGCTAAAATATTATATACAGCATCAGCCCAGTCCCAAAACATTCTCTAGTGCACCTCTCTGGTGCTAAAACATTCTACAGTGCATCTCTCCACTGCTAAAATATTCTCTAGTGATTCTGACCAGTCATAAAGCATTCTATAGTGCATCCATCCAGTGCTAAAACATACTATCGTGCATCATTCCAGTGCTAAAACAGTCTATAGTACATCTGTCCAGTGCTAAAACAATTGATAGTGCATCTATCCAGTATTAAAACATCCCATGATGCATCGGTCCAGTGCTAATGCATTCTATAATGCACCTGCCCAGTGCTAAACATTCTAATGTGCATCAGTCCAGTGCTAAAACAGTCTATAGTGCACCTATCCAGTGCTAAAATATTCAATGGAGCATCAGTCCAGTGTGATTCCCACATGTGCTAAAACATTCTTCAGTGCATCTCTCCACTGCTAAAATATTCTATAGTGCATCTGTCCAGTAATAAAGCAATCTATAGTGCATCTAACCAGTGCTAAAACATTCTATTGTACATAAGTCCATTGCTAATACAGTCCATAGTACATCTATCCAGTGCTAAAACAATCTATAGTGCATCTATTCAGTGCTAAAACATTCTATAATGCACCTGTCCAGTGCTAAAACATTCTATAGTGCATCTATCCAGTGCTACAACATTCTATAGTGCATCTGTCCAGTGCTAAAACATTCAATAGTGCATCTATCCAGTGCTACAACATTCTATAGTGCATCTGTCCAGTGATAAAACATTCAATAGTGCATCTGTCCAGCGCTAAAGCATTATTTAATGCATCTGTTCAGTGCTAAAGCATTCTCCAGTGCATCTGCTCAGTGCTAAAACATTCTATAGTGCATCTATCCAGTGCTACAGCATTCTATAGTGCATCTATCCAGTGCTAAAACATTCTATAGTGCATCTATCCAATGCTACAGCATTCTATAGTGCATCTGTCCAGTGCTAAAGCATTCTATAGTGCATCTATCCAGTGCTACAGCATTCTATAGTGCATCTATCCAGTGCTAAAACATTCTATAGTGCATCTATCCAGTGCTACAGCATTCTATAGTGCATCTGTCCAGTGCTAAAGCATTCTATAGTGCATCTGTCCGGTTCTAAAACATTCTGTAGTGCATCTGTCCAGTTTGAAAACAATCTATAGTGCATCTATCCAGTGCTAAAATATTCTATAGTGCATCTGTCCAGTGCTAAATCATTCTTTAATGCATCTGCCAGTGCTGAAACATTCTAATGTGCATCTGTCCAGTGCTAAAACAATCTATAGTGCATCTATCCAGTGCTAACGCATTCTTTAATGCATCTATCCAGCGCACAATCATTTCCCTCATGCATTAGTCCAGTGCTAAAACATTCTATAGTGCATCTGTCGAGTGCTAAAAGATTCTATAGTGTACCTGTCCAGTGCAAAAATATTCTATAGTGCATAAAGTCCAGTGCTAAAACATTCTATAGTGCATCTGTCCAATGTTAATGCATTCTGTAGTGCATCTGTCCAGTGTGAAAATATTCCATGGAGCATCAGTCCAGTGCTAAAAAATTCTATATTGCATCTGTCCAGTGCTAAATCATTCTATAGTGTATCTGTCCAGTGCTAACACATTTATTATTGCCTCTGTCCACAGCTGAAAGATTCTATAGTGTATCTGTCCAGTGCTAAAACATTCTATAGTGCATTTGTCCAGTGCAAAAATATTCTACAGTGCATCTTTCCAGTGCAAAAATATTCTACAGTGCATCTGTCCAGTGCAAAAATATTCAACAGTGCATCTGTCCAGTGCAAAAATATTCTACAGTGCATCTGTGCAGTGCAAACATATTCTATAGTGCATCTGTCCAGTGCTAACACATTCTGTTGTGCATCAGTCCAGTGTTAAAACAGTCTATAGTACATCTGTCGAGTGCTAAATCAATCTATAGTGCATCTATCCAGTGCTAAAATATTCTATAGTGCATCTGCCCAGTGCTAAAACATTCTATAGTGCATCTGTCCAGTGCTAAAATATTCTATAGTGCATCTGTCCAGTGCTAAAATATTATATAGAGCATCAGCCCAGTCCCAAAACATTCTCTAGTGCACCTCTCTGGTGCTAAAACATTCTACAGTGCATCTCTCCACTGCTAAAATATTCTATAGTGATTCTGACCAGTCATAAAGCATTCTATAGTGCATCCATCCAGTGCTAAAACATACTATCGTGCATCATTCCAGTGCTAAAACAGTCTATAGTACATCTATCCAGTGCTAAAACAATCGATAGTGCATCTATCCAGTGCTAAAACATTCCATGATGCATCGGTCCAGTGCTAATGCATTCTATAATGTACCTGCCCAGTGCTAAAACATTCTAATGTGCATCAGTCCAGTGCTAAAACAGTCTATAGTGCACCTATCCAGTGCTAAAATATTCAATGGAGCATCAGTCCAGTGTGATTCCCACATGTGCTAAAACATTCTTCAGTTCATCTCTCCACTGCTAAAATATTCTATAGTGCATCTGTCCAGTAATAAAGCAATCTATAGTGCATCTAACCAGTGCTAAAACATTCTATTGTACATAAGTCCATTGCTAATACAGTCCATAGTACATCTATCCAGTGCTAAAACAATCTATAGTGCATCAATTCAGTGCTAAAACATTCTATAATGCACCTGTCCAGTGCTAAAACATTCTATAGTGCATCTCTCCAGTGCTAAAACATTCTATAGTGTATCTGTCCAGTGCTAAAACATTCCAAAGTGCATCTATCCAAGGCTAAAGCATTATTTAATGCATCTGTTCAGTGCTAAAGCATTCTCCAGTGCATCTGCTCAGTGCCAAAACATTCTGTAGTGCATCTGCTCAGTGCTAAAACATTCTATAGTGCATCTATCCAGTGCTACAGCATTCTATAGTGCATCTATCCAGTGCTAAAACATTCTTTAGTGCATCTATCCAGTGCTACAGCATTCTATAGTGCATCTGTCCAGTGCTAAAACATTCAATAGTGCATCTGTCCAGCGCTAAAGCATTATTTAATGCATCTGTTCAGTGCTAAAGCATTCTCCAGTGCATCTGCTCAGTGCTAAAACATTCTATAGTGCATCTATCCAGTGCAACAGCATTCTATAGTGCATCTATCCAGTGCTAAAACATTCTATAGTGCATCTATCCAGTGCTACAGCATTCTATAGTGCATCTGTCCGGTTCTAAAACATTCTGTAGTGCATCTGTCCAGTTTGAAAACAATCTATAGTGCATCTATCCAGTGCTAAAATATTCTATAGTGCATCTGTCCAGTGCTAAATCATTCTTTAATGCATCTGCCAGTGCTGAAACATTCTAATGTGCATCTGTCCAGTGCTAAAACAATCTATAGTGCATCTATCCAGTGCTAACGCATTCTTTAATGCATCTATCCAGCGCACAATCATTTCCCTCATGCATTAGTCCAGTGCTAAAACATTCTATAGTGCATCTGTCGAGTGCTAAAAGATTCTATAGTGTACCTGTCCAGTGCAAAAATATTCTATAGTGCATAAAGTCCAGTGCTAAAACATTCTATAGTGCATCTGTCCAATGTTAATGCATTCTGTAGTGCATCTGTCCAGTGTGAAAATATTCCATGGAGCATCAGTCCAGTGCTAAAACATTCTATATTGCATCTGTCCAGTGCTAAATCATTCTATAGAGTATCTGTCCAGTGCTAACACATTTATTATTGCCTCTGTCCACAGCTGAAAGATTCTATAGTGTATCTGTCCAGTGCTAAAACATTCTATAGTGCATCTGTCGAATGCTAAAAGATTCTATAGTGTACCTGTCGAGTGCAAAAATATTCTATAGTGCATAAAGTCCAGTGCTAAAACATTCTATAGTGCATCTGTCCAATGTTAATGCATTCTGTAGTGCATCTGTCCAGTGTGAAAATATTCCATGGAGCATCAGACCAGTGCTAAAACATTCTACATTGCATCTGTCCAGTGCTAAATCATTCTATAGTGTATCTGTCCAGTGCTAAAACATTCTATAGTGCATTTGTCCAGTGCAAAAATATTCTACAGTGCATCTTTCCAGTGCAAAAATATTCTACAGTGCATCTGTCCAGTGCAAAAATATTCTACAGTGCATCTGTCCAGTGCAAAAATATTCTACAGTGCATCTGTCCAGTGCAAAAATATTCTACAGTGCATCTGTGCAGTGCCAAAATATTCTATCGAGCATCAGTCCAGCGCTAAAACATTCTATAGTGCATCTGTCCGGTGTTAAAGCATTCTATAGTGCATCAGTCCGGTGCAAACATATTCTATAGTGCATCTGACCAGTGCTAACACATTCTGTTGTGCATCAGTCCAGTGTTAAAACAGTCTATAGTTCATCTGTCGAGTGCTAAATCAATCTATAGTGCATCTATCCAGTGCTAAAATATTCTATAGTGCATCTGCCCAGTGCTAAAACATTCTATAGTGCATCTGTCCAGTGCGATACCATTCTATAATGCATCTGTCCAGTGCTAAAACATTCTATTGTGCATCTGTCTAGTGCTAAAACATTCTATAGTGCATCTGTCTAGTGCCAAAACATTCTATAGTGTATCTGTACAGTGCTAAAGCATTCTATAGTGCATCTGACCAGTGCTAAAGCATTCTTTAATGCATCTGTCCAGTCCTAAAACATTCTATAGTGCATCTCTTCAGTGCTAAAAGATTCTACCGTGCATCATTCCAGTGCTAAAACATTCTATAGTGCATCTATCCAATGCTACAGCATTCTATAGTGCATCTATCCAGTGCTAAAGGATTATTTAATGCATCTGTTCTGTGCTAAAGCATTCTCCAGTGCATCTGTCCAGTGCGAAACCATTCTATAGTGCATCTGTCCAGTGCTAAAACATTCTATATTGCATCTGTCCAGTGCTAAAATAATTCTACAGTGCATCTGTCCAGTGCAAAAGTATTCTATCGAGCATCAGTCCAGTGCTAAAACATTCTATAGAGCATCTGTCCAGTGCTAAAATAATTCTACAGTGCATCTGTCCAGTGCAAAAGTATTCTATTGAGCATCAGTCCAGTGCTAAAACATTCTATAGTGCATCAGTCCAGTATTAAAGCATTCTATAGTGCATCTATCCAGTGCTACAGCATTCTATAGTGCATCAGTCCAGTATTAAAGCATTCTATAGTGCATCAGTCCGTTGCAACAATATTCTATAGGGCATCTGTCCAGTGCTACAACATTCTGTTGTGCATCAGTCCAGTGCTAAAACAGTCTATAGTAAATCTGTCGAGTGCTAAATCAATCTATAGGGCATCTATCCAGTGCTAAAATATTCTATAGTGCATCTGCCCAGTGCTAACATATTATATAGTGCATCTGTCCAGTGCTAAAGCATTCTATAATGCATCTGTCCAGTGCTAAAACATTCTATTGTGCATCTGTCTAGTGCTAAAACATTCTATAGTGCATCTGTCCAGTCCTAAAACATTCTATAGTGCATCTCTTCAGTGCTAAAACATTCTACAGTGCATCTCTCCACTGCTAAAATATTCTATAGTGTATCTTTCCAGTGCTAAAACATTCTATAGTGCATCTATCCAGTGCTACAGCATTCTATAGTGCATCAGTCCAGTATTAAAGCATTCTATAGTGCATCAGTCTGTTGCAACAATATTCTATAGGGCATCTGTCCAGTGCTACAACATTCTATAGTGCATCAGTCCAGTGCTAAAACATTCTATAGTGCATCAGTCCAGTATTAAAGCATTCTATAGTGCATCAGTCCGTTGCAACAATATTCTATAGGGCATCTGTCCAGTGCTACAACATTCTGTTGTGCATCAGTCCAGTGCTAAAACAGTCTATAGTAAATCTGTCGAGTGCTAAATCAATCTATAGGGCATCTATCCAGTGCTAAAATATTCTATAGTGCATCTGCCCAGTGCTAACATATTATATAGTGCATCTGTCCAGTGCTAAAGCATTCTATAATGCATCTGTCCAGTGCTAAAACATTCTATTGTGCATCTGTCTAGTGCTAAAACATTCTATAGTGCATCTGTCCAGTCCTAAAACATTCTATAGTGCATCTCTTCAGTGCTAAAACATTCTACAGTGCATCTCTCCACTGCTAAAATATTCTATAGTGTATCTTTCCAGTGCTAAAACATTCTATAGTGCATCTATCCAGTGCTACAGCATTCTATAGTGCATCTATCTAACGCTAAAGCATTATTTAATGCATCTGTTCAGTGCTAAAGCATTCTCCTGTGCATCTGTCCAGTGCTAAAAGATTCTATGGCGCATCTGTCCAGTGCAAAAATATTCTATAGAGCATAAAGTCCAGTGCTAAAACATTCTATAGTGCATCTGTCCAATGGTAAAGCATTCTATAGTGTATCTGTCCATTGCTCAAAGATTCTATAGTGCATCTGTCCAGTGTTAAAACATTCTATGGTGCATCTGTCCAGTGCAAAAATATTCTACAGTGCATCAGTCCGGTGCAAAAATATTCTATAGTGCATCTGTCCAATGGTAAAGCATTCTATAGTGCATCTGTCCAGTGCTAAAACATTCTATAGTGTATCTGTCCATTGCCCAAAGATTCTATAGTGCATCTGTTCAGTGCTAAAACATTCTGGTGTGCATCAGTCCAGTGCAAAAACAGTCTATAGTGCATCTGTCCAGTGCTAAAGCATTCTATAATGCATCTGTCCAGTCCTAAAACATTCTACTGTGCATTTGTCTAGTGCTAAAAATTCTATAGTGCATCTGTCTAGTGCTAAAACATTCTATAGTGCATCTGCCCAGTGCTAAAACATTCTATAGTGCATCTGTCCAGTGCTAAAGCATTCTATATTGCATCTGTCCAGTGCTAATGCATTCTATAGTGTATCTGTCCAGTGCTAACAGATTTGTTATTGCCTCTTTCCATTGCTGAAAGATTCTATAGTGCATCTGTCCAGTGCTAAAG
The DNA here is from genome assembly GCF_902713615.1 of Scyliorhinus canicula. Lineage (NCBI taxonomy): Eukaryota > Metazoa > Chordata > Chondrichthyes > Carcharhiniformes > Scyliorhinidae > Scyliorhinus > Scyliorhinus canicula. The sequence goes on along the minus strand of NC_052150.1, from coordinate 63,913,372 downwards.
CATTCTATAATGCATCTGTCCAGTCCTAAAACATTCTATTGTGCATCTGTCTAGTGCTAAAACATTATATTGTGCATCTGTCTAGTGCTAAAACATTCTATAGTGCATCTATCCAGTGCTACAGCATTCAATAGTGCATCTGTCCAGTTCTAAAGCATTATTTAATGCATCTGTTCAGTGCTAAAGCATTCTCCAGTGCATCTGTCCAGTGCTAAAAGATTCTATAGTGCATCTGTCCAGTGCAAAAATATTCTATAGAGCATAAAGTCCAGTGCTGAAACATTCTATAGTGCATCTGTTCAATGTTAAAGCATTCTATAGTGCATTTGTCCAGTGCTAAAGAATTCTATAATGCATCTGTCCAGTGCTAAAACATTCTATTGTGCATCTGTCTAGTGCTAAAACATTCTACAGTGCACCTGTCTAGTGCTAAAACATTCTACAGTGTATCTTTCCAGTGCTAAAACATTCTATAGCGCATCTATCCAGTGCTAAAACATTCTATAGTGCATCTATCCAGTGCTACTGCATTCTTTAATGCCTCTGTCCAGTGCTAAAGCATTCTCCAGTGCATCTGTCCAGTTTGAAAACAAACTATAGGGCATCTATCTAGTGCTAACGCATTCTTTAATGCACCTATCCAGTACTCACCCATTCCCTCATGCATTAGTCCATTGCTTAAATTTTCTATAGTGCATCTGTCCTGTGCTAAAATATTCTATAGTACATCTGTCCAGTGCGAAAACAATCTATCCAGCCCTTAAACATTCTACAGTGTACCTGTCCAGCACGACAACAATCTAGTGCATCTATCCAGTGCTATAATATTCTATCGTGCATCTGCCGAGTGATATAATATTCTATAGTGCTTCTGCCCAATGCTGAAACATTCTAATGTGCATCTGTCCAGTGCTAAAACAATCTATAGTGCATCTATCCATTCCTAAAGCATTCTTTAATGCATCTATCCAGTGCTCAACCATTCCCTCGTGCATCAGTCTAGTGCTAAAACATTCTATAGTGCATCTGTCCAGTGCGAAAACAATCTATAGTGCATCAGTCCAGTGCTAAAACATTCTATAGTGCATCAGTCCAGTGCTAAAACATTCTATAGTGCATCAGTCCAGTATTAAAGCATTCTATAGTGCATCAGTCCGTTGCAACAATATTCTATAGGGCATCTGTCCAGTGCTACAACATTCTGTTGTGCATCAGTCGAGTGCTAAAACAGTCTATAGTACATCTGTTGAGTGCTAAATCAATCTATAGTCCACCTGTCTAGTGCTAAAACATTATATAGTGCATCTGTCCAGTGCTAAAGCATTCTATAATGCGTCTGTCCAGTCCTAAAACATTCTATAGTGCATCTCTTCAGTGCTAAAACATTCTACAGTGCATCTCTCCACTGCTAAAATATTCTACAGTGTATCTTTCCAGTGCTAACACATTCTATAGCGCATCTATCCAGTGCTACAGCATTCTACAGTGCATCTATCCAGTGCTAAAACATTCTATAGTGCATCTATCCAGTGCTACAGTGTTCTTTAATGCATCTGTCCAGTGCTAAAGCATTCTCCAGTGCATCTGTCCAGTTCTAAAACATTCTGTAGTGCATCTGTCCAGTTTGAAAACAATCTATAGTGCATCTATCCAGTGCTAACGCATTCTTTAATGCATCTATCCAGTGCTCACCCATTCCCTCGTGCATTAGTCCAGTGCTAAAACATTCTATAGTGCATCTGTCCAGTGCGAAAACAATCTATAGTGCATCTGTCCAGTGCGAAAACAATCTATACTGCATCTATCCAGTGCTAACGCATTCTTTAATGCATCTATCCAGTGCTCACCCATTCCCTCGTGCATTAGTCCAGTGCTAAAACATTCTATAGTGCATCTGTCCTGTGCTAAGACATTCTATAGTGCATCTGTCCAGTGCAAAAACAATCTATCCAGCCCTAAAACATTCTACAGTGTACCTGTCCAGCGCGACAACAATCTAGTGCATCTATCCAGTGCTTTAATATTCTATAGTGCATCTGTCCAGTGATAAAATATTCTGTAGTGCATCTGCCCAGTGCTGAAGGATTCTAATGTGCATCTGTCCAGTGCTAAAACAATCTATAGTTCATCTATCCAGTGCTAAAGCATTCTTTAATGCATCTATCCAGTGCTCAACCATTCCCTCGTGCATCAGTCTAGTGCTAAAACATTCTATAGTGCATCTGTCCAGTGCAAAAACAATCTATAGTGAAAAATGAAATGAAAATGAAAATCGCTTATTAGATAGATAGATAGAGAAATACAGCACAGAACAGGCCCTTCGGCCCACGATGTTGCGCCGAACTTTTGTCCTAGGTTAATCATAGAATTTTGGACAATTTGTCATGGCCAATCCACCCAACCTGCACATCTTTGGACTGTGGGAGGAAACCGGAGTACCCGGAGGAAACCCACACAGTCACGGGGAGGATGTGCAGACTCCACACAGACAGTGACCCAAGTCGAAATCGAACTTGGGACCCTGGAGCTGTGAAGCAATTGTGCTATCCACAATGCTACCGTGCTGCCCTTAAGAAGTTAACCTACACTCCCTTATTCTACCCTAATCCAAGTACCTATCCAATAGCCGTTTGAAGGTCCATAAATTTTCCGACTCAACTACTACCACAGGCAGTGCATTCCATGCCCCCACTACTCTCTGGGTAAAGAACCTACCTCTGACATCCCCTCTATATCTTCCACCATTTATCTTAAATTTATGTCCCCTTGTAATGGTGTGTTCCACCCGGGGAAAAAGTCTCTGACTATCTACTCTATCTATTCCCCTGATCATCTTATAAACCTCTATCAAGTCGCCCCTCATCCTTCTCCGTTCCAATGAGAAAAGGCCCAGCACCCTCAATCTTTCCTCGTATGACCTACTCTCCATTCCAGGCAACATCCTGGTAAATCTCCTCTGCACCTTTTCCAAAGCTTCCACATCCTTCCTAAAATGAGGTGACCAGAACTGCACATAGTACTCCAAATGTGGCCTGACCAAGGTTTTGTACAGCTGCATCATCACCTCACGGCTCTTAAATTCAATCCCTCTGCTAATGAACGCTAGCACACCATAGGCCTTCTTCACAGCTCTATCCACTTGAGTGGCAACTTTCAAAGAACAATGAACATAGACCCCAAGATCTCTCTGTTCCTCCACATTGCCAAGAACCCTACCATTAACCCTGTATTCCGCATTCAGATTTGTCCTTCCAAAATGGACAACCTCACACTTGTCAGGGTTAAACTCCATCTGCCACTTCTCAGCCCAGCTCTGCATTCTATCTATGTCTCTTTGAAGCCGACAACAGCCCTCCTCACTATCCACAACTCCACCAATCTTCGTATCATCTGCAAATTTACTGACCCACCCTTCAACTCCCTCATCCAAGTCGTTAATGAAAATCACAAACAGCAGAGGACCCAGAACTGATCTCTGCGGTACGCCACTGATAACTGGGCTCCAGGCTGAATATTTGCCATCCACCACAACTCTCTGTCTTCTATCAGTTAGCCAGTTTGTTATCCAACTGGCCAAATTTCCCACTATCCCATGCCTCCTTACTTTCTGCATAAGCCTACCATGGGGAACCTTATCAAATGCCTTACTAAAATCCATGTACACTACATCCACTGCTTTACCTTCATCCACATGCTTGGTCACCTCCTCAAAGAATTCAATAAGACTTGTAAGGCAAGACCTACCCCTCACAAATCCGTGCTGACTATCCCTAATCAAGCAATGCCTTTCCAGATGCTCAGAAATCCTATCCCTCAGTACCCTTTCCATTACTTTGCCTACCACCGAAGTAAGACTAACTGGCCTGTAATTCCCAGGGTTATCCCTATTCCCTTTTTTGAACAGGGGCACGACATTCGCCACTCTCCAATCCTCTGGTACCACCCCTGTTGACAGCGAGGACGAAAAGATCATTGCCAACGGCTCTGCAATTATTGTCACGAGTATGCTTCAAATGAAGTTACTGTGAAAAGCCCCGAGTCGCCACATTCCGGCGCCTGTCTGGGGAGGCTGGTACGGGAATCGAACCGTGCTGCTGGCCTGCTTGGTCTGCTTTAAAAGCCAGCGATTTAGCTGAGTGAGCTAAACCAGCCCCTGCCCTGCCCTGCATCTGTCCTGTGCTAAAACATTCTATAGTGCATCTGTCCAGGGCAAAAATAATCTATCCAGTGCTAAAACATTCTACAGTGTACCTGTCCAGTGCGACAACAATCTAGTGCATCTATCCAGTGCTATAATATTCTATAGTGCATCTGTCCAGTGATAAAATATTCTATAGTGCAACGGTCTAGTGCTAAACCATTCTATAGTGCATCCGTCCAGTGCTATAGCATTCTATAATGCAGCCGTCCAGTGCTATAGCATTCTATATTGCGAAAACAATCTATAGTGCATCTGTCCTGTGCTAAAACATTCTATGGTGCATCTGTCTAGTGCTAAAGCATTCTATAGTGCATCCGTCCAGTGCTATAGCATTCTATAACGCAGCCGTCCAGTGCTAAATCTATAGTGCATCTATCCAGTGCTAAAGCATTCTTTAATGCATCTGTCCAGTGCTAAAACATTCTAAAGTGTATCTGTCTAGTGCTAAAACATTCTCCAGTGCATCTTTCCAGTGCTACCATATTCTATAGTGCATCTATCCAGTGCTAAAACATTCTTTAATGCAAGTGCCCAGTGCTAAACCATTCTATCGTGCATCTGTCCAGTGCTAAAATAATCAATAGTGCATCTTTCAAGTGCTAAATCAATCTATAGTGCATCTATCCAGTGCTAAAATATTCTATAGTGCATCTGTCCAGTGCTGAAACATTCTATAATTCTAAAACATTCTATGGTGCATCTGCCCAGTCCTAAATCATTCAACAGTGCATCTGTCCAATGCTAAAGCATTCTATAATGCATCTGTCAAGTGATAAAATGTTCTATCGTGCATCTGTCCAGTGCTAAAACATTCTATAGTGCACCTGTCCAGTGCTAAAATATTCTATAATGCATCTGTGTCCGGTGCTAAACCATTCTATAGTGCATCTGTCCTGTGCTAAAACATTCTATAGTGCCTCTGTTCAGTGCGAAAACAATCTATAGTGCATCTGTCCAGTGCTAAAACAATCTGTACTGCATCTATCCAGTGACAAAATATTCTATAGTCCAACTGTCCAGTACTAAAACATTCTATGGTGCATCTGTCTAGTGCTAAACAATTCTATTGTGCATCCGTCCAGTGCTATAGCATTCTATAATGCAGCCGTCCAGTGCTAACTCTATAGTGCATCTATCCAGTGCTAAAACATTCCATAATGCATCTGTCCAGTGCTAAAATAATCTATAGTGCATCTAACCAGTGCTCAAATATTCTATAGTGCATCTAACCAGTGCTAAAACAATCTATAGTGCATCTATCCAGTACTAAAACATTCTATAGTGCATCTATCAAGTGCAAAAATATTCTATAGTGCAACTGTCCAGTGCTAAAACATTCTATGGTGCATCTGCCTCGTGCTAAGACATTCTATAATGCATCTGTCTAATGCTGAAGCATTCTATAATGCAGCTGTCCTGTGTTAAATCTATAGAACATAGAAAATAGAAAAATACAGCACAGAACAGGCCCTTCGGCCCACAATATTGTGCAGAATTTTTGTCCAAGATTAAGAACAAATTAATCAACACCCCATCATTCTACCGTAATCCATGTACCTATCCAATAGCCACTTGAAGGTCCCTAATGTTTCCGACTCAACTACTTCCACAGGCAGTGCATTCCATGCCCCCACTACTCTCTGGGTAAAAAACCTACCTCTGACATCCGCCCTATATCTTCCACTAACCACCTTAAATTTATGCCCCCTTGTAATGGTTTGTTCCACCCGGGGAAAAAGACTTATCTATCCTCAAGTTTTTCAAAATGCCCAACACACCTTCCTTCCTAACAAGTATCTCCTCGAGCTTACCAGTCTGTTTCACACTATCCTCTCCAACAACATAGAACAGTACAGCACAGAACAGGCCCTTCGGCCCTCAATGTTGCGCCGAGCAATGATCACCCCACTCAAACCCATGCAACCCGTATACCCGTAACCCAACAATCCCCCCATTAACCTTACACTACGGGCAATTTAGCATGGCCAATCCACCTAACCTGCACATCTTTGGACTATGGGAGGAAACCGGAGCACCCGGAGGAAACCCACGCACACACGGGGAGGACGTGCAGACTCCACACAGACAGTGACCCAGCCGGGAATCGAACCTGGGACCCTGGAGCTGTGAAGCATTGATGCTAACCACCATGCTACCGTGAGGCCATCTTGTGGCCATCTCATGCTACCGTGAGGCCAACGTGGCCCCTCTCATTGTAAATGCTGAAGAAAAATACTTGTTCAAGATCTCTCCTACCTCTTCAGACTCAATACACAATCTCCCGCTACTGTCCTTAATCGGACCTACCCTCGCTCTTGTCATTCTCATATTTCTCACATATGTGTAAAAGGCCTTGGGGCTTTCCATGATCCTACCCGCCAAAGATTTTTCATGCCCTCTCTTAGCTCTCCTAATCTCTTTCTTCAGTTCCCTCCTGGCTATCTTGCATCCCTCCAGCGCCCTGTCTGAACCGCGTTTCCTCAGCCTTACATAAGTCTCCTTCTTCCTCTTAACAAGACATTAAACCTCTCTTGTCAACCATGGTTCCCTCAATTGACCATCTCTTCCCTGCCTGACAGGGACATACATATCAAGGACACGTGTGTCCTTCCCTGACAGCCTATGTTCCCAACTTATGCACTTCAGTTCTTATCTGACAGCATTGTATTTACCCTTCCCCCAATTGTAAAACTTGCCCTGTTGCATGCACCTATCCTTCTCCATTACTAAAGTGGAAGTCACAGAATTGTGGTCACTATCTCCAAAATGCTCCCGCACTAACAAATCTATCACTTGCCCTGGTTCATTACCAAGTACGAAATCCAATCTGGCCTCCCCTCTGGTCGGGCAGTCGACATACTGTGTTAGAAAAACTTCCTGGACACACTGCACAAACACCACCCCATCCAAACTATTTGATCTAAAGAGTTTCCACTCCATGTTTGGGAAGTTGAAGTCACCCATGACTACTACCCTGTGACTTCTGCACCTTTCCAAAATCTGTTTCCCAATCTGTTCCTCCACATCTCTGCTGCTATTGGGGGGCCTATACAAAACTCCCAACAAGGTGACTGCTCCTTTCCTATTACTGACTTCAACCCATACCACCTCAGTAGGCAGATCCTCCTCGAACTGCCTTTATGCAGCTGTTATACTATCTCTAATTAACAATGCCACCACCCCCACCTCTTTTACCACCCTCCCTAATCTTATTGAAACATCTATAACCAGGAATTTCCAACAAACATTTCTGCCCCTCTTCTATCCATGTTTCCGTGATGGCCACCACATTGTAGTCCCATTTTGTTTCTTTTTGAAGCATGGATTGGTACCTGGGACTACGTAAACATTCTATAATGCATCTGTCCAGTGCTAAAACAATCTATAGTGCATCTGTCCAGTGCTAAAACAATCTATAGTGCATCTGTCCAGTGCTAAATCATTCTATAATGCATCTGTCCAGTGCTGAAACATTCTGCAGTACATCTGTCCAGTGCTAAAACATTCTATAATGCATCTTTCCAGTGCTAAAATATTATATAGAACATCAGTGCAGTGCTAAAATATTATATAGAGCATCAGCCCAGTGCTAAAATATGCTAGAGTGCCTCTGTCCAGTGCTAAAACATTCTACAGTGCATCTCTCCACTACTAAAATATTCTACAGTGCATCTGTCCAGTGCTAAAGCATTCTTTAATGCATCTGTCCAGTGCTGAAACATTCTATAGTGCATTTGTCCAGTGTTAAAATATTCTACAGTGCATCTGCCCAGTGCTAAAACATTCTATCGTGCATCTGTCCAGTGCAAAAACATTCAATAGTGCATCTATCCCGTGCTGAAACATTCTTTAATGCAAGTGCCCAGTGCTAAAACATTCTATTGTGCATCCGTCCAGTGCTAAAACAATCTATAGTGCATCTGTACAGTGCTCAAATATTCCACCGTGCATCTCTCCAGTGCTAAAACATTCAATGATGCATCTGTCTAGTGCTGAAACATTCTATAGTGCGTCTATCCAGTGCTAAATCATTCTACAGTGCATCTATCCAGTGCTAAAACATTCTATAGTGCATCTGTCCAGTGCTAAATCATTCTACAGTGCATCTATCCAGTGCTAAAACATTCTATAGTGCATCTGTCCAGTGCTGAAACATTCTATAGTGCATCTATCCAGTGCTGAAACATTCTGCAGTACATCTGTCCAGTGCTAAAACATTCTATAATGCATCTTTCCAGTGCTAAAATATTATATAGAACATCAGTGCAGTGCTAAAACAATCTCAGTGCATCTGTTGAGAGATAAAATATTATATAGTGCATCTATCCAGTGCTAAAACATTCTATAGTGCATCTATCCAGTGCTAAAACAATCTATAGTGCATCTGTCCAGTGCTAAAAAATTCTATAGTGCATCTACCCAGTGCTGAAACATTCTATACTGCATCTGTCAAGTGCTAAAACATTCTATATTGCATCTGTCCAGTGCTAAAACATTCTATAGTGCATCTGTCCAGTGCTAAATCATTCTACAGTGCATCTGTCCAGTGCTAAAGCAATCTATAATGCATCTGTCAAGTGATAAAATATTCTATAGTGCATCTATCCACTGCTAAAACATTCTATCGTGCATCTATCCACTGCTAAAACATTCTATCGTGCATCTATCCAGTGCTAAAACATTCTATAGTGCATCTATCCAGTGCTAAAACATTCTATAGTGCATCTATCCAGTGCTAAAACATTCTATAATGCATCTGCCCAGTGCAAAAATATTCTATAGAACATCAGTCCAGTACTAGAACATTCTCATTCTATAGTGCATCTCTCCAGTGCTAAATCATTCTACAGTGCATCCATCCAGTGCTAAAACATTCTATAGTGCATCTGTCCAGTGCTAAGACATTGTATAATGCATCTGCCCAGTGCAAAAATATTCTATAGAGCATCAGTCCAGTGCTAAAACATTCTATAGTGTGTCTGTCCAGTGGTAAAATATTCTATAATGCATCTGTCCAGTGCAAAAATATTCTGTAGAGCATCAGCCAGTGCTAAAACATTCTATAGTGCATCTGTCAAGTGATAAAACATTCTATATTGCATCTGTCCAGTGCTAAAACAATCTCAGTGCATCTGTTGAGTGATAAAATATTATATAGTGCATCTATCCAGTGCTAAAACAATCTATAGTGCATCTATCCAGTGCTAAAATATTCAATTGTGCATCTGTCCAGCGCTGAAACAATCTATAGCAGCAGGAACACCGCGTGAATTCTTCATGTTGTACTGTTTTCTCTACGTGCTCCGGTTTGCTCCTACAAAGATGTGCAAATTCGTTGGATTGGCCATGATACAATAGAGCATTGCCCCTTAGTGTGCAGGTTAGGTGCGGTTATGGCGGTCAGAGAGTGAATGTTGCTCTTTTAGAGGGTTGGTGCAGACTCAATGGGCCAAATGGCCTCCTTTGCACTTTAGGGATTGTTTGATTATTTTTCTCTACCATTGTAGAATTATAGAATAGAATCCCTACCGTGGAGTCCATTTGGCCCATCGAGTCAGCACCGACCCTCTGAAGGAGCACTCGACCGCGATCCACTCCTCCAGAATCGCATAACCCCACATAACGTTTTAGACACTAAGCAACAATATAGCATGGTAAATCAACCTAACCTGCACATCTTTGGTCTGTGGGTGGAAACCGGAGCATCCGGAGGAAACCCACGCAGACACGGGGGAAAATGTGAAACCACACAGACAGCGACCCAAGGCCGGAATTGAACCTGGGTGCCGAAGCAATGAGCAGGAGTCCATGTTGCCAACCCCCTGGATCGATTGGGAATGAGTGCAGAGAGACCGCTTAAATACAGCCCCCATTGTTAGCAGTGCAGAGCTGAACCTCAGGCTGGGTGAATCAGGTGCTTTGAGACTTCAGCCCTGTGTGCTTCACGTGGGTATCATTTATTGCACTTAGTGTAGGAAGATCGCAATCAGTGGCCCGCTGGTGAATTACACCACATTCTGTGCCCGAAATGACACATTTAGCGAGTTTCTCCGCCGGCAGGATTCTCTGTTGCGCCGGTAGCACAAACACGCAAAGGGGTTCCCCAGCAGCGTGAGGTGGTCATAATGGGAAATCCCATTGTCAGGTGACAGACAGGAAAATCCCACAATTTGTCATTTGCGAAAATTCCACCCGTGGTTGACGATTCTCCCTCCTAACTTTATGCATCCATCCCTTCAATTCCCCTGAGAATGCATTCCCAGTACAGTCTGGTGAGACAACGCAGTCTGGTCTGACCCTCTTCTGATCCCATTCCAGTCATCAAGTTCATTCTTATACCTTTGCTACCTGATTCCAGTAAATATTCTTGACGAATCAAAGATATTTCTCATCTATATTTACGTCTTCCAACATTTTCATCAAATTGATTGTGTTGGCCTTTATCAAATGCTTTGGCATAATCAATAAAACATTGTTATATGTCATTTTGCATTTCAGTTGCTCTTTATGCCAACGGTTTGAGAAGACAGATTGCATTTCGTGTCCCTTTATCTTCTACAAAGCCACATTGTGTGTCTGAAATCACTGAATTAAATTTCTCTCTATCTCTAGCCATTAGCATTGTGAGGACCATCTTTACTAAATGACTCATTAGGCTAATTGTTTGATGTATCTCACATTCTATTGTACCAGGCTTCTTTGCTAAAGTGATAAAAACAGACTGAGGTAGACCTTCAGGAATAATGCTAGTGTTGTAGAGCCTGTTGGCGGTAATAGTCAGTTTTTCAGTTCCTAGCATGAATGTTACTTGCCAATTGTTGCCCAAGTTGGAAAGTGTTATGTTCATTGTTGTAGCTCCAAAGAGAAAGGGCGGAATTCTCTGATAATGGGGCTATGTCCTGGAGAAAGTCCAGAGTGATTCTCCGTTTTTAAGGGGGCTAGCAGGACCCCAGAATGGTCCTCGCAACTCCGGCCGTGGGTCCGCATATGCATGCGGCAGCCACCTGCGGCGACGGTTCTGTGCAGCATGGTGGACCCACACAGCGGGCTAGCCCTGACAATATCAGCCCCCCTCCAGATCGCGCCCGCTGATCAGTAGCCCCCGATCATGAGCCTGGCCGTCCTGGAGGCCCCCCCGGTGACGGATCCCCCCGCCCGCCACCAGGGCGGCCGAGGACTGGGTCCACAGCCGCCACTCCGAGCTCCCGCCGGGTGGAACCATGAATGAACCACGTTTGTGGGAACGTGGCCAGTTGTCGGTGGAGAATCACCGCGGGCGCCTCTTTCAATGGCCCCCGACCGGCGCCGCATCAACTGCGTGCGCACGATTGCCGGTGATTTTCCAATCCCTGTAAAACACGCAAAGGGGTTCCCCAGAAGGCATCAGACCCGATCGCGGGTCTGGTGCCCCATTCTACGACCCCGCACCGAGCGCAATGGAGGCTCGGAGAATCCCAGCCAAAGAATCAGAGGTGGCACGCGTCGAGTTCTTATAACATAGTGCAAGGGGTTTATTTACAAGGTGCTGCTGAAACAGGGTGCAATGGTGAACTCCACAGAAGCCCGCAAAATGCTCCAATGATTTTACACCAGCCAATGGTGTTACTCTGATACATAACACCTCTCCCTCTTTGCTCTCTTGGTGTTCCCGGCATTTTGAAATAATCAAGCACTTTAATATAGATCCAACACGTTATGCAAATAATAACAATATTTTATTAGGGATTCATACATGTTGTTAATAGGACAATCTCTCGTGTGGATGTTTGTCTCGTTTTGGCAGAACATGACGTTCAAGTACTTGGCTCTTAAGGATACTCGGAGTGCCTTCCTGTACACCGGTCGGTGTTACATCTGATAAGACCAACTCTGGTTGCATGGATGACTTTGTCATAAGAGATTCCATTATTTCGGCAGTTGTAGTCCTCAGAAATCTAATAGATATGGTCACACCCAAGCTGCAGGCAGATAGTTTGGAGACCCCTAGAAGAAGCAGGTAAACAGTCCAGGAAAGCCCTGTGGCTGTCCCCCTCTCTAACAAGTATGTCATTTTGAATACTGTTGGAGGGGATGGCATATCAGGGAAAAACAACAGTAACAGCCAGAGAGGTGGCACCATGGCTGTTCAGAGGGTCAAAGTGCAGAAGAACAATAGTTGTAGGGGACTCTATTGTCAGCGGCACAGATAGTTGCTTCTGTTAATGTGAAAGAGACTCCAGGAAGGTATGTTGCCTCTCTGGTGCCAAGGTCATAGATGTCTCTGAATGAGAATGGGGCATTCTGAAGAAGGAGGGTGAACAGCCAGACGCCTGGTACACACGACAGAGGCAGGAAGAGTGGCGAAGTCCTGCAGGGGGAGTTCAGGGAGTTAGGGAGTAAATTAAAAAAACAGGACCTTTAGGGTTGTAATCTCAGGATTACTCCCTGTGCCATGTGCCAGTGAGACAAGGAATAGGAAATTAATGCAGCTAAATATGTGGGCTAAACAGCTAGAATAGGAGGGAGGGTTTTGGATATCTAGATCATTGGGATCTCTTCCGGGGCAGGTGGGACATGTACAAGAAGGATGGGTTGCACCTAAACTGGAGGAGCACAAATATCCTCGCTGGGAGGTTTGCTAGTGTCACATGGGAGTGTTTAAACTAGTGTGGCAGCAGGGTGGGAACCAGAGCAGTAGGTCAGCAGGTGACGTAACAGAGGGAGAACTAGTGAATAAGGCCAGTAAGATTAATCATAGAATCTACAGTGCAGAAGGAGGCCATTCAAACCATCAAGTCTGTACTGGCTTGGAAAGAACACTCTACTTAAGCCCACGCCTCCACCCCATCCCTGTACCCCAATAACCCCACCTAACCTTTTTTTGGACACTAAGGGCAATTTATCATGGCCAATCCACCTAACCTGCACATCTTTGGACTGTGGGAGTAAACCGGAGCACCTGGAGGAAACCCATGCAGATACAAGGAGAACGTGCAGACTCCACACAGACAGTGACCCAAGACGGGAATTGAACCTGGGACCCTGGAGCTGTGAAGCAACTGTACTAACCATTGCACTACCGTGCTGCTCTAAGATGAAGAGCAGGCATCGAGAAGTTGTTGAACACATCGAGGCTGGTGGTCTTAAGTGCATTTGTTTCAATGCGAGAAGTGTAACAGGTAAGGCAGATGAACTTAAAGCTTGGATTAATACTTGGAATTCTGATGTTCCGACCAGAAGACCATAAGGAGCAAAATTAGGCCATTTGGCCTAATTGAGTCTGCTCCGCTATTCAATTATAGCTGATGAGCGGAATTCTCCGCTCTCCACGTGGCGTGGGAGAATCGTGGGAGGGCCTCCCGACATTTTTCACCCCCCCCCACCGGCGCCCCCAGCGATTCTCTCCCCCACCCCCGCTCGGAAAAATCGGCGAACAGCGATACTCCGAGCCCGATGGGCCGAGCGGCTGGCCCTTCACGCCCGTTTCAACACGGCAGCAACCACACCTGGTCTCTGCATTCGTGAAACGGGTGGCAGATGCCCGTTTGGGGCATCTAGGGGCCCGATTGGCATGGGAGCACCACGACTGTGCTCGGGAGGGGACAGGCCCGTGATCGGTGCCCACCGATCGTCGGGCCAGCGTCCAAAACGGACGCACTCTTTCCCCTCCGCCGCCCGGCAAGATCAAGCCGCCACATCTTGCCGGGTGGCTGAGGAGAAAGACGGCCACCACGCATGCACGGTTCGTGCCATCTGCGCGATGAAGTCATCCGCACATGCGCGGGTTGGAACCGGCAACCCGCATGCGCGGATGACCTCACAAATGCGCCGTTTTGCGCGTCATTTCTGGCGCGACAAAGTCACAGCCGGGAAAGACGGAGGCCCGCTCCTAGCCCCCCGGGTGGGGGTGAATTAGGTGCGGGGAGCGGGCCCCGAGGCCGCTGTGAACCTCGGCCGATTTCACGATGGCCATCCCGATTTTTATCGGGAGGGGAGAATACCGCCCAGGATGTTTCTCACTGCCATTCTTCTGCCTTCTCCCTATACCATTAATCCCCTTATTAATCAGGGACCTATCTATCTCTGTCTTAAAGACACTCAGTGAGTTGGCCTCCACAGCTTTCAGTGGCATATTCACCACCCTCTGGTTGAATAAATTTGTCCTCATCTCAGTTTTAAAGGATCATCTCTTCAGTCTGAGGCTGTGTCAAGCCGACAAGTGGAAACATCCTCTCCACGTCCACTCTATCTAGGCCTCTCAGTATCCTATAAGTTTCAATAAGATCGCTCCTCATCCTTCTAAACACCAACGAGTCCACAGCCGCTCCTCATATGCATTTGCTATTCCAGACTTTGTTGAGGGAGGGACAGGATTGGTAGCTAAACGCTCCAGGATTTAGATATTTCAGGCGGGATAGAGCGGGATGTAGAAGGAGTGGGGGGTACTCTACTTGTATGGAGAATATTACAGCTGTACTGAGGGAGGACACCTCAGAGGGCTCATGTGAGAAGGCAATCTGGGTAGAGCTCAGGAATAGGAAATGTGCAATCACTGTGTTCAGGGTTTACTACAGGCCTCCTAACAGACAGCGGGAGATAGAGGAGCAGATATGTAGACAAATTTTAGAAAGATGTGAAAGCAGCAGAGTTATTGTGGTGGGTGATTAACTGGGACTCACTTAGTACTAGAGGCTTGGATGGAGTAGAGTTTGTCAGGAGCATGAAGGAGGGCATTCTAGTTTGCCACAATGTTGCCTGTTCTAGAGCATATTAGCAATGAGGAGAGTTTGAATAAATTCAGATTGTCTTCACTGGAACGACAGAGGCTGAGGGGCAACCTGATAGAGGTTTACAAAATTAGGAGGGGCATGGACAGAGTGGATAGTCAGAAGCTTTTCCCCAGAGTGGGAAAGTCAATTACTCTGGCACATAGTTTTAAGGTGTGAGGGGCAAAGTTTAGAGATGTGCGAAGGAAGTTTTTTGCACAGAGGGTAGTGGGTGCCTGGAACTCGCTGCCGGAGGAGGTGGTGGAAGGTGGAAGCAGATACGATAGTGATGTTTAAGAGGCATCTTGACAAATACATGAATAGGATGGGAATAGAGGGATACGGACCCCGGATGTGCAGAAGATTTTAGTTTAGACAGGCATCATAATCGGCACATGCTTGGAGGGCCGAATGGCCTGTTCCTGTTCTTTGTTCTTTATTCAAGTCTGGCATGTCACTGTCCATATTCTCTGTGGTGTAAATATCTGGTACAGATTCTGTACTCTCACTATGTGCAGACAATAATTGGTGAAAGTGCCAATGCCAAATTCCTTCATCGTCCATTTGCACAATATATGAAATAGGAACCATTTCGGTGTCCATTTTTTGTCTGAAGTGTAGTTTTTCGCAAGAACCCTTTTCCTGTCGCCAAAGACTCTGCTTTTTGGAATATTGTTCCCTTCTAGCCACTTGTGTCTGAAGTTGTTGCCTTTACTATCTCTGAAGTTAAAGGGGGAGTCAAAAGGTTGAACTATATGCGTAGTTTCCTTTTCAACATCAGTATCACCGGTGAGCTTTGTGTTGTGGAATGTACAGTGACCGTAATTCTCCCAAAGGGAGACAAACAGCCGACGCCGGAGTGAAACCCGGAGTGTTTCACTCCGGTGTCAGAGGCCGCTCCTCGCCCCCTATTCCCCCCCCCCCCCCCCCCCCCCCAGGGGGCTAGGAGCGGCGGCGTGTGAATATCGCGCGCTGGGCCTTGACGCTTGTGTCAAAGCGGCGCGCCCGGAATGACACAGCCGGCGGTGCCTAAATGATGTCAGCCGCGCATGCGCGGTTGCCGTCTACCCTCCGCTGCCCCGCAAGACATGGCGGCTTGATCTTGCGGGGCGGCGGAGGGAAAGTGCATCTTTTAGAGACGCCGGCCCGACGACTGGTGGGCACCGATCGCGGACCAGACACCTCCTGAGCATGCCTGTGGTGCTCGAACCTCCCTCCGCCCACTATTCCCTTATCGTCCATATGTCTATCCAATGACCATTTGAATGCGTTTAGTGTTGGCGAGTCCACTACTGTTGCAGGCAGGGCATTCCACGCCCTTACTACTCTCTGAGTAAAGAACCTACCTCTGACATCTGTCCTATATCTATATAGGAACAACTATTCCATGTCCCCTCGTGCTGGACATCACCATCCGAGGAAAAAGGCTCTCAATGTCCACCCTATCTAATCCTCTGATCATCTTGTATGCCTCAATAAGTCACCTCTTAACCTTCTTCTCTCTAATGAAAACAGCCTCAAGTCCTTCAGCCTTTCCTCATAAGATCATCCCTCCATACCAGGCAACATCCTTGTAAATCTCCTCTGTACCCTTTCCAATGCTTCCACATCCTTCCTATAATGTGGCGACCAGAACTGCACGCAATACTCCAAATGCGGCCGCACCAGAGTTTTGTACAACTGCAACATGACCTAATGGCTTCGAAACTCAATTCCTCTACCAATAAAAGCTAACACACCGTACACCTTCTTAACAACCCTCTCAACCTGGGTGGCAACATTCAGGGATCTATGGACATGGACACCGAGATCTCTCTGCTTATCCACACTACCAAGAATCTTGCCATTAGCCCAGTACACTGTCTTCCTGTTATTCCTTCCAAAATGAATCACCTCACACTTTTCTGCATTACACTCCATTTGCCACCTGTCAGCCCAGCTCTGCAGCTTATCTATGTCCCTCTGTAACTCGTAACATCCTTCTGTACTGTCCACAACTCCACCGACTTTAGTGTCATCTGCAAATTTACTCACCCATCCTTCTACGCCCTCCTCCAGGTCATTTATAAAAATGATAAACAGCAGCGGCCCCAAGACAGATCCTTGTGGTACACCACTAGTAACTGAACTGAAACTGAATGTTTCCCACCAACCACCACCCTTTGTCTTCTGTCAACAGCCAATTTCTGATCCAAACTGCTAAATCACCCTGAATCTCATGCCTCTGTATTTTCTGCAATAGCCTACCGTGGGGAACCTTATCAAACGCTTTACTGAAATCCATATACACCATAATTGGTAGGTGGTTGGTGGATGATAGAGGATAAATCTGACATGTCGGATGTGTTGCACGTTTTGGTATGTGGGCAAAACGCGTTTATTGGGGTGTATTAACTTCCAAGTGCTTAACACCACTAGGCTCTGTTCTATGTATTTATTCAGCTTAGGAGTCGCCAGGTGCCGTATAGACACCGTCACGAGTATTCCAAGGTCAAGTTCAAAGTAATAAAGACGATACACCGATTAGTAAGGTCCAAACGATAATATTTATTATACAGTTATAATAAATACTCATGCACACACTAAGAGACTAAGCTATGACTAAACTAAAGTAATCAGAATACTTATCTAACAGGAACAGGCAAGGTCAGGGAGCGAGGCCTTCGTCCTGGTCTTGGGCTGCAACCTTCAGCAAGCGTTCTGGTCACTGGGGGTTCTAGCGGGCTTAGTTCGCGTAGCGAGCGTCGTACTGGCACTTACGGTTCGGCGGCTGGTGCTCGACGGCTGGAGTCAGAGTGTATCTTCAAGGTCTTGGTCAGGGCCGGAGCACGGAATAACAGACCGGACAACACGAGGTCCCTGTCTTTTATAGGGATCCCATTGTCCTTCCCTCTTCTTGGGCGGGCTTTAACCTTTGGTTATCTATTGGGTCAATTCCTCATCGATACTGTTTTAATTCCCCAATGCGAGGGGGTCTCCGTGATGGGGGGGGCGTTTCTTATGCCCTTTTGTTTGGAGGTTTCTGGTGCCTCGATGTCTGGGCCTGGGTTCAAATGTGTCCATTCAGAATCAAATGTTTCTATTGTGTGGGTGTTCAGGTCTGATTGCCTCATTAGCATGCAAAGCGTTTTGCCATTTGCACCTAACTAAGGTCTTCTCACCTGAGCCCAAACTGGTTTCTGCTACTTGCAGAATGCAAAATGCTGTCTTTGCAGACTGCTGTTTTGGCTAAACTGCCTGTTTCCCTGCAGTCTTAGCGCTTGGCTTACTTTGTAGCTCAGCGTCCATTTTAGGTGGCTACAGATGTCACACCCTTTCAGTTAGACCTCAAATTCAACAGATGTGAACAGCATACCATTATCGCTCATTAGTTGTTCAGGCCGCCCGAATCTTGCAAATACCTCATCAAGCCTTTTAATGGTCTGTTGCATAGTTGTCAATTTCATGTAGGCAACTTCCGGCCACTTCGAATGTGCATCCACCATGGCCAAAAACATGTATTCTTCAACTGGTTCCACATAATCAACATGGTAGGCCATTCCCATGGATGCCAAGGTTATAGTGGAGGTACATTTCTCAATGTAAGATTGGCATAATCCCACATTTGCCTCTATTTGGGCATCTAATCCAGGCCACCAGAAGTAGCTTCTCGCCAACTCCTTCATTCTAACTACACTGGGATTGCCCTCGTGTAGCTGTTCCAGGATTCTACTTCATAGACATGACGGAACGATTACTCTAATACTCCGCAACAATATTCCATTTTGTACTGTCAACTCTAGCTACCTGGTAAGATAGGTTTAAGATCTGGATTCTTTCTGTGCTGTTTCACTAGACTTTTGAATCATAGGGTGGCACAGTGGCCTTTTTGAATTATGTCCAACACCTTCCCCATTACCGGATCTGTTTGGGTAGATTTTCGCATCTGAGAAGACGTTACCGGAACACTTTTCACATGAGGCAGATAGATTATGTAATTGAAATGTTCATCAGACTCGTGCTTATCATTTTGGTCCAGTTGATCTTGTAACGGCAGTCTAGACAAAGCATCCGCATTCACATGCTGTTCAGACCTACAATATTTGATGACATAATTGTGTGCCGACAAGATTAACGGCCAACATTGCGGCAAGCAAATGGATCCCCTTATGCGGCCCAATAATTGTTATTAGGGACAGACAATGGTTGGTCAATAGAGTAAATTGACAGCCAAATAAAAAATGGTGGAACATTTGAATACCAAAAGTAATGCTGAAAACTTTTTTCTCAAGTTGAGCGTAGTTGGACTCAGCGCTGGTCAATGTACTGGAAGCAAATGCTATTGGTCGCTCTTCGCCTGAAGGCATTATATGCAAGGCAACTGCTCCAACCCCATCGGGTGATGCTTCGCAAGCAAGCTGCAACTTCAGTTTTGGGTTGTAATGGATCAATAATTCAGATTCCTCAAAAATTTGTTGATGATTTTGGTAAGCATTCAGACAATTTGTCCAGAGCCAAGCTTGTTTGGTACAAAGCAACACAGCGAGCATCCAGAATCTTCAACATCTTCTTAGGTTATTTGTGAAGACCATCTTGGACAATGATGTGTCCAAGATAGTGAATATGAAGATTTTAGGGGCGGGATTCTCCCAGCCCTGGGCCGGGCCGGAGAATACCTGCGAACGGGCCATGCTGCCCCAACGCCGGCACGCCGCCATTGGCGCTGGCGTGGTTGGCGCGGCGCCGGTTGTGGGCCACACTACGCGGCTGGCCCGCCGATTCTCCGGCCTGGATGGGCCAAGTGGCCTTTAGAAAAGAACCGAGCCCCACCGCCACCATTCTAACCTGCTCTGGGCCAGCGGGACCTCAGCGTGGAAGGGTCGGGTGGCAGCCTGTGGGGGGGGAGAGAGGGGATCCTACCCCGGGGAGGGCCTCTGATGTGGCCTGGCCCGCGATCGGGGCCCACTGATTGGTGGGCCGGCCTCTGTGGCTGAGGGCCTCCTTTCCTACGCGCCAGCCCCTGTAGTCCTGCGCCATGTTGCGTCGGGGCCGGCGCATTGAAGGAGGCCACTGCGCATGTGCGCATTGGTGCCGGCGCAACTCGCGTGCACGGATCCCACGGCGCACGGTAGGGGCTAGAATTAGTCCTGGGAGCGGCACGCACACACTGTCGTAAAACCCAACGTTGTTTACAACGACGTGGACACTCTGCCACAGGATTGGAGAATCCCGCCCAAAAAGTTCACACTTCTCTTTTTTGACCCTGAGATTATGCAGTTGCAGCCTTGCAAGAGTAGCTTCTATGTTCTTTACATGGTCTACATCATTCAAACCTATAATCAAAATGTTGTCCAGGTGGCATTGCACACCCGATAGCCCACTCAAGATCTATTCCATAGATCATTAGAAGAGAGCTGACGTTATCCTGAAAGGAAGTCTACGATACCGAAACAGACCCTTGTGTGTCACTGTGGTCAGTAATGGTTGAGGCTCATTTACAGGTAGACTTGGGAGGATCAATTTTGTTAAATAATTGGCCTCTTGAGAATCTTGCACAAGAATCTACGATAAGGGGTAAAGGGCATTGAACAGCACATAATACATGGCTGATAGTTGTTTTGTAATCCCCACATATTCATACTGAAGCATCCTTCTTTAAGATAGGGACGATTGGGGTTGCCCAATTGCTGGTGGTGACAGGCTCAATGGCCCCTGACTTCAGTAACGTCTTGAGTTCTTCTTCCACTTTAGGCCTAATAGCATTGGGTATGCTACGTGCTTTCAAACATTTAGCCACACTGTCTGCCTTTATCTTTAGTTTCATTTTGACCCCAGTTGTGGATCTAAATGTCTCATGAATACCTCCACATACTTTATCAGAAATGGTTGTAGTTCATTCGTAGAATTAACAAGTTTATTCACAAAGTTAGCTTAATTTTCCTTACCAAGATCTCCCAAACAATGCTGGAAGGTTTCCTTGACCAATGTGAAGAGACAATTCTACTTGCTGCTCGTTAACTTTCAACGTCACCTTGAAGAAGCGCTTCAGTGCACCTTTTCCTCGGTGTCCTCAAGACCACATCAGATGCTTGCAATGGAAGATACTTCAATTTCTGATGTCATATCGATTCACATACAAGTGATATTGCAGCGGTCGTATCCATTCCCATCATAATGTTGTTCCCATTTAATTTTGGATAGACCGAAAATTATAGTGATCTCCTTGTACTGCTAGAATGCCGAGCTTACATTCCTTAACCTAACTTTGGCACTGTATGAGTCTTCAGTTGGATCATTTAACTGGTACACTCAAACTTTGCATTATTTTTCGTGGTACATTTATTTAGTGCTGATGAATGTTGGTGTGATCAACATGCCTTGGCAATGTAACCAACTTTACCACAATTTTTGTATTTTTTTTCCTTGCTTCAACCCATCTCCAGCCATATGTCCCACTTGGTTGCATCAATTACATGGTAGTTTATTGGTGAACTTGCTTCCCACAGACTCCATCTTATGGACTTTAGCTCGAACTCCAATCAGCGAAGTTTCTCTCACAGCAAGTTCCATAGACATTGCGATTTCTGCAGCAGATTTTAGGGTTAACGCACCGTCAGTCAATAATTTCTTTGGCTGGCTTAATTTCTGATGCCGCAAACTAATCTGTCGTGAATCCACAGTCTGGCCAAATTTGCAGTACTTTGCTCACTTTCGCAGTGACATAACAAATTGTAAAATATGTTTCCTTTCCTCCTGTGCACAATGGTGAAAGCGAAATGTTTCAACTATTAATGGGGGACGGACGGACGGGGGGGGGGGGGGGGGGGAGAAATGCTTTTGAAGAATAGTCATTAACTAATCATATGACTTGTCTCCAGGTTTAGCTGGGCAACATTAATGTATGAGCTGAGAACTGAGCTGAGAAAGGTGGCAGTGTGCAGGTCAGCTGGTGCCTGATTGGCTTTAAGGAACAAAGAGTTCCATGTCTCCTCCTCATCAGTGCGTCCCGGTGCCTTTTCTTCCTGCCATTTTTGGAGTGCAGCTCCCTGATCTGTGTTACTCAGCCTTCAGTCTGCTGTTCCTGCGGTTTATTTCTTCTCTGTTTAAAGTTGACAAACTCGCAGACTAGCTGTTTATGTGCCTCCCGATCGATTTCAGGGCAGTAGTTTGCAGAGTCGCAGCTCCATGGGTTCGGGTTCCTATAGCCCGTTTCAGTGCCTCGTACACGATATATCCACTGCAACAGTAAGTGTATTTAGAATTTAGAATTTAGAACAGTACAGCACAGAACAGGCCCTTCGGCCCTCGATGTTGTGCCGAGCAATGATCACCCTACTCAAACTCACGTATCCACCCTATACCCGTAACCCAACAACTCCCCCTTAACCTTACTTTTTAGGACACTACGGGCAATTTAGCATGGCCAATCCACCTAACCCGCACATCTTTGGACTGTGGGAGGAAACCGGAGCACCCGGAGGAAACCCACGCACACACGGGGAGGACGTGCAGACTCCGCACAGACAGTGACCCAGCCGGGAACCGAACCTGGGACCCTGGAGCTGTGAAGCATTGATGCTAACCACTATGCTACCGTGCTGCCGTAATGTTGCTGCTGTACTGAATAATTATAATAATAATAACAATAAATAATAATAATAATAATAATAATAACCTTTTATTGTCACAAGTATGAAGTTACTGTGAAAAACCCTAGTCGCCACATTCCAGCCCCTGTTCGGGTAAGCTGGTACAGGAATTGTTCTGCATCACAAACCAGCTGTCTAGCCCACTGAGCTAAACCAGCCCCTTCAATCCTCCATTTGAAGTAAGCATCCAGTAATTTGAAGTTGTCTGATAGTTTTTTTTAAAATAACTTATAGAATCAGAGAGTTTACAGTACAGAAGGAGGCCATTTGGCCCATCGAATCTGCACTGACCCTTGGAAAGAGCTCCCTACTTAAGGCCACATCTCCACCCTATCCCCGTGACCCAGTAACCCACCTAAGGGGCAATGTAGCATGGCCAGTCCATCTAACCTGCACATCTTAAGACTGTGGGAGGAAACCGGGGCACCCAGAGGAAGCCCATGCAGACATGGGAAGAAAGTACAAACTCCATACAGACAGTCACCCGAGGCCGGTATTGAACCTGAATCCCTGGAGTTGTGAGGCAGCAGTGCTAACCACTGTGCCACCACGCCGTCCATAATAGCTTTCAATTCCAGATTTATTGCCATGGTGGGATTTGACCCCATGTCTGCAGAACATTAACGTGAGACTCTGGATTATTAGTCCAGCGACATTGCCACTTTATCAGCATCTCCCCTGGTTTATTTGCACTAGCAGTTGTTGCAATCGGCGGGATGATTTTCCGATACCCACGACAAACTGGCCAATGTCCAAGAATTTACTTGGGTTATTTTTACTTGACAAAACAACGGGTTTGCCTTGGAAGTCACCAATATTTCTCGCGACCAAAATACCGATGGTGTATGGGCCTGGATCTTTGGCTCAAAGCTGCTGAAAGTTGTTCTTCGCCTGTTTTTTTTGTTGCACTTTTATGACCAGATCTCGTCGGCAGCTTCTCTTTTGTTGTAGCCATCCAGAGACTCAGAGGTGGCACATATTCTTATATAACATAGTGCAAGGGATTTATTTACAAGATGCTGCTTAAACAGGGCACAATGGTGAACTCCATAAAATCCTGTGAAACGCTCTATCGTTGACATTGCATTACATGTGACATTACACCAGCCAATGTGTATTTCTGATATATATAATGGAATGGTTTATAGGTCTTGCTGGACAAACTGTTTCAATATCTGATGAGCTGTGATTGGTAATGAACGCCGCAATCATCAGCAAACATCCCCATTTCTGACATTGTTATTGAGCGAAGGTCATTGATGAAGCAGCTAAGATGACTGGGCACAGGACATTTCCCTGAGGAACTCTTTCAAATGATGCCCTGGGGCTGAGATGATTTATCTCCAACAACCACATTTGTTTTAAAATTTAGAGTACCCAATTATTTATTTCCAATTAAGGGGCAATTTAGCAAGGCCAATTCCCCATAACCTGCACATCTTTGGGTTGTGAGGGTGAAACCCTCACAGACACAGGGAGAATGTGCCAACACCACACAGACAGTGTGACCCGGGACAGGGATCAAACCCAGGTCCTCGGTGCCAGGAGGCAGCAGTGCTAACCACTGCACCACTGTGCCACCCTTCTCAAACAACCAAAATTATCTTCCTTTGTGTAAGTTAGGGCTCCAACCAGTGGAGAGTTTTCCTTTGATTCCTAGTGACTTCAGTTTTTCTAAGGCTTCTTTATGCCACATTCAGTCCAATCACACCCTGGATTCTCACCTCTTTTATCCATGTTTGGACCAAGGCTGTACTGAGGTGAGGAGGTGGGTGGCCCCTGAGCTGAGCATCAGTGAGCAGCTGATCACTGTGTAAATATGTAACTACTGTTTGATAGCACTGTCGATAACACCTTCCATCACTTTCCTAATGATCAAATGACAACTGGCTGTATTTCCTTTTGTGCTCCATGGGCAGGATTCTGCCCCCCTCCTCTCCACCCAATGGCATGCTTTCCTGTGATGGAGGTCACGGAGGCGGCTTGCCATTGGCCACCAGCGTGGTCTTCTTGGCCCGCTGATGTCTACAGCATTTTGCATGGCACGGCCCTCTAACCCCAAGGAGCCTTCCACAGAGGGTGGGGGGGAGGGGGGGGGGGGTTTGGGTTGTCTTCAGCGGACAAGACATACCCACCAGTGGGAGGGACAGGAAAATCCCGCTCCATGCCTCGACTCGTAAAACCCAGATGCCTTTTTAACCATTTCTTCATTGCCACACATCTCTCCGTTCCTGCACCCCATTTAGAATTGTAGCCTTTATTTTATATTGTCTCTCCTCATCTCCTCATTCTTCTTACCAAATTGTATCACATCATAGTGTTGTATGTGTAAAACCAGTGCACTTCCTCAAAGGTTTGCCCAGGTGTCTTCAATAATGAGGAGAGCAAACCACAAACACAAATTTAAGTTCAATAATATTAATTCATCACATAATTAATTTATTCACAAAATATACTCTAGTGGTACCCAAGATTAGTGTATACTACCCACAAAGCTGGCTTGGCTGGACTATGGTTTTGATCACTGCGTTCCTCTGCTCCATCGTCGCAAAGGTGAGTCTCACAACCTGTTTCTTCCTTCCTTCCTTCAGTTGTCTTGATTGCCTCTGCATGGAGTCTTCACTGCTGATGTGCTTCGGGTGACTGTTTTTATCCCCCTCCCTGTCAATGAGGCTTCGGGAGGGGGGTCTCAGCACCCAATGGTCTGGTTGATGACCATTTGCCAGGCCATCTGAGCCCACCCCAGGTGTCCCATCTCGGGTAGTGTGGGCTGCACATGACCTGTTCCCATGTAAGGTAACAGCAGGAACTCTGGGTGTCAGAAAGTCTGGCCCGATCTGGGCTCCTGACAATAGACCGGTGCATATCAATGGGATGCAATGATCCTTGACGGGTGATTGACGGGGCAGGTCCAGACATGTTCTGGCAGCTTGTCTGTTGGTTGTGTATTTGAACTTGGCAATGTCGAATTCCCATGGTGCTCTGTGCTGGAGTTTCTGTGGCTTGATTTAAAGTGTCCAATTCCTTAACTTAAAATATCCAATTTTAACCGGGCCTAAATCTAGACCTCACTTGGTTACCACAATGGTGTGTTTGCAGATATTGCTGCATCGGGTTCTGGGGAATAAGATGGGCCAAGTGAATCTGCAGAGGAAAAGTCAAGGCGTTGGCTGGACTGCATAAACAATCCATAGATATAACAGAATCCCGACAGTACAAAAGGAGGCTGTGGTGAATCACAGTAGCATAATTCACACTGTATTACACATGTTGTACTATGTCTCTGTTAGCTCGGCACACGAACAGTAGCGCTGCTCTGCCACTAGGGGGAGATGCACTGGGAGTGTACGGGAGTTTGTACTGGGCTCCACCCTTGGCTCCCCCACGGCTCCTCCCCCTAACCAGAAGTATAAAGGTTGATGCTGAGAGCCTGCCTGCCAGTTCATCTGGAGTTTATCTTGTCACAGGCAGGCTCTGTTGTAAGACGATAAAACCACTGTTCACTTCTAACCACGTGTCGCGTGAATTGATGGTCTCATCAATTTAATCGTCTTAAGAAACAGTAAGGAATGACCATGGAATCAGCCCTCAAGACTAATCGACTGGAACTCGACCCGCAGGATGCAGAGGCGAAATAAATCTTTTTGCATTGGCTCCGATGTTTTAAGGCCTACCTGCTGAAGCAAGCACCACAGAAACGATGGAGGAGCAGAAACTCAGTCTACTGCATGCGAGGGTGAGCCATCGTATATCTACTCAGCTAAACTGTACCGGCTCATATACAGAGGCCTTGGCCCTACTCGATAGAATGTACGTGAGGCCTATCAATGAGGTCTACGCGCGCCACGTTTTTACTACTTGTCGCCAGCGCCCTGCAGAATCGCTAGAAGAATTCCTCAGAGACTTAAAAGCCTTACCCCGGGACTGTAATTATCAGGCTGTAACTGCTACAGAGCATAGAGAACTTGCTGTCCGCGATGCCTTTGTTGCAGGCCTTAGATCGAATTACGGGCGTCAGCGACTGCTGGAGAAGGGGGCCCTAAATTTAGAAGATACTGTTGAACTCGCTACAACTATGGAGGTCTCATTTCGTAGCCTCACCTCATTTCCTGCTGACTGCGCGACCCCGTCATGGGCCCCCGACCAGCGACTCCCCCAGGCATGTGCCGCGCGGCCACCCAGCCACCACTGCCCGGCCCGCAACGCGACCTGCAGCAGCTGCGGGCGAAAAGGCCACTACGCCAGAGTGTGCCTGGCAAGGAGGGCCCCAGCCCCTAAACCTCCAGCGGCTCAAAGTAATCGCTCTCCGCAATCGCAGGTCCGCAGACCCCGGAACGCAGTGGCCTATGCCCCGACTCCGCCCCCACCCGCCACGTGCGATCCATGGGGGCCGCCATCTTGGCGGACCCCCACCACGCCGTCCACCACAGGTGACTCATGGGGGCCGCCATCTTGGGCGCCATCTTCCTCGACGCCCACCACGTGCGATCCACGGGGGCGGCCATCTTGGGCCCCATCCTGTCCATACTCAGAAAACTCGATTGAAGACTGCGACCTCAGCGGGCACTCATCGCAGGGCCATCCCAGCGCAGCCGACCGAGCCGCCGACTACCCGCAACTCAACGCAGTCACACTGGACCAATCGCGACCAAAGCATCTCCACAACTCTATGACGACGGTCCAAATCAACGGGTACAGTACACCGTGCCTTTCCGACTCCGGGAGCACTGAGAGCTTCGTACACCCAGATCTGGTAAGACGCTGTTCGCTCCCCGTTTTCCCTGCACGGCAAACTATCTCCCTCGCTTCAGGTTCCCACTCTGTCCATACCCATCCAACCCGGGTCCCTGATGCTGTGAGGCAGCAGTGCTAACCACCGTGCCACCATACTGCCCTTTCAACCCAACCTTTCCAACTCCACTTAGCCCACGTGTGGCAGGGTCTGCAGATTGCACATAGGACTTATCAGCCATCACATTACTCATCTAACCAAAGTGGAAGCAAGTCACCCTCGATCCATGGGACTGTCTAAGAAGGTGATGGGAATCCTCCCTCACTATTGCTTTTCTAATTCTCCTCCTTTCCCTTGTGCAGCTGAGAAATTCTTGGTGCTGTAAACTTAGCCTTGGCTGCACTGCCCATAACAACATAGACCATAAGACATAGGAGCAGAATTAGGCCACTTGGCCCATCGAGTCTGTTCTGCCATTCAATCATGGCCGATATTTTCTCATTCACATTCTCCTGCCTTCTCCCCATAACTCCTGATCCCATTATTAATCAAGAACCGATCTACCTCTGTCTTAAAGACACTCAGTGAATTGGCCTCCACAACGTTCTGCGGCAAAGACTTCCACAGATTTACCACCTGAAGAAATTTCTCCTCATCTCAGTTTTAAAGGATCGTCCCTTTAGCCTGAGATGGTGCTCTCTGGTTCTAGTTTTTCCTACAAGTGGAAACATCCTCTCCACGTCAACTCTATCCAGGCCCAGATGAACAATCACTCCCAGCGGTATTCAGTGCTTGACTGAATTCTGATTGGAGCGTGAGATTCACTCAAGGGTCTCACTACTTGTCTTGGCCTAGTCGTCACCCATTCCATTATGCTACTGGGTGACTACATCCAGAAATGAGTTATCCATGTAACTCTCAACACTCCAGATGTACCTGCATGGTATCAGCTGCTGCTCAAGTTCTGAAACTCAAGTAGCTCCAGCTGATGACATTCCATGCACATGGGATTGTCCATGACGGGAGACAAATTCTGGACTTCCCACATGGAACAAGAGAATGTGACTGAGGTGGCCTGCATTACCTCTATTTATTAGACTAACGTAACTTTACAGAAATCAACCAAAGATTTATTAAAGACACAGGAAAAATAAACTCTCAGTTACACAGGGTGCTGTTATTTGAGGGTGGCATGGTGGCACAGTGGTTAACACTGCTCCAGGGATCCAGATTCAATTCCAGCCTCAGTAACTGTCTGTGTGGAGTTTGCACTTTCATATAATCATAGAATCATAGAATCTATAGTTCAGAAGGAGGCCATTCGGCCCATCAAGTCTGCACCGCCCTTGACAAAGCATCCTACTTAAGCCCCCGCCTTCACCCTATCCCAGTAACCCTACCTAACCTTTTTGGACACTAAGGGCAATTTAGCATGGCCAATCCACCAAACCTGCACATCTTTAGACTGTGAGGTGAAACCAGAGCATCTGGAGGAAACTCATGTGGACACGGGGAGAGCATGCAAACACAGACAGTGATCCAAGCCCTGAATCGAACCCGGGTCCCTGGCACTGTGAAGTAACAGTGCTAATCACTGTGCTACCGTGCCACTCCTGTGTCGCCGTGGGTTTCCTCCGGGTGCTCCGATTTCCTCCCACAGTCCAAAGATGTCCAGGTTAGGTGGATTGGCCATGATAAAACTCCCCCTTCATGTCCAGGGATGCACAGGTTAATAATAATAATCGCTTGTTGTCACAAGTAGGCTTCAATGAAGTTACTGTGAAATCCCTAGTCGCCACATTCCGGCGCCCATTTGGGGATGCTGGAACGGGAATTGAACCCGCACTGCTGGTCTTGTTCTGCATTACAAGCCAACTGTCTGAGCCCACTGGGCTAAACCAGCCCCTACGTTAGGTAGGGTTAGGGGGTAGGTTGGGGGGCCTATCGTGGCGCTAACAATTACAGTCAAAGACGAGAGACAAGTTCAATCCAGGCTTTATTGCTGTGTGATGCTATTCCTCCGGCTGCAACTGAAGACTAGAGTCTGAGTGACTCTCACGCATATTTATACACAAGCTCCCTGTGGGTGGAGCTAGCCGGCAGGGGCTTACCGGAGGAACCTGTATTACAGGTACAGCCATACATCCCCCTACTGCAAGTATGCATATCTACAGTGGTTATCACCACACCTAGGTAGGGTGCTCTTTCAGAGGGTCGATGCAGACTCAATGGGCCGAATGGCCTCCTTCTGCACTGTAGAGAATCTACGATTCTACTCACCAATCAGAACCTTTGTTGTGCTGTCCCTGCCTTCACTTTTCTGTTAATTGAAGCTTACATTATCTCCGCTCTGCCACTCTGCTCACAGACCCCTTCGGGTTTGCAATCCTTACCATCAGGCACTCTGGTTTTTGCCTGTTGCCCGGTGATGCCTGCCTCCATTTTGTGTGGATTTGTTCCCACAGTGATCTCTCTGACTCCTGCTGACTTGCTGACACTCCTTTTATCTGTTGGTCTCTGGCATTGTCTTCCCCCCAGCATGCTCGCTTTGTCCGATAAGGAGCTCAGGAGAATGTTATTCACTCAAGAGAGCGATGAGAATGCGGAACTCACTACATCACGGCGTGGCTGAGGAAAATAGTAAAGTTGCCTTTAAGAGAAAACTGGTTGAACACATAAAGAAGAAAGAAACAGAACAATACATTGAAAAGATGAGATGAAGTAAGATGAGGTGAAGGAGGCTTGTGTGGAATATAAACAACAATGTAGATTTCTTGGGCTAAATGGACAGTGTATGTACTGTAACATTCTCTCTAAAACAAATGCTGTTGGCAATGCAAATGGAATTGCGGGTTACTGAGGCCTGAGGAGGGATTTTTATTCTTGCTGATCAATTGGAGACGATCAGAGGAGTTGCTAAAATGCACATCCAGCTCTTTTTTTCAATTGCTGCAATTTTAATGCTATTGTTTTTGGTGACAAGTGCAATGGGAGCCTCATGAAAAATGCAAATCAGCGTTCCATCACATATATTGGAACCTAACAACATTTTAATCAATCCTATCCCTACTAGGAAAGTCTAGACCCCTACAGCCCCAGGTTCCCTACCGCCCCAGCCGTGAACCCCAGGAATATTTCCTACTCGGGTTTACTTTACGCCAGCAGCCTCCTCCTGAGGCTCTCACACGGCCTCCTCATTCGCCCGACCTTCATCCTGCTTCTTTAGCCAGATGCCATTTTCCACCAGAAAGAGTCGAGCAGCTGACCATCCGCGTCCCTATGTGATCCGTTCTTTCAAATCTTTCCAGTGAACGGAAACAAAAATGACATGAGGAAAATCTTTCTCCAGCCGAGAGTTGGAATGCACTACTTGAGAGTGTGGTGGAGGCAGGTTCAATTGAAGCATTCAAAAAGCAATTGGATCATTACCTGTAAAGGAGCAGGCGGAAGAATGGCCCGAAGTGAATTGCTCGTTTGGAGGAGAGTCAGTGTAGGCACGATAGACCTCTCACTGCACTGTAAAAATTCTGCAAAGATGTAAACGAAGGCATCAGACTGCCTTTCTTTAATTCCTTTAACTTTACAAATTTACACCTAGAATAAAAAACTGCCACTCTATTCAAGCCTAAATAAGGACCGAGGTGATTGAAAGGGATAACTTTTCCACTCAGATGTCAATTTTAACAATTTAGCAGCAAGTAGATATTGGCACAACCTGGGCTGGATTCTCCATTTCAGCGGCTAAGTGCCGACTGAAATGGAGAATTCCCGGGCGTTTCACGATGCCAAAACAGGTGACGAGCCCTCACTGAGCGCCGGGTAAAATCCCAGCTCCCGTGCCAAAAACGGGCGGAGAATGGCCGGGTCCGTGGCCGTGCATTTGCACGGCGACGACCTGCAGTGGTCGCGCAGTACACTATGCGCCAGCTTTGCGCGGACCCGACCTGCCAAATACAGCCCCACAGGTCACCTGCCCGCCCATCTCCTGACCATCCCCCACCAGTCCCCCCAGCCTCCCCCGGCAAGTGGCACGGCTCCCGGCCGACTGTGGTGGCGCTGGACAAAGTCTGCAACCGCCACGCCGGGTAACTGACCCCCTCAGACCATACATCAACCGCGCGGTCAGGAACTCGGCCCATCGGGGGCGGAACATTGAGGGAGGGCTTTCTGATGACACGCCAACGTCGTTCCAACGGCGTGTGTCGCGTGATGCGATGACGCCATTTCAGAGGGGAAAGAGACTCAAAAACTGGTGTCGAACCAGCACTGCCACCGATTTGGTCGTCGGAAGGGATTCTCTGACGAATCGCCAATTATCATATCGTCGTTGGGCAACGGAGAATCCCCCCCCCCCCCATTATCTGTCTGAAGATTGTTTTCAGCGTTACGTATCACCCGTTAAAAAAAAGTTCCAAATACATAAAATACACTTTTGGTGTAGATCCTGTATATCTTTAGCTTCCCTCACCTCAAAAATCTTCTTATCAATGGGCTTTGGACTAAATTTTGATATCGTTGAATTATTTTTGTGATCCAAATAGACAACTGTACCTAAGTAAAGACAACGTGTACTATTTAAACATTCTCATACACGCTTTTGCTGAATTTATTGTGATTATTAAAATTATTCACGTGCCAAGATGGAATTCTATTTATAATCTTCCTCTGCCCCGACTGTCTTGTCTCCCCCTCCCCCATCTGAGTGCAGCAAGCCTGTGAGCACAGTGAGCTCCTCCTCTTGTCATCGGTGACTGGGCCTGCCAGCAAGCAATTCCAAAAGGAACGTCATACACCAGCATCTG
Source organism: Scyliorhinus canicula (assembly GCF_902713615.1). Lineage (NCBI taxonomy): Eukaryota > Metazoa > Chordata > Chondrichthyes > Carcharhiniformes > Scyliorhinidae > Scyliorhinus > Scyliorhinus canicula. Next base: position 63,881,264 of record NC_052150.1, on the reverse strand, counting down.
AATCAGTAAAAATCATCATCCAAAGTTAGGTCATGACATTTTCCAACATATGAATTCTTTGCCAATTCTCTTATTGATCTCATTAAGCAGCTCCCATTGATTAGTATGAACTAAATTACTGGAGGATAGAAGATGATAGATAGAATACAGACAAATCGGGCTTATGTTCTTTTCAGTGCAGCCAGCCATGAACAGTAATTTAAAGAGATTCTCTTAACAGAAAGAAAGAGCTCACATTTATACAGCACCTTACCATCTCTCAGGAGCAACTCTTGTCCAGTGAATTACTGATTAATAACGAGAGTGACTAATTACGGTGGCACAGTGGTTAGCACTATTGCCTCACAGTGCCGGGAACCCGGGTTTGATTCCCGGCTTGGGTCACCGTCTGCATGTTCTCCCCAGATTTGATGTGCTCCCCCGGGTGAGGGTTTGGCTCCTGGGTGACAGGGGTTATCCGCTGCGGTCTTGGCTGATGCTGCCTGTCTGGATGCCACAGACTGACACGGAGAACCGCTATAACAACGCTCATGCAGCAACCAGAGTCATCATCGAGCGGTGCATTGAAGTACTTAAGGTGCGATTCAGGTGCCTGGACCACTCTATTGGGCCCTCCAATAAAGCCCTGGGAGGGTATACCGCATTGAGGTGGCCTCCTTCATCCTCCACAGCCTCGTGCAGTAGAGGGATGACATGGAGGAGGAGGTGGGAGAATGGCATGCCTCTTCCAATGAAGGGAATAGCCATGAGGCCCGGGCAAGCACAGGAGGCCGCATGACGTGTGCGCCAGGGCGTCATGCATGGGACAACCTGATTGTCTCCAGGTTTGCTGACTAGGCGGCCTGATCATCAGCACCTCAACCATCCCATCCCACCCACACAACTGGTCACGGACACGCCCCCCCCCCCCCCCCCCCCCCCCCCCCCCCCCCCCCCCCCCCCCCCCCCCCCCCCCCCCCCCCCCCCCCCCCCCCCCCCGCCCTCCCCACCACCCCATCCACCATACCCCATCCCCGCATCTCTGGCCTAGGCTCCTGCCACCTCTGAGGATGGCCACTGGGAATACTCCAACTGCCTTGGGGCCCCTGGCCTGTGCCGTCCTCCAACACCATTGTTAGTAAGGAATGAAATTAAATCGACAGCAAGGAGCGATATAGGACCGGGAGGCATAGAAACTGTGTGGGTAGAGTTGAGGAATCACAAAGGAGAAAAGACCCTGATGGGATTAATGTCCAGGCTCCCTAGCAGTAGTCAGGATGTGGGGCAGAAAATAAATCAGGAGATAGAAAAGGCATATAAAAAATGTAATATTACAATAATCATGGGGGACTTCAATATGCAGGTGGACTGGGAAAATCAGTTTGGTGTTGGATCCCAAGAAAAGGAATTTGTGGACTGTCTACGAGATGGATTTTTGGAGCAGCTTGTGACAGAGCCTACTAGGGAATAGGCAATTCTGGATTTGGTGATGCGCAATGAGGCAAACTTGATTACGCATCTTAAAGTGAAGGAACCCTTAGGGTGCAGTGGCACAATATGGCAGAATTTACCCTGCAGTTTGAGAAAGAGAAGCTAGAATCAGAAAGAACGGTATTACAATTAAATAAGGGTAACTACAAAGACATGAGGGAGGTGCTGGCCAGAGTTGTTTGGAAAAAGAGCCTAGCAGGGAAGACAGTAGAACAGCAATGGCAGGAGTTTTGGGGGTTATTCGAGAGGCACAACAGAAATTTATCCCACGGAGGAGGAAACATGCTAAGGGGAGGACAAGGCATCCATGGTTGACAAGGGAAGTCAAGGACAGTATAAAAACAAAAGAAAAAGAATATGAGGTGGCGAGGATTAGTGGGAAGCCAGAGAATTGGTAAGCCTTTAAAAGCAAGCAGAGGAAAACTAAAAATGTTACTTGGAAGTGCATGATAAAACAGGACTGAGTCAGCATGGCTTCATCAAAGGGAGATCATGTCTGACAAATCTGTTAGAGTTCTTTGAGGAGATAAACAAAGGAGAATTAGTGGACGTGATCTATTTAGATTTCCAGAGGGGGTAGAAGATGAAATATGGGTGTAATCTAGCTAGTAATATAAAAGGAGATAGCAAAAGTTTTTTTCAATATATTAAAGGCAAGACAGAGGCAAGAATAGACATTGGACCACTGGAAAATGAGGCTGGAGAAGTAGTAACAGGAATCAAACAAATGGCAGAGGAACTGAATTGTTACTTTGCATCAGTCTTCATGCTGTAAGACATAAGTGGGATCCAGAACTTCAGGATAATTAGAGGGCAGCACTAAGTGTAGTAGCCATCACTAACTAGAAGGTTCTGGGGCAACTGAAAGGTCTGAAGGTGGATAAATCACCTAGACCTGATGGACTACACCCCAGGGTCTAAAGAATATAGCTGAGGAGATTGTGATGGCATTGGTGGAGGTCTTTCAGGAATCACTGGAGGCAAGGAGGGTCCCAGAGGTTTGGAAAATGGCTAATGTAACACCCCTGTTTAAGAAGTGAGGGAGGCAGAAGATGGGAAATTATAGGCAAGTTAGCCTGACTTTGGTCATCGAGTCCATTATTAAAGATGAGATTGCAGAATATTTGGAAATGCATGATAAAATAGGACTGAGTCAGCATGGTTTCATCAAAGGGAGGCTATGTCTGACAAATCTGTTAGAACTCTTTGAGGAGGTAACAAGGAAGTTAGACAAAGGAGAACCGGTGGACATGATCTCTTTAGATTTTCAGAAGGCCTTTGACAAGGTGCAGTACAGGAGGCTGTTAAATACGTTAAGAGCCCATGGTGTTAAGGGTAAGATACTGGCATGGATAGAGGAGTGGCTGACTGGCAGAAGGCAAAGAGTAGGGATAAAGGGGTCTTTTTCAGGATGACAGCCAAAGACTAGTAGTGTGCCTCAGGGGTCTGTGTTCGGACCACAACTTTTCAAATAGTGCATTATTGATCTGGAAGAAGGAACAGAGGGCACTGTTGCTAGGCTTACAGATGATACAAAGATACGCAGAGGGACAGGTAGTATTGAGGAAGCAGGCAGGCTGCAGAATGACTTGGGCAGGCTAGGAGAGTGGGCAAAGAAGTGGCAGATGGAATACAATGTGGAAAAGTGTGAGGTTATGCACTTTGGTAGGAAGAATGGCGGCATAGACTATTTTTTGAATGGGAAAAGGCTTAGGAAATCAAAAGCACAAAGGGACTAAGGAGTCCGAGTTCAAGATCCTCTTAAGGTTAACGTGCAGGTTCAGTCATCAGATGGAAGGCAACCTGTACACCGCAGATGCCATCTCCCTGGCCCTACACTCATCTCTGGAGCATCTCGACTAGGACGCCTACATCAGACTTCTATTTATTGACTACAGCTCTGTCTTCAATGCCATAATCCCAGCCAAGCTTATATCACAGCTCCAAAACCTCGGACTTGGCTCCTCACTCTGCAACTGGATCCTCGACTTTCTGATCCACAGACCACAATCAGTAAGAATAAACTCCTCACAATAGTCTTCAATACCGGGGCACCGCAAGGCTGCGTACTTAGCTCCTACTGTGCTCCCTGTACACACGTGACTGCATGGCAAAATTTGGTTCCAACTCCATCAACACGTTTGCTGACGATACGACCATAGTGGGCCAGATATCGAATAACGACGAATCAGAATACAGGAGGGAGATTGAGAACCTAGTGGAGTGGTGCAGCGACAACAATCTATCCCGCAATGCCAGCAAAACTAAAGAGCTGGTCATTGACTTCAGGAAGCAAAGAACTGTACACACCCCTGTCAGCATCAACGGGGCTGATGGTTAGCAGTTTCAAATTCCTAGGGGTACACATCTCCAAAAATCTGTCCTGGTCCACCCAAGTTGACGCTACCACCAAGAAAGCATTACTTTAAGTGCCTATACTTCCTTAGGAAACTAAGGAAATTAGGCATGTCCACATTAACTCTTACCAACTTTTACAGATGCACCATAGAAAGCATCCTATCTGGTTGCATCACAGCCTGGTATGGCAACTGCTCAGCCCAAGACTGCAAAAAACTTCAGAGTCGTGAACACAGCCCAGTCCATCACACAAACCTGCCTCCCATCCATTGACTCCATCTACACCTCCCGCTGCCTGGAGAAAGCGGGCAGCATAATCAAAGACCCCCTCCTACCCGGCTTACTCATTTTTCCAACTTCTTCCATCGGGCAGGAGATACAAAACTCTGAGGACATGCACTAACAGATTCAAAAACAACTTCTTCCCCGCTGACCCTCTTATGGACTGACCTGATTAACACTACACCCCTGTATGCTTTACCCAATGCCAGTGTTTATGTAGTTACGTTGTGTACCTTGTGTTATCCTGTTATGTATTTTCTTTTGTTTTATTTTCTTTTCATGTACTTAACGATCTGTTGATCTGCTCGCAGAAAAATATTTTTCACTGTACCACGATACATGTAACAATAAACAAAATCCAAATCTAAATGCAATGTTAGTATTCATGTCGAGAGGGCTAGAATAGAAGAGCAGGGATGTACTTCTGAGGCTGTGTAAGGTTCTGGTCAGATCCCATTGGGAGTATTGTGAGCAGTTTTGGGCCCCGTATCTAAGGAAGGATGTGCTGGCCTTGGAAACGGTCCAGAGGAGGTTCACAAGAATGATCCCTGGAATGAAGAGCTTGTCATATGAGGAGCTGTTGAGGACTCTGGGTCTGAACTCATTGGAGTTTCGAAGGATGAGGGGGGTCTTATTGAAACTTACAGGTAACTGAGAGGCCTCGATAGAGTGGACATGGAGAGGACTCTGCCATGTCCCTCTGGGACTGTTCCACGTCACTCGAGGACCATGCCACATCCCTCTGGGACCATGCCAAGTCCCTCTGGGATTGGCTCAGGTCAGCCAGGCCAATGCTCTTGATACTCGCCGCCATGGCGTGGTGCAACCGGGCCACACTCTGGAGCACAGCAGCAATATCCATGTGGCTCTAGTACATGGCTGCCTGTGACATGGCCGCCCTGTCCTGCAGTTCAGCCACAACCCGCACACTGTGCTTCAGGCCTTGGACATCCTGACCTAGGGCCGAAACCTTCGCACCCAAAGGTTCCACCCGGATGCCACCCGTGCGGTGTTGGCCTGGCACCACCTCCTGCTCCTGCCAACGGTTTGACTTCTCCAAATGCACCTGCTGGTACTGGATACTTGAAATGAAATGAAAATCGCTTATTGTCATGAGTAGGCTTCAATGAAGTTACTGTGAAAAGCCCCTAGTTGCCACATTCCGGCGCCTGTCCGGGGAGGCTGGTACGGGAATCGAACCGTGCTGCTGGCCTGCTTGGTCTGCTTTATAAGCCAGCGATTTAGCCTTGTGAGCTAAACCAGCCCCTACGATAGCATTATCGATAGCATTGTGGATAGCACAATCGCTTCACAGCTCCAGGGTCCCAGGTTCGATTCCGGCTTGGGTCACTGTCTGTGCAGAGTCTGCACATCCTCCCCGTGTGTGCCTGGGTTTCCTCCGGGTGCTCCGGTTTCCTCCCATAGTCACAAAGATGTGCAGGTTAGGTGGATTGGCCATGATAAATTGCCCTTAGTGTTCAAAATTGCCCTTAGTGTTGGGTGGGGTTACTGGGTTATGGGGATAGGGTGGAGGTGTTGACCTTGGGTAGGGTGCTCTTTCCAAGAGCTGGTGCAGATTCGATGGGCCGAATGGCCTCCTTCTACACTGTAAATTCTATGATCTCTGTAGTCCCTGCCTCTGCGACTTCATCTCCATTATCAATGGGACCACCCTTTCCAGAAGCGCTCGACCTGTCTGGATGGCAGCTCATCCCTGGGCATGAGCTGCCTTCCGACCGACTGCCCCCTTAGAGGTACCTACCTCCACCTGACGTACCACTGCATGTGTGTGGAATGAGCACCAGATAGTGCCCCAGGAGCCTCGTCACTAAAATGTCCAACCGAGGTGAGTGTCTCTGGGATGGTGGAGGGTGCCGGTGACAGCTGTGACGTGAAGTCAGTGTCATCCCGGACATGTGTTCCGAGGTGTTGCAGCGTTTGCAGTAGGGGACACCAGCTGATTCATCACCGGCTGGTGATGGTACTGCAAGGCACAAGACAAGATGCATGATGAGACTGCTGGTGGGTGTGGCGTGTGGAGGAAGGGGTGACTCACGTGCCATAGAGTCATCACAACGCTTTGGGCGGTCACTTGGTTGTCCCATGTCGACCTCTGCCTCTATGACTGCCCGCTTCCCCATCCCGCCGACCAGCTTCAATGTCCTCTGTTCTGCGACGATGAGGGGCCCCAGGTCCGGCAGGCCCCCTCTGGTCTTTTCTCTTTCCCTGCAGTTGTGGGCTGCCTTCTTCTGGGTGGACAGATAATGCAGTGTGAGAAAACTCGGACATGGGCAGCACAAGGGGTCAAGAGTTGGTGACATGTGTGTGCAGGGCACTCAGCCATGTCGGGCAGTATGGATGTTGGCATATAGTACAGGGTGGGGTTGGAGGGGGCTCCTGGCAGGTGGGTGCGGTCGCCCTCTGGGGGGGGCTGAGGAGTGTGGGGAGGAGGTGTGTGGGACGGTGTTGGTGCCAGGGTTACAGAGGTGATGACTCAGCTGGGCTGCCCTGAGGAGTTTGTGCAGCTCTTTCTCACAGTGCTGCCCCATCCTCACAGTGGAGTACACAGCGCTCACGCCCTCTACCGCATACGCCCAGGCCCGGTTGACATCGGCGTGTTGCAGCCTCTTTCCAGTCCGGGAACAGGGGGCGGGATTCTCTGACCCCGGGTCGGGTCGGAGAATCACCGGGCCGGGTGTGATTCACGCGACAACACCCCGACCGTGATCAGAGAATCAATGGCATTGGCTCTGGCGCAGTCGGGGGCCGCTCAATGCGGCGCCCCTGGCAATTCTATGTGCGGGATGGGCCGAGTGGCCACCGGGATAGGCCGAGTCCCGCCGGCGCCGTTCACATGGGGTCTTGCCCAGTGCCCCCCCCCCCCCCCCCCACCCCTCCGGGGTCAGATCCCCCCTCCCCACCACCACCCCCGCAGGATGGATGCCGAGGTCCCGCCAGGCAAGGCTCCAGGTGAACTGCGCCGACGGGACCTTGGCGTCCATCCTGCGGGGGGCGGCCTAGTGGTGGGGAGGGGGGATCTGACCCGGGGGGGCCTCCACCAAGATCTGACCCGCGATCGGCGCCTACCAATCGGTGGGCCGGCTTCTCCTGGTAGGGGCCTCTTTTACTCTGTGCCTTTCCCCATGTACCTCTCCGCCATGTTGCGTCGGGGCCGGCGCAGAGAAGGCAAGTAGCGTGCATACGCGAGTTCACGCCAGTTGCAGCACACATGCGCAGACCCGAGGCACCCGTTTGACACTGGTATCAGCAGCTTGAGCTGCGTGCCTATGTGAATCTGTGGCCCCTCTCCCTCGGGGTGCTATCTCTTTGCTGAAATGAGAGTACGTTGGGAGTGGAGGGCTTGTATGAAGCTCCAACTTGTCAGCCTCTTCAGTGCCAATCCTGACCGCAGTGACTCCGACACCGGCGTGAATTGGAATTGCATTAGTTCCACATGGCACAAATGCTGGCCCATCAGCAGGTCCTGAATTGCTCTGGGTCCGGTAACGCCATCGGGACTATGAAACACCTGCCATTCAGTCCCGGCGTCAGCACTTAGTCTCTCAAAAGGAGAATCCTGTCCTTGGAATATTATATATTAATTGAATTGCAATTTTAAGCTTTTGGGAAACAGACTGCAAATTCAAAAGCCTCATAGTTATTCCTTTAAGTAGAGTTTACCCCCTTCTAAAGCTATGCATTGTTGTCATTTGTTTCTGCAGAGATACATAGAAGAAAAGCAAGACCAAATTATCTGTATTGTGACTTTCACAGCCAATGCCATACTTCTAAAGCGTTGTCACTCTTGTAATGTCAGAAAAGGCGGCAGTCACAGCAAAGTATCACAAACAGCAATGCAAATAACGACCAGATAATCTGTTCCACTGATGGTAGTTGAAGGATAAATGTCGGCAGCAGGAAACCAGAAAAAATCCCTGTGTGTCTTTGTTTCGTGCCAAGGAGCCTTTTATATCCATCTGAGGGCACAGATGCTGAAGTGTCAGCTTAAATTCTCAAACCAAGGATACTTGCAGCTAGACTTAACATTGTATGGTGCAAAACTATCAAACACAATTCAAGTTGAACAAAGTTCAGAACCTTTGCAGAATAAAGCAACTATTGAAGGTATATTAACTTTTCAAAAGTTTTGCTCCTCAGATCCTCATTCACTTATCATTTTCATAGGAGATAACTTAGAGATAAGAATTCTCCATGATGCAGACTGGAAGTGTGTATCACAAAACTATCCACCTACCTGCAATTTTCTGACCATTACCTTTAACAAAGTCACTGGATATACACAATCTTGCAATGTGTATTCCAAACAAATTGCCAGCAAGAGGTATATCCAAATGTTTATCGCCATCACAGTGTTTCTCAATCAGAAAACAATGGTTTCTAAAGTAAATTCAGTTGCATGTCGCACAGGGCCTGGGATTACTTTTCTTAATATTAGAATTAATGTTGCAGAACTTTATCTGGCAAAAGCATACATTAGAAAATCACAACAAATGTATCTGCAGTTTTTTGATATGTACTGTTGTTTGCACAATTTCCTGCCAGTGTTTTATTTGGATAAATATCTTCACAGATGCTAACATTAAAGAGGCAAGACACTTTATTGTTTGCAGGAACCCACAAAATGCAGCCTCCAAAAAGACTGCACCTAGTTCACAAAGATTTTCAATGAACAATGGAGGAGTCAATAACAAAACATACAAAGTTGTTTATTCTGATAACTCTGACTGATATGTAGATAGCTTACATTTGTTTCTATCCTTAAGGAACCTATTTGATTCGCTGATCAAAATTTAGCCTTCTCTTTCAAAGTAAAATACAGTTGCAAATTCATGAATGCAAGGGAGATCACTTCTGCAATGTCCAGCGGGAGCTTACTGCCTGGCTATTGCAAAATGTGAGGTGGGTTGCAGACTCCAGACTTTTAAAAAAAAAACCCCACATAACCTGTGCAGCAAGCAAAATTGAAGGCATGCTAAACAAAATAAAGATCCTTCTCTTATATCTGATACAAATTCTTTTGTCCTAAGTGCACTTTGGATTTGCTCCAGAGTAACACTGATATACCATTAAATGAAATAGACTCCCCTCTCCAAAATAAATGATGACAATTTAGCCTAGAATAGCAACACAAAGAACATTCTTCCCAAGAAATCAATTTGTCCCATGTGCCTCCACTAAATAGGAGCTTCAACACTGGCTGTTATATGGGCAGCTGTGATCCTGAGCAAGCCACTGATAATTTTGAACTATAAACAACCACAGCTGAGAATTTAACTATGATGGTCTCCAGATCACATACTCATTCCCTATTAAAAAAAAAATCAGATACGGATCTGCATTGCAATATGTTCCCCCTGCCGTGTTGCCTGTGTTTGTATCATCCCCAGCATTTACCATCCGCACTTAGTAAATTAGCAACATCTGTTGCTCGGATCCCAAGGCAACAGCTCCACCATTTGTTGGCAAGGGGGAATGCACTCCCCGCACGAGGAAAAGTTTGGATGAAGAGACAAACAGTGGCCTTAGGATTGTGTTAAAATGATTGAGATTGACAAACTTCGAGATTTCTCAGGTCATGTAATAAAGTTTCCCGAGACAGGCCATTCTCCACTAATGAACTATCAATGTTGGGTGTACGTGTAGCATCTACACCCAGACACAATTTTACAGTTTGTTCCATCTCAGCAATACTTCAGCTCAGTGCTTGGAGCTATCCGAGCATGTGAACACTTTAAAATGGCCCTTATAAATTGCACTGAAATATCACAAACTCACTTCAGATGAAATATGGACAGTTTGATAGATTGTTGCCTTTGTGCATGCCTTAGGCCTTGCAGTATGCCATGGTGTACCAGTGGAGAAATATTTAATTCCTTTATTTGAAATCCCTCTCTTTGTCAATTTAAAATCAAAGAATTCAAATCTCCACTAAGATAACAAGAAGAAAAATTTCAGATGAAAATATTAAGTTTTTGTCTTTTAATAAACAGCAACCTAATTTTATGGCATCAGTGATTTTTCCTGTAAGTTTAAAACAACCTGTAAAATTGACAATCTCACAGTATTATTCTCCTTGAGATTCACATTTTAGACATTCTATTTATATTTAACTCTTCGCAAATCACATTAATTCATACTGGATTTCCTGCTTCTGTTCGGAGATATGCAATATAAACACACCCGCTTGCAATCGGGGGAAAGAGGCCACCCTGTTGGCCAATTTTAGGAAGGATACATTGACCCTTTTCCTGGTGTCAGGGCGAGAGAGAGGCAGTGTTGCAGTGGGGAGGTTGTGAGAGAAGTAAACTGTGAAGGAAGATCAGGAATGTGGAGGGAGCCAAAATCTCTTTGAGAGTTAACACAGAATGTCATTTATATATCTGCTAGAAATTAAAATGAGGCATGGAGAAGATGTTTTCGACATTCAAGAGATATTCCCACTTGTGGGGGAGACCAAAACCGGAAGCCATCAATCTATATAAATCCGAAAGGGAACTCAAGAGAAACACCTTTACCCACTGTGAGGTTCGAATATGAAGCTCACTACCACATGCAGAGGTTGTCATTGCTCTCAACAGTCACTCGAAGTGAGTATGACATCTGTCAGGCATCATGGTATGTTTGTCCTCAGGTCATTCAGCAGGCTAATCCTGGAGTCACAGGTCTTCGGGTAGAGGAGGGGGGGGGGTCCTCAAACCAGGGTTCTATTCTCTCTGCTTCTGCTTTTACCGGTTCCCTGCGACAGAGCTTATGTGGTCAGTTTCTGACTATGCTGTGAATTGTTGGATGAGGGGCGGTCACATGACATGGTTTGTGGCAAGCTCCTCCCACCCCACTGTCATAATATACACACAAGTATATGATGGTGCATAGACACACACTGGCTGACACACTGAAAGACCAATCAACACACAGAACACAGCAGCCAATCACCAGACAGGGCACGGTCACTATAAAGCCAGAGGGCACTAGTTTTCCCGCTCATTTGGGATGCAGCCTCTGAGACAGACAGAGCCCGCAGTTAGTAGCACGAACATCTACCATGTGCTAGCCATATAGTCTGGTCAGGTTAGCCATAGGTCTTCAGTCAACCTAACAGAGTGTCGACCCACAGTGCAAGTATGCTTAACAGCTCATAGTTAAATAAAATAGAGTTGTACTTCTACAAGTGTTGGTAGCCTGTCTCTTCTACTGCTCTGGTAAACGCAGTCATCACAGACCCAGCATACCCAACACATCACCCACCAATGTCAACTTGTTCCCGTTTCATTGAGGTTTTCAGAGTGTCCTTAAAATGTTTTCTCTATTGCCCTTGAGGTCGGTTGGCAGCCTTAAGTTGTGAGAAGAGGATCTGCTTTGGAAGCTGATTATTTGGCATCTGGAGTCAGTGTTCAGACCGGAGGAACTGACTTCCCATGATTAAGGTTGTGATGCTGGGGAAATTGGCTTTTGTGAGGATACTGGGTTTTTTCAGCTATCTTCCCACTTTGCATTGAGTTGCTTGTGGAGACACTGCTGGTGAAAATCCTACGGCGCTTGGAAGTGCCTTTTGTAAGTGACCCAAGTCCCACTGCCATAGAGAAGGGTGGTGACAATAGCAACATTGTAGTTTGAGGAGCAGGTTTAACTCAGTTGGGTAGACAGCTGATTTGTGTTGTGGAGCGAGGTCAGCAGTGTGGGTTCAATTCCCGTACGGCTGAGGTTATTCATGAACGCCCGCCTTTCCAACCTTGCCCCTCGCCTGAGGTGTGGTGATCCTCAAGTCAAATCACCACGAGTCAGCTCTCTCCGTCAAAGGAGAAAGCAGCCTATGGTCATCTGGGACTATGACGACTTTACCTTACCTGTAGGCTGAAGCTTTTGTTCCTGTTATGGACCCCATTTTGCCGGCAGCGAATGCAAGCACGTGGACTTCCCAATGGCATGGGAGTGCCCACAATGGGAAACCCAGTTGGCCGGCTGCCGACACGGAGAATCCTGCTGCTGGCAGGGGTGCACAGCACCAGAAAACAGGTACGGCCGGGCAGAGAATCCCGCCCTAGTCTCCATTGTCAAAGACCTAGTTGTAAAGTTTTTTGCAGGCTTTGCTGGCACAGCTGACTCCGTACTACATCTTCTTTTCACTGGTGACCTTTTCAGATGGGTAACTGATGAGGTACGGAAAATGTTCAACAACTTCTGAAGTTTTCCCATCACCGACAAGAGCTGGAGGTTAAGATACTTGCCCAGGATAGGACTAATGAAGGATTTTGCATTGCTATGTAAAGTCAGAGATCAATGTGAAAACAACTTCAATCAATGCATATGCATGTCTTGCACTAGGTATTGTTGGTACCCATGATATGCACATCACCCAAGCCATGTGAGATGCAAGCGATTGCTGGACATTCTACAAACTTGTATGCTTTACCATGAGCTTTTGGCTGTGTGCTGTTTGTCCTAGAAAATAGAAGCAGGCGGAGGCCATTTGGTCCTTCGAGCCTGCTCCGCCATTTATTGTGATCATTGCTGATCATCAAGTTCAATGCCCTGATCCCCCATATCCCTAAACCCATTCAAATAATAATCCGCTTTCGTATTTTTACTACCGAGGCAGATAACCTCACATTTATCCACATTATACAGCATTTGCCGTGTATTTGCCCACTCACTCAACCTGTCCAAATTCTGCCAAAGCATCTCTACATCCTCCTCACAACTCACCCTCCCACCCAGCTTTGTATCATCTGCAAATTTGGAGACCATACATTTATGGGGTGATCTGCCAAGAGGTTCACGTGACTCAGGTAGCCAATCAAGGACCAGGGTGGGGGATCACCCTAGCTAGCATGGATTTCTGTATCAGTTCTATCCTGGAAGCTGACATTGAGCCACAAGGCTGCAAGCCTCTGCATTGTTGTTATATGTAAATAAACATTGCAGTTGTTATTTACCTAACTGATGAATGGGAAATATTATGGTCCCAAGATTTTGAGTATTAAGTTACGTTGAACATAGAACATAGAACATTTCAGCGCAGTACAGGTCCTTCGGCCCTCGATGTTGCGCCGACCAGTGAAACCACTCTAAAGCCCATCTACACTATTCCCTTATCATCCATATGTTTATCCAATGACCATTTAAATGCCCTTAATGTTGGCGAGTCCACTACTGTTGCAGGCAGGGCATTCCACGCCCTTACTACTCTCTGAGTAAAGAACCTACCTCTGACATCTGTCCTATATCTATCTCCCGTCAATTTAAAGCTATGACCCCTCGTGCTATCCAAAGAAAAAGGCTCTCACTGTCCACCCTATCTAACCCTCTGATCATCTTGTATGCCTCTATTAAGTCCCCTCTTAATCTTTTCTCTAACGAAAACGGCCTTAAGTCCCTCAGCCTTTCATCATAAGATCTTCCCTCCATACCAGCAACATCCTGGTAAATCTCCTCTGCACCCTTTCCAATGCTTCCACATCCTTCCTATAATGTGGCGACCAGAACTGCACGCAATACTCCAAATGCGGTCGCACCAGAGTTTTGTACAACTGCAACATGACCTCATGGAATCCCTCTGCCAATAAAAGCTAACACACCGTACGCCTTCTTAACAACCCTATCAACCTATGTGGCAACTTTCAGGGATCTATGTGCATGGACACTGAGATCTCTCTGCTCATCCACACTACCAGGAATCTTATCATGAGCTCAGTACTCTGTATTCCTGTTACTCCTTCCAAAATGAATCACCTCACACTTTTCTGCATTAAACTCCATTTGCCACCTGTCAGCCCAGCTCTGCAGCTTATCTATGTCCCTCTATAACATGCAACATCCTTCCGCACTGTCCACAACTCCTACAAATTTACTCACCCATCCTTCTACACCCTCCTCCAACTCATTTATTAAAATAACAAACAGCAGTGGCCCCAAAACAGATCCTTGTGGTACACCACTAGTAACTGAACTCCAGGCTGAACATTTCCCATCAGCCACCACCCTCTGTCTTCTTATAGCTATTTGAGGGAGCTCATACTCCAATTAGCCAACCAATAATGCTAATTGGAGGTCATTACACCCCTCACACCCCCCAAGGTCCGAGGAATTCCTGCCAGCTGGCATTCCTCTGAGCTTCTTCCTGCTCCTCATGTCTGGGTCTGTCACCTCTGTGTCGCCCGCCGGGTCGTTCTCCGACGTGGGCGGGGTGTACCTTATAGGTGCCCGTCTTTTTCTTGACGACCTCCTTGGAAGTTGTTCTTCCTCCTCCTCGGGGAGAGGTGTCGCGGCAGCCTCGTCGAATGTGTCCATCTCCGACTCTGACGACTGTATGACGGGGTCTGGAGAAATTGCTCGGGGCTGGGGTGTGGGTATCTTTCCCGTCTGGGCTATCCCAGCTTGAGGCGGTCCTGCTTCGCCTGCCTCCAGGTGTGGTTCCGCTGTCCTTATTTGGTCTAGGTGCTTCTTCAGCACCTTACCTCCTATCGAAACTTCATAGGATATGGGCACTGTTTGGGACTCTACCGTGCCTTTGACCCACGTTGGTCCATTCCCATAATTCTTGACCCAAACCGGTGCCTCCACCTGGAAATGTCTCTGCTGCCGACTATTATCATGCCCCCTGTGTTGGGCCTCCTGTTGTTTCTCCACTTTCCCCGTTAAATGTGGGAAAAGGAGACTCAGCCTCGTTCACAGCCGCCTTCCCATTAAGAGTTCAGCTGGCGGTATGCCCGTTGTGGAATGCGGTGTGGTCCGGTAATCAAACAGCCAGCAGAAGAGCTTTGTGTCTATTGACGCTGCCGGCTGCTTCTTGAGTCCCGCTTTTAGTGTCTGGACCGCTCTCTCTGCCAGGCCGTTGGACGCTGAATGGTAAGGGGCCGTTTTGATGTGGCGGACTCCGTTTTCTTTTAGGAATTTTCCAAATTCCCCACTTGTGAATGCCGTTCTGTTGTCCGACACCAAAACCTCCGGAAGTCCATGTGTTGCAAACGAGGCCCTGAGCTTTTCGATTGTCGATGCTGTGCTTGCCGTGTTTACCCGGTGGACGTCCAACCATTTAGAGTGGGCGTCCACTATCACCAAAAACATTGAGCCCATGAAAGGGCCGGCGTGGTCAATATGCAGGCGGGTCCACGGTCTGCCTGGCCATTCCCACGGGTGCAATGGCGCATCTGGTGGCACTCTTTGCCCCTGTTGGCACTTCTGGCACCGACGTACCAAGGCTGCTATGTCTGTGTCCAATCCTGGCCACCAAACATAGCTTTGAGCTAGCATCTTCATTTTAGACACCCCTGGGTGTCCGTGATGTAACTCGGTTAAGATTGCCTGATGGCCCTGACTATTACATGGGCTCCCCATAATAGGATACCGTCTTCAACGGTTATTTGGTCCCTTCTGCTCCAGTATGGGTGCATCTGGGGCTCCCCTGGTCTTTCCAGTTCCCCTGTTAGCAGTAAATGCTTCATCTTGGCTAAAACCAGGTCTTTTTGCGTCCACCATCGAATATGTTGTGCATCCACTGGTAGGGTGTCCAAAAAATTGAGAGACATTACTATCCCCTCTACTTTCGATATTAGCGGCGGGGTGTCCGGGAGGGGAAGTCTGCTCAAAGCATCTGCATTTGCTACTCGCGTTCCCGGTCTGTGCTCCAGAACGTATCTATACGCCGCCAGTAGCAACGCCCAGCGTTGGATTCTAGCTGATGCGATCGGGGGTATTTACATGTCTTCTTTTAATAACCCTAATAACAGCTTATGGTCCGCCACTATGGTGAATTTCCGCCCGTACAGATACTGGTGAATTTTTTTTACTGCAAATATCACCACCAGTCCTTCCTTCTCGATTTGGGCGTACTTCCTCTCAGCCATCACCAAGGTCCTTGAAGCATAGGCTATTGGCCATTCTTCCCCATTCCTTCCTCTATGGGCTTAGACGGCTCCTACCCCGTAAGGGGATGCGTCACAAGTGACCACCAACTCCTTCCTTGGGTCATAATGCTCTAGGACATTTTTGGATGACAGCTGTTCCTTAATGTCCCTAAATGCTCGGTTTTGGCGGGTGGACCATTTCCATTCTTGCCCCTTTTTTAGTAGCTGGTGGAGAGGTTCTAGGATGGACGCCCTATTTTCAATAAATTTGCCATAATAGGTTACCAACCCTAGAAATGATCGTAGCTCCTGGACCGTGGTAGGAGCTGGGGCTTCTTTTATTGCCCTTACTCTGTCTTCCAATGGGTGTAAGTCCGACTCGTCTGCTTTATATCCCAGGTACGTCATTTGTGGGGCCAGAAAAACACATCTTTCTCTTTTAAACAATACGCCTGCCTTTGCGAAACGCCTGAGCACTTCCTCCAGGTTCCTTAAGTGTTCCCTGTTCATTCTACCCGTGATTAAGACATCGTCCAAATAAATCGCCACCTGCGGTAGTCCCTGCAGAATATTTTCCATCGTACGCTGGAATATAGCGCAGGCTGATGACACTCCGAAAGGCAGCCTAGTATAACGAAAAAGGCCCTTCAGGGTGTTGATCGTAGTGAACTTCTGGGAGTCCTTGTCCAGTTTTAACTGCAGGTACAAAGAACAAAGAACAAAGAAAATTACAGCCAGGAACAGGCCCTTCGGCCCTCCCAGCCTGCGCCGATCCAGATCCTTTATCTAAACCTGTCTCCTATTTTCCAAGGTCTACTTCCCTCTGTTCCCGCCCGTTCATATACCTGTCTAGATGCCTATTAAATGATGCTATTGTGCCCGCCTCTACCACCTCCGCTGGTAAAGCATTCCAGGCACCCACCACCCTCTGCGTAAAAAACTTTCCACGCACATCTCCCTTAAACTTTCACCCCTACTCTTGGGAAAAGCTTGTTGCTATCCATCCTGTCCATACCTCTCATAATTTTGTAGACCTCAATCAGGTCCCCCCTCAACCTCCATCTTTCCAACTAAAACAATCCTAATCTACTCAACCTTTCTTCATAGCTAGCACCCTCCATGCCAGGCAATATCCTGGTGAACCTCCTCTGCACCCTCTCCAAAGCATCCACATCCTTCTGGTAATGTGGCGACCAGAACTGCACGCAGTATTCCAAATGTGGCCGAACCAAAGTCCTATACAACTGTAACATGACCTGCCAACTCTTGTACTCAATACCCCGTCCAATGAAGGCAAGCATGCTGTATGCCTTCTTGACCACTCTATCAACCTGCGTTGCCATCTTCAGGGTACAATGGACCTGAACTCCCAGATCGCTCTGTACATCAATTTTCCCCAAGACCCTTCCATTGACCATATAGTCCGCTCTTGAATTTGATCTTCCAAAATGCATCACCTCGCATTTGCCTGGATTGAACTCCATCTGCCATAACCCGTTTCCTTTCGTCTGTAGTTATATCGTTGGCCCGGAAGAAGTAACACATTCTCTCCACATACTGGGACCAGTCCTCAATAGTCGGGTCAAATGCATCTAACCTCCCAAAAAAGCGGCATTTTTTAAATAGCAAGGCTTACCCTCCGAGTGCGGCAGCTGGTCTCCGCTAAGTTCTTTGTTTACCTCGTCGCCACTGTAATAATCCACAGGAGGCAGGAGACCCGTCACCACACCAATATTTATTGCCAATAACTATATACAAGAGCATCTCCAACAGTGCTGCTAGCATTCCAGTCAACTTAAGACTGGCTCACAAAGCCTACACAGGTGCTTATATGGGCCCCCTCAATGAACTATCATTGAGGAAGCTCATACTCTAATTGGCCAACCAATAATGCTAATTGGAAGTCATTACAGTTAACGCGATTGGGTTAGATGAAGTTGGGTGGGAGGAGGATTGTGGGGACTGTAAACTAGCATGGTCCAGTTTGGCTGAATGGCCAATTACTATGCTGTATGCGCTAAATAGTTCTCTGTAATTGCTGTTGCGCTTTAGCAGGACAGTGTTCTAAACCACAGCATCTTTCATCATGCCATGACTATACAATCATATTATACCAATTCAAAATGCCATGAACCTTCTTCCCGCACTCCCTGCGATCACTATCCACCTCCTACTGACACCAGAAAGGCTTTTGGCTTTGTAACATATTTTTTTATAAATTTAGAGTACCCAATTCATTTTTTCCAATTAAGGGACAATTTAGCATGGTCAATCCACCTAGCCTGCACATCTTTGGGTTGTGGGGGCGCTTTGTAACATCTTTGATGCCACATTTAGTCAAATGCTGCCTTGATATCATTCTCAGATCAGCTTTGGAATTCAGCTGACTTCTCCATGTTTGGCTGAAGGCTGTGATGAGGTCTGGAAGTGACATATTCAACTTCCCCACTAGTGAGGTTGTGAATGTGAGTGTACCCTCCTTCCCCATTTAGTTGTTTAATGTCCATCACTATTCACAACTAGATGTGCTGAGACTGCAGGGTTCAGATCTGGTCCATTGATTATAGAATCACTTTTCTCTGTATATTGCATGCTGCTTCTGCTGTTTAACATACACATCGCCCGTGTTGTAGCTTCACCAGGTTGTACACCTCGTTTTTAGGTGTGCCTAATCTTAGGGATTAAAGAGTGAAGAGTTTCTTCTGGTTTTCTAATTGGTTTGGATTAACCACATGTATTATCGGTTACGTGTTTTGCTGAAACCGATGAGGTTCTATAAACCATTTTTTTAAATGTATGGAGCCTTTCTCTTGATCATTGTAAATATTCTGTGAGATCTACAATGACAGTGGTGTCTAATCTTTGGCCCATGTGACATGTTTTCTGTTTATACAATTATATTGGAGTGAAGACAAAAATCAAAACATCGAACTGTTGGGCTTTTCATTAGCCTGTTTGTGGGACTAAATAGAGCAGGAAAACCCCAGATTGAGTGTCTGGATTTTACTTTTAGCTAATATCAAGCAAAAAAATGCTGAGAGGAATATGATCGGCTTCAGATGCACTGGATTAGGAAATGGTAGCATGAGCCTGCACCCCTGATCACTATGCAGTGAACATGCTGGATGTGAGGTGAGGCAGGATTATACTTGGTTATGATATGCCTTCATCGTGAAATATCTCAATAGTCACACACATGAAGGATAATTATTTGGGTGAGGTACCAAAGAAATGTTGATGCCAACTGATCTCTATCACAGCAGGACATAAATTTAATATTGCGCCAAGGCTAAATATATAAAATGACCCATGAGTTTTTAACTATTAGAACAGCAGCTGCAGACTATTAGCACGCCTCGCAGTGAAGTACTGCAGACTGCAGTATCATCATAGTCAATCGCTTGTGACTTGAATTGGTGCTAAACTGCTGACCACAGTCCTGGCAACAAGTTCAGTCACATGGTAACTTTATACACTTACTGTAGCATGTAGCTATGAACTGCTTATGCCAATTAAAAGTAGCCCAGATGTTAGCAGCAAGTAAAAGATTTAGATGAGTCAACAATTATACATTTTAAAGAGTATTTGAAACGATCAATTATAATCTATTATGGCCACCCTAACCATTGCTGAAATTAAATATGAACCGTTCTATTAAAAATCCTCATCTCCCCAACCCACAGGAACAATAATGTTTGAGTTGGTATAATCAGCTACAGACTGCAATAAATATCCCACATTAAAACACCAGAAACAAAAATCTATTAATCTTTGAAAAAAAGCATAATACAATCAGAATAGAGTGAAGACAGCGCTGATACAAATTTAAGCTGCTAACGTAAACAAGTATACTCATGCCAACCTACAGACAGAGGGGAGTAATTTGGGCGATCTGTTATTTCATGAAATTTCTGACTACCAAATGTCTGTCAGCAGAATCACTGGAGCCATTTTAAGCTGGTGGTGGGAAAACTACCCGGACTGCTTTTGTTTCTGCTCATAAATTGTGGAGCTACTGCTTGTTAAAAGGAAGCTACAACATTGAAATCTTTATACATGTAATTTCTCCCAAATTAATCAGAGCTGAAATAACTTGTCATATTTCTGGAATGAGATAGCAACTGCAAAAGTTCCCAAAAAAGTGAACAGAGAGGAACTTTACAGCAAATGGTGTTTCTTCCAGTGGGGTGAACAGGAGCAAGGAAGGGCTGCCAAGATATCAGGTGGTGTATCAGAGGTGTATTTTACACACTCATCACTGTTCCATCCGTTGCAGCTAAAAGCTCAGTCCCAGCTGTCGGGTGATGATTGAGGAATACGCTCAGGTTTAGCAGATAGACTGTTAAAGACTGTAGCATCTGCTTCAAGAGGACAACTTTAAATTAAGGTTGTGGCCATCATGATAACCTTTAGTTTTATGCCTCCAGATTCTTTCAACCAAGTTCACGGAACAACTGCAGTAGCAACCAACTTGCTGTCCTTAAATGTGTCAAATAAACAACAGATACTTGACACCGGACCATCATCTCTATCCCCACTGATTAGCATCAACAGCATGACAAAACTGGCTGATTCCAATAAACCTCTAGTTTTCCAGAATTACTGAAGTAATTGGTGTTAACTAGGTAACTATCCAAACTCCCAGCTCTATTGCAAATACCTACAAAAACAGAAAGAGGTTCTGCTTCATCCATGTCCCACTGACCAGTGACCAAATATATCTGATATATCTTTCAGGTCAATGCTTACTTCCTCGAAAGCATCCATTGTGCTTTCATTTTTGGATGAGTCATCTGTACTTGGTTCATTTGAAGATGATAATGATACGTCAAGGGCCAAGACTACCCTTTTCAGCTTTGGCAAATGACACCATTGTATCCGCAAAAGACAAAGACTAGGTGCAGGCACAGCAGCAACCATATAAACACCAGGATCATTCCTAAGCATACTATTCACACCTTGAAGCAATACTTCAGACATCTGGACAGATCATAAAATACTCAACACTGCTTACCTTCCTGAAACTTCCTTGTGACACAAAATGCTCATTTTCTATACGTTCAGAAGGCCTATGTTGTTGTCACATTTCTCAGTAGTGTCTAGATTGGTGATTACTAACTTGTCTGAAGTCTGGCTCCTGCAACTCTGGTTGGTTAAATGGTTTTATTAACAGGAGCTGGATATTCAGCTAGCAAGTGGCCTTGCCTACTGTATAAAGACGTATCAACAGAGCAGTTATCTGGCACATGCCACACAACTTTTCTGTACCATCAAAGAGTAGAGTTAGAGTATGCCCTAAAATCAAGTCAGGGACTAAGCAAAAGGCTGTAGGTCCTGAAATATCAGTTTCTGCGGTACAGCCAGGATGTCTGGCACTTATCTAACATCTATGGTATATTTATCTCAGTGGTAAAGTTGTCCTTTAAGGAACCTTCAATCCTCATAGACTCACTAAATTGCATCAAAGCATTTGCACTAACACTGCCCTCTGCACCTCTTCAATGGACACCTGTGCTGGGATTTCCCAGAAGCCCCAGGTTCCTGATGTCAGGACTGGTGCCTTTACCTTGTGGAGGAAATGGGGTCGTGAGGTTTGCTGTTCGGATGTTTCTCAGATCTAGCCAAAATTAATGACTGACAGGTTGGAAAGCCATCCACTGAGGGGGTGCAGACGGGAGGGGTTGTTCCACCCTAGACAACTGTTAGTCACCTAGCTGCACTTGGGATTCATAGGATCATATTTTATTAATGGATGCCATAAGTTCTTCATGTTTTTTTGAATGAAATCTGGAATAATACAAAAAATAATATTTTACTTTTTTACATATTACTGAGTCTTAACAGTTCTTATGCTCCCGGGTGAAAGGGGGCAGGTTAGTAGTAAGGGTAATCAAGGAAATAGCATTGGAGCAGCAGAGGGTTGCCACTTTATTAGGTTGATGGATCTGTAGTTAAGGATTATTTGAGACATGTCTGTATTAGCAGATCATGAAACTCCCTTCCCCACATCTTCTGGCATCTTGCCTGTATTCTTGCAAGGTCCTTGTCATGTTGCGCCTGGTCAGGATCTACCTCAATACCCTCATCATTGGAGGAGGTATCATGCCCCTCAATATCCTCATTATTCATAACTTCTTTCCTTTGTAGGTCAGATTACATCGTGCACAGCACACCATGATGATATGCAAGACTCTTACAGGAGTATACTGAGGAACATTATCAGACCCATCCAGGTATCTGAACTGCATCATCAGAAGCTCTATGGCCTGCTCAATAGTGACTCACATTGTCCCATGGCAGTTGTTGTATCTCTCCTCTGCATCTATGCTTCCATTTCATTTCATTTCATGCTTCCATGAAAGGCTTCCATTGCAAGTAAGCATGTCGACAGTGCCCTTGTCAGTTAATATCCATCCTTGAAGGTGAGCAGGAGGGAACTGAAAACATACCAGACCTGAGTTTGCTTTCATGGCAGCTTCCCTGGAATCTTGTACAGACCTGAAGAACTGATTTATGATAGCCACAGACTAGTTGCATGTTGAGTGAGTGGAGGCCCTTCCCATTGATAAAGGCTTGATCTGTGGGGGCCTTGTAGTGCAGTTGATGATGCCCTACAACTGGGGATATTCCTCAATGGCACCAAATGCTTTTTCCCTCTCAGCCTGACTAACCAGGTTGGTATGAAAGCTCACTTACTGGCTATTACTCTCATATACTGCATAAGTAACCAATTTGATGCAGCGATGAGCTGCAGACTGTGAGATACCACAGCTAACTCCAGGAGATCCTTGGAATAATTTGGAGGCATGAACGTTCAATGCCACAATGACCTTCAGTACCAGAGGCATTGAGTGCCCTTGCAGGTCAGTTTATCTTTAATCATGGTTCACAGTTGGTGACTGTCTCCCTGAAGAGAAGCAAAGAACAAAGAAAATTGCAGCACAGGAACAGGCCCTTCGGCCCTCCCAGACTGCGCTCTGAAGCAGTCTTCAGAGACGATGAGACACTGACATTTACAGGAAGCTGAGCCTCAATCAGAAAATCGACTTATGTGGGTAGTGGGCCCTTTTCATCCATGCCCCCTCTATGGTTCATGAAGGTGCCCCTGATGCCCGCCTCCCTGAGTCTTGATGGCATACTCCCAATGGCTGCAGCTTGTAGCCATCTCAGATGGCCACCTGCAAAGGGCCATGGGAATTCTGGCCAACCCAGGACTCCGACACACTCAGAGCTTGTGTGTGTATTTGCAACCCAGATAGCTAGACGTGATTGAAACCCCCGCTCGTTTGCATTCTAATGGCCCATTCCCCCAGAACAAAAGGACTGTACTCAGGTAACTGATACAGATGCAGACTAACTGGTGCCACTCCCTTTGCTAAGAAAGCCCAAACAGCCAAGGTCAATGACCGCTCAAGACACACCCAGCCATTAAGGCACCCGCCCCTTTATTGGCCAAAATTGAAGGCAGTGATTGAAGCCTGTCGAATTATTGTGTCCAAAGCTAAGGACCACCCCAAAGAGTGCAAAATCCCAGAGGGATAAAAAGAGACACAGCCATGTGCGGTATCTCTTGGATCCAGCCTATGCCAACCCAAGTGCAGCATAACGACCAGACAGACAAGTGCAAGACCAACGATCGCCACCAGACGGATGAGCCCAGCAGAAGCAGAGCCACTTCTTCCACCCAGCCACGCAAGATCCGGACAAAGGCTTTGTCCATCTGCATAGAGCCGGTTGCCCTGAAGTTAAGTATAGGTTATTGGAGTTGTTATGTGTAGTTTAACTTGCAGTGTTTTGTGTTGCATGTCGAAGTAATCCTTGAGTGTAAATAAACCATCTTTGAACTTGAACTGACTAACTGGTTGTGTGGTCATTCCAGATCTGGTAAAGCCTTCTGGTGGTATCATTTGGTACCTGGTGACTCTAAAGAGCATAATTATTAATTGGCAACATTACTCCGGTGCCAATTGGCAACAAGCTTCACCCACTTTGATGCTCTACCTCACTGATAATCTTGAATACTGATTGAATGAAACTCATAGCAACTAGGGTGATGTACTCTTCAGGTCTACCCTATGGCTCTTCAAGTCGGTGATCATCTGATCATCTGGTAAAGAGAGAGAGATAGGGAGATTCTCCGCCAGCTTCTAGATGAGCTTCCTTCACAGAACTGAAAGAAAAGATGTAACTCTTCAGAAGACCAGCCGCTCTCCTGAAAGTTTCTGATTGTTTTCACCAATCACAGCCAACAATAGGAGAAGGCCAAGAACTCTACATTCACTGATTGGCTGCTTGCCAAGTCTATCAAATTGACATCACAGATTCTGCCACAGAACCTAAAGACGACGTCTTTGCCTGGTCCATCATGACAGGGTGTTCCACCTCTGCCTAAAATCTGTAGTTTGACAGAAATCCCAAAGGGTGCAGTAATGTTGTAGCAGCTAAGCAGAAGGCTATAGATCAAAGCAGACAACAGGAAGGGGAAAAAAGTGAACACAAGACAGACAAAAGGTTACAGAACAATATCCTAACAACAATACAAAAAGGTAAAAGGAAAGCTGCCGATGAGGATGGGGTCAAAAGAAAAAATCTTTTTCAAAGAGAAAAAAGAATCAAAGCTTTTGACAGTCAATGTTCAGGCAGATCAACAGTGGATCAGCGATTGCACCCCACACCTGGCATCAGACCGGTAACATTGTTGGACACAAATTAAAAAGGAAAGGTCACTATCTTAAAGTTAAGCCAGCACCCTGAGGAATTCAGGCTGCAGAGCTTGCCACAAGCTTTGAGATGAGCTTCCTTCACAGAACTGAAACAAAAGATGGAACTCTTCAGAAAACCTGTCTCTCTCCTGAAAGTTCGCTTCACCAATCAAAGGCAACAATAGGTGAAGGCCAAGAACTCTACATTGACTGATTAGCTGCTTGCCACGTCTGTCAAATCGACATCACAGATTCTGCCACAGAATCAAAAGGGGACGTCTTGGCCTGGTCCATCATGACAGGGGTGTTCCAGCTCTGCCTAAAATCTGTAGTTTAACAAAAATCCCAATAGGGAATTGCAGAGTAAGACACAGAGGTAGAGGGGACAAAAGGAAGAATAATAATTAATGACATTACAAGCTGCTACAATTGGCTTATTCACCATTATTAATGAGACCATTAATATAAGGGAATTTGTGAGATCATTCCGATATCGCTGAAAAATGGAGGGGAAATGTGGTGCGATGGGCTCATTTGAAGAAGATTCAGAAAACTGGAAATCATACGCAGAGAGATTCAACGATAATATCCCAGTGAATAAAATTTCAGAAGATATCTACTTTTCTTACTACCATTGGTAGTAAAACTTTTAATTTACTCTGAAGTCATGAGATGGTTTATTTACACTCAAGGATTACTTTGATGAGTCCAACCTGAGAAACCCGGTGACAAAACTTATCAAGAATTGGTTAAAGTATTGGAAGACCGTTATGCACCACAACCACCGAAAAAGCCTTGCAGAGTATTGCGAATTTCGTGACTCAGTTGATACAATTAGAGACTGCTTGCTTTGTGGGTTGAGAAATGGGGCCATTCAGAGAAGATTATTAACTAAACAAAATCTAAATCTGAGAGCAGCTTTAGATATTGCTGTTTTAAATGTGTTTGCTGCTAATGAGGTTTCTCAGCTCAGAGCTGGCACAGGGATCCATAAACTGGCTGCTACGCAGAAAAGGTCTACCAGCAATGGGTGTGTCATCGCAGTACAAAAATAGGCCATTCACAGGCTGATTGCTGGAGCAAGGATAGCTAATGAAAAATTAGTGGCATAACTGCCACACAGCCAGAGCTTTCTGGAGCAAAACAGTTTCTCCAGAGAAGAATGTTCAAAGGAAAACACAAAACACATTTAAAGGAAGAAACAAATTAATTCAACAAAGAAAATTCACAGTGTGGAAGATAAAAATAGCAACAACAAGGAAAACACAGCACATATTTCTGCTGAGGAACCAATGTTACAAGTACTTTCAGGTCAATGTGAATCACATTGGCTCTGAGTAATTCCAAAACTAAATGGGAAACCTGTAAAAATGGAGGATGATACGAGGACTGACATCTCCTTAATTCCTGAGACTATGAACAAAGATTAAATCGCCTACCATTAAAGCCTGCATATGACACCCTGAGGACTTACACTGAGGAAATAGTTCCTCTAAGAGGATACATCACAGTCAGAGTTGAGTTAACTGGACAAACTTTGGAGCTGTCACTCCACATTTTCCAAGAAGGTTTTAGAGCTCCCTTTAGCTGCTCTTGGCTGGAAAAGTTAAAATTGAACTGTGGTGCTATGAATAGATTAATTGATTGAAGGATGAATTTACAGATATCCTGGAAAAATACAGCCCTGTATTTGAGGACACATTGGGGTCCATGAAAGGAGTACAAGTGTCATTAAAGATCAAGCAAATTAGCCAACCTAAGAGTCTCAAAGCTAGAGCAGCACCCTACGCCAAATGTCCAAAGGTCGAAACTGAACTAATGAGACTTGTGAATACAGATATCTTAGGAGCCATCTCTACAAGTGACTGGGCAACCCCTATTGTACCTGTAATGAAGCAGTGAGGAGCTATTCGCATATGCAGAGATTTCAAAACAACCATCAATCTGGATCTATGCAGTGTTACCTTGATGATATTCTAATTATTGGTACCAATGAACAGGAACACTTACGTAACTTAGAAGTCACACTGAAATGTCTTCAGGTGCATGGTCTTCATGTGAAGAAAGGTAATTGTGACTTCTTTCCACATTAACCCACAGGCCACGTGATCAATATCAAGGGTTAATACAAGGCACTTGGCACTGTTGCCACCTTCTGCTGCCATCAACTAACAAAGCGTACAAATAAGTCCTCACAACAAGTTTGCTTTTAACACAGCTTTATTTAACTCACTAAGGCTTCAGATATGTGCTTATTTAAACAGTTACATAAGGTTCCGGAGCCATGAGGTCATGTTGCAGCTGTACAAAACTCTGGTACGGCCGTATTTGGAGTATTGCGTACAGTTCTGGTCACCTCATTATAGGAAGGACGTGGAAGCTTTGGAACGGGTGCAGAGGAGATTTACCAGGATGTTGCCTGGTATGGAGGGAAAATCTTATGAGGAAAGGCTGATGGACTTGAGGTTGTTCTCGTTAGAGAGAAGAAGGTTAAGAGGTGACTTAATAGAGGCATATAAAATGATCAGAGGGTTAGATAGGGTGGACAGTGAGAGCCTTCTCCCACGGATGGAGGTGGCTAGCACGAGGGGACATAGCCTTAAATTGAGGGGTAATAGATATAGGACAGACGTCAGAGGTAGGTTTTTTACGCAAAGAGTGGTGAGGCCGTGGAATGCCCTACCTGCAACAGTAGTGAACTCGCCAACATTGAGGGCATTTAAAAGTTTATTGGATAAGCATATGGATGATAATGGCATAGTGTAGGTTAGATGGCCTTTAGTTTTTGACTTCCCATGTCGATGCAACATCGTGGGCCGAAGGGCCTGTACTGCGCTGTATCGTTCTATATTCTATGTTCTATGTTCTATGTTCAAGACTCAGAACGTGAGCTAAAATATTATCCGATAGAGTCCTATTTTTTTAAATATTTAAAACTATTGGTACTAATTCTTGCTGTACATTATCAGACAGTTTTTCTAATATTCTTCAAGACAATACCATTTTCAGCTCCTGAGACCATTTCTGGACATTCGGCCAGTGGTGTAGGGGGTTGTAGCAATTGGGATTGTGTGAGTTGTGTGAACTTTGGTAAGGGAGATTAGTTCTGATAAGCCATCAAACTCTATAAACACCATTGTGCTCGCACATTGGGCCTGTCAGTATATTTATAATGTCTGGTCCTGCCTTTTCTGATTAGATTTAGAATCAGCGCACCCATATTTAAACTCTGATGTCCAAAGCAGGCACCTGGGTCGAGGTATTAGCTGAGATAATTCGCTGCTATGACCATTCCATGGGCAAGAGTTCAGGAAATTCTAAAGAACAATTTATACACACTTTTCTATTTTATGGGACCTTAATGGTTGTATTTAAATCTACATTAGTACAGCAAATAAGAATTTTGGTGGGTTTATTGACTTTTATGTCTGTAATGCTTCATGGTATGGACGGCCTCTAACATCCAATGCTTTCTTGGTCACCGCTTCATGATTCGTGGATAATATTTCATAGATGATTATCTCTGTTGAAACTATAGTTTCACCAGTCCCGAGAGTCACCACGCTCATCATCACCAAGTATGGTTCCCAGTCTATCTTTTCGTACCTATTAATGAGATCAAGATAGTATATGCTCTTATTTGCAGTTTCGATCTTTCTAGCCTATTAGCCAAAATTTCTTCATCACGCGGATCTTCTCGGATTGATCGCCTCCCATTTCCCTTTTTTATATTTCAACCTGGGGGTATCTCCTTCGAGATTTTGCCTTTCGGTGACAGCCTGGCGCCTGACTAGAGCTGGTGGCAGACCCTCCATTCTCTACTAGGTGAGAAAAGGAAGGTGGAACTGAGTCTTCCTCACCTGCATCCAGCAACTAGTGATTGCAGTGAGGGTTGAGTAGCTTTAATTGATTTACATGGTACCAGCCGGTTTTAACAAAAAAACGTTCCAGGTTGATGGATTTGGAGCATGAGTTTATTCCCAATCTCATACTCCACAGGCTTGACTTTCCCATCAAAATTTTCTTTGCTATCCATCTTTTTCTGTCCCACTTTAACTGCATCGGCCATACGGCCAGCTTGGATATTATCCATCAATTGTTGTACAGCCTTTTCATGGTTGACAGCTGTCAATTCCAGCTCTGACATATCCGATCCCAACAAGGGTTCCACTCCTCTCATGGCGCGACCAGTCATCAGGACATGGGGAGTAAGAACCGGTTGAGCTGAATACGGTATGTCGTATTATCTTTAGGCCAAAGGGCAGAATGCATTCCAAATAGAGTTATTTTGTTGGCAGTTTTCCGAATCATGTTTTTCAATGTTTGTTTTATTCTTACCACGAGACCGCTATACTGTGGAGGATAGGTTATGTGGAATTTCTATTTTATTCCAAATATGGTCATTACATTCAGCATCACCTGAGCGGTGAAATGAGTTCCTTGGTCTGATTCAATGTTACGGGGGGAGTCCCCACCGAGTGAGCACCTGCTGTACCAGCACATTGACTGCTACTTTTGTTGTGTCCATCCTGGTAGGGAGTGCTTCCAGATGGATACCTGCTAAAGGTATCAGTGATGACCAGAATGTATTTGTGAGCCCCCCCCCCCCACCTTTAATGGTGGCAAGGGGCCCACATAGTCTATTTGTTAATTTGTCCATGGGCCATTCACTGGCCTGGTGTGTCTAAGCTCTCCTTTCTCAGCATAGTGGCCTGGATCAATTCTCCACATAATGCTTCACGTCTCCATCTACTTCGGGCCACCGATGTAAACTTATAGTTCTTTCCGTAATTGTGTTCACATCTTGGTGTCCCTGGACATCGTGACATTGATAGATTATCTGGTTCTAATCCTGGTCGGTATCGTATATCTTCCGACCTTAAGGACGAGACCGTTCTTTATCCCTATGTTAGCTTTCTATTTGTTATAAGATGCCGGAAATATTCCATTCCTGATTTTTTTCAAATCCTCATCTGCCTTCTGTGCCTCAACAAAAATATTTCATTGAAAATGAAAATGGCTTATTGTCACGAGTAGGCTTCAATGAAGTTACTGTGAAAAACCCTGGTCGCCACATTCCGGCGCCTGTTCGGGGAGGCCGGTACGGGAATTGAACCGTGCTGCTGGCCTGCCTTGGTCTGCTTTCAAAGCCAGCGATTTAGCCCAGTGTCTAAACCAGCCCCTGAGGGGGCGGTCCCAGCCCAGGCCTTGGTGCCCTAGGCATCCCCCCTTTTTGTTTTGACACAAACATTCCCTTTGGGTTGTTCATTGTCAAGACCTAACATTCATGCTATTCCCTTTCATAACTGATATTGTCTGCGAGGAAGGTAGGTGTTCTGATTCTCCTTGCTGCAGTCTCACAGCATTGGAGTATTAGGGTCCACAGGCAATTAGCAAAGAATGTGTGATGCTCTCCTTGCCTTGACTGCATCTATTTGGACCTTCTACCGGGTCCTCACACAGCCACTAATATGGCCGTTTCCATTTCCTTGAGTGTTCCTCGAACAGCCGAAGGTGTTTTGCTATTGAAAAGTTTTACTGTTTGGAATGCTGCTACGGTTGCTTTTTAATTTCTTTCTGGGCTGAGCTTTGTTCACTAACAGCTCATTTCTTTTCCAGATTAGCCTTCTCCACTTCCATTGCTCAAATGTACCAAATTCATCTGATTCTTTTACACTTCTGCAAGTAAATCTGAGCTTGCAGCTTTCAACTCTTGTTTTAAACTTTCTACCTCCGTGTCTTTATTATGTTTTAAATTTTCTATCTCCATTTCTTTTCATTCTCGCATACAACTAAGTATTGCTGTGATTGTCTCACATTTGACGTGTTTTCCTAGGTCTGAGTGGGCTTCTTCCCTTCTTCCCACTGTCTCTGAACAATGGGTCTCCCAAGCCCTTTAATTTCCCCCCCCCCCCCCCCCCCCCCCCAAACTGTCTATCTACTTGGACCAATAACGGTTTAGGTCATCCCTGAGTGGCATTTCCCATTCTGGCTGAGACTTAGCCATTTCTCGGAACTCAGTTAATCAGCCCAGTAATTAACCATTTTTGGGGTCCGGGACGGATCTGGACCCTTTTCATCTGGACCGATCCTTAACCCTTTTAAACTCCTTCCCAGTTACCTTTGTCGCTAACTTCCCATCCGGTCTCTCCTCATCTAGGCACTTGAGGTTTGCTGAACATCCCTCAAGACTGATTATTGGAGGTTACCCTTTGCCTATTAATCGTTAGTCACTTTAACCTTTTGTTCTAACAATTTGTCTGCAATGCCGGTAGTTAGAACATGCCCTCAGAATTAATCAGCTACCCAGTCAAAGAACAAAGAACAAAGAAAAGTACAGCATAGGAACAGGCCCTTCGGCCCTCCAAGCCTGCGC
This sequence comes from Scyliorhinus canicula, assembly GCF_902713615.1. Taxonomy (NCBI): domain Eukaryota; kingdom Metazoa; phylum Chordata; class Chondrichthyes; order Carcharhiniformes; family Scyliorhinidae; genus Scyliorhinus; species Scyliorhinus canicula. The sequence continues at coordinate 63,850,212 of NC_052150.1, read as the reverse complement.
CGACCATGCTGCCCGTCTAAACTACATTTCCGGGGTCCGTATCTCTCTATTCCCATCCTATTCATGTATTTGTCAAGATGCCCCTTAAACGTCACTATCTTCCCTGCTTCCATCACCTCTTCCTCAGCGAATTCCAGGCCCCACTACCTTCTGTGTAAAAAATTTGCCTTGTACATCTCCTCTAAACCTTGCCCCTCGCACCTTAAACATATGCCCCCTAGTAATTGGCCCCTCTACCCTAGGAAAAAGTGTCTGACTATCCACTCTGTATATGCCCCTCATAGTTTTGTTGACCTCTATCAGGTCGCCCCTCAACCTCCTTCGTTCCAGTGAGAACAAACCAAGTTTATTCAACCTCTCCTCTTAGCTAATGCCCTCCATATCAGGCGACATCCTGGAAAATCTCTTCTGCACCCTCTCTAAAGCCTCCACATCATTCTGGTAGTACTCACTTAATCCCAGCCATCCTGCAGTACTACTGCCCTCTTAATTCAGGCTCAGGCTGGGCGATTAATATGTTTAACTCCGCACAGATTACTCTGAAGTCAGGCGTGTCCCATCCGGGGTGTCAAAATCTTGCTGTCCTCTGCTGGTGTCGACTGATGAAACAGACAAATTAGTCCTCACAACAAGCTTTCTTTTAATACAGCTTTATTCAACTCACTACGACTCCAGATACGTGCTTATTACATACATTTCAAAACTCACAATTTGAACTAAAATACAATCTGATAGAGAGAACTTGACCAGGCTCCATCTGGAGGGTGTGTGCTGTGACTTTTAAAACTCAGGGTTCTGTCTTGTGAATGCTGATCCCAAGGTTATTGCTGCTGAAATGTCAGAAGCTGCTGCTTTTTATAAAGTTTAAGTTTTTTTTAAATTTAGAGTACCCAATTCATGTTTTCCAATTAAGAGGTAACTTAGCGTGGCCAATTCACCTACCCTGCACATCTTTGGGTTGTGGGGGTAAGACCCACGCAGACGTGGGGAGAATGTGCAAACTCTACACAGACAGTAACCCAGAGATGGGATTGAACCAGGGACATCGGTGCCGTGAGGCAGCAATGCTAACCACTGCGCCACGATGCTGCCCTTTGTCAGGTTTAAGTTAAACAATTCTGTAGCCTTTAGGCACCATTCAACCTTGAGGGAGCCTTGTTTTCACTGTTCCAAAACAAAGTGTTAGCAGTGAAATGTCCAGTTGCCTGTTCTCGGTTCCCACGAAAGCCATTCTGCTTGAGATGCAGTATCCACACACATGTCTGTTGCCTCTTTTACCATCACCCCTCACTGTTAACATCTTTTACCATCATGCCTCACTGTTAGCATCTTTTACCATCATGCCTCACTGTTAGCATCTTTTACCATCATGCCTCATTGTTAGCATCTTTTACCATCATGACGCACAGTACAATTGCAGCCTGCTGGTTAGATACCACCCAGTAGTGAAAATATTTTGAGAAAAGCAAATTACTGCGGATGCTGGAATCTGAAACGAAAGGGAAAATGCTGGAAAATCTCAGCAAGTCTGGCAGCATCTGTAGGGAGAGAAAAGAGCTATTGTTTCGAATCCGATGACTCTTTGTCAAAGTTAACAGACAGAGAAAGTGGGAAATATTTAAATCCTGTCGGAGAGAAGAGCAGTACTTCTTCAGGGTAGGCATTCCTGGAAGAGAGGTGGCAGTGAGTTAAACACTGGAGAAAAGCAAATTACTGCGGATGCTGGAATCTGAAACGAAAAGGAAAATGCTGGAAAATCTCAGTGAAAATATCTTCAATTGTGTACAGATGGAATGCATCCCAGTGACTGCAGCTCAGGTCCAAAGACATACCAGGAATTCTCCCATAGTGGGGAAGTTATTGGAAATGGTATTAAAGGGGAGGATAGCAGGAATGCATCCTGAATTAAAACCATACATTTCCAGGAAACTCGATTTGACAGTTCAAGGCAGATGCCTGGTTTGGGAGGTGAGAGTAATAATTCCTCCAAATTTATGAAAAAGAGTATTGGAATAGTTACATGAAGGACACCCAGGTATAGTTGGAATGAAGGAACTTGCACAGAGCAACTTTTCACAGAGTGGTCAGGGATCGATCCAAAAAGGATCCTAATGTTTAAACCTGCTTTCCCTTGTGTATTCCCTTTACTTTCTGGTGTTCTCTGCTATTAGGGGCTGGTTTAGCACAGTGGGCTAAACAGCTGACTTGTAATGCAGAACAAGGCAGCAGCGTGGGTTCAATTCCCGTACCGGCCTCCCCGAACAAGCGCCGGAATGTGGCGACTAGGGACTTTTCACAGTAACTTCATTGAAGCCTACTTGTGACACTAAGCTATTATTATTATAACTTCTGTGCTTGGGCAGTCACCAAGATTTATGCCTTTCAGATGGGCTGCACCATTAATTTTTAAAAACGGACACCCCCGGCAGATGTGCAAGTTTGTCTGACCACAGGACCACCCCCCCAGCCCAGCGGTAAATTGTGCTGCTTGGTTTGGTCTAGTGTTAACACATTTTGATGGACTTCCCTGGCAGTCAATCAGCTACTTTAAATTCCCAGGACTGGAGGGCAGCACGGTGGTGCAGTGGGTTAGCCCTGTTGCCTCCTGGCGCCAAGGTCCCAGGTTTGATCCCAGCTCTGGGTCACTGTCCATGTGGTTTGCACATTCTCCCCGTGTTTGCGTGAGTTTCACCCCCACAACCCAAAGATGTGCAAGGTAGCCGATATTCAGGACGCCAAAGCGTGTAGTGAGGCAGTGGGGAAGGGAACACTGACAAAGGAGAGTACTTGCAGGCACGGAGATGGGTTGAAGTGTGTATACTTCAACGCAAGAAGCATCAGGAATAAGGTGGGTGAACTTAAGGCATGGATCGGTACTTGGGACTACGATGTGGTGGTCATCATGGAAACTTTCATAGAAGAGGGGCAGAAATGGTTGTTGGAGGTCCCTGGTTATAGATGTTTCAATAAGATTAGGGAGGGTGGTAAAAGAGGTGGGGGGTGGCATTGTTAATTAGAGATAGTATAACAGCTGCAGAAAGGCAGTTCGGGGGGGATCTGCCTACTGAGGTAGTATGGGTTGAAGTCAGAAATAGGAAAGGAGCAGTCACCTTGTTGGGAGTTTTCTATAGGCCCCACAATAGCAGAAGAGATGTGAAGGAACAGATTGGTAAACAGATTTTGGAAAGGTGCAGAAGTCACAGGGTAGTAGTCATGGGTGACTTCAACTTCCCAAACATTGAGTGAAAACTCTTTAGACCAAATAGTTTGGATGGGGTCGTGTTTGTGCAGTGTATCCAGGAGGCTTTTGTAACACAGTATGTAGATTGTCCGACCAGAGGGGAGGCCATATTGGATTTGGTACTTGGTAATGAACCAGGGCAAGTGATAGATTTGTTAGTGGGGGAGCATTTTGGAGATAGTGACCACAATTCTGTGACTTTCACTTTAGTTACAGAGAGGGATAGGTGTGTGCAACAGGGCAAGGTTTACAATTGGGGGAAGGGTAAATACGATGCTGTCAGACAAGAATTGAAGTGCAGAAGTTGGGAACATAGACTGTCAGGGAAGGACACAAGTGAAATGTGGAACTTGTTCAAGGAACAGAAACTACGTGTCCTTGATATCTATGTCCCTGTCAGGCAGGGAAGAGATGGTCGAGTGAGGGAACCATGGTTGACAAGAGAGGTTGAATGGCTTGTTAAGAGGAAGAAGGAGACTTACGTGAGGGGCCTCACGGTAGCATGGTGGTTAGCATCAATGCTTCACAGCTCCAGGGTCCCAGGGTCCCAGGTTCGATTCCCGGCTGGGTCACTGTCTGTGTGGAGTCTGCACGTCCTCACCGTGTGCGCGTGGGTTTCCTCCGGGTGCTCCGGTTTCCTCCCACAGTCCAAAGATGTGCGGGTTAGGTGGATTGGCCATGCTAAATTGCCCGTAGTGTAAGGTTAATGGGGGGATTGTTGGGTTACGGGTATACGGGTTACGTGGGTTTAAGTGGGGTGATCATTGTTCGGCACAACATCGAGGGCCGAAGGGCCTGTTCTGTGCTGTACTGTTCTATGTTCTATGTTATGTAAGGCTGAAGAAACAAGGTTCAGACAGGGCGCTGGAGGGATACAAGATAGTCAGGAGGGAACTGAAGAAAGGGATTAGGAGAGCTAAGAGAGGGCATGAAAAATCTTAGGATCAAGGAAAACCCCAAGGCCTTTTACACATATGTGAGAAATATGAGAATGACTAGAGCGAGGATAGGTCCGATCAAGGACAATAGCGGGAGATTGTGTATTGAGTCTGAAGTGATAGGAGAGGTCTTGAACGAGTACTTTTCTTCAGTATTTACAAATGAGAGGGGCCATATTGTTGGAGAGGACAGTGTGAAACAGACTGGTAAGCTCGAGGAGATACTTGTTAGGATGGAAGATGTGTTGGGCATTTTGAAAAACTTGAGGATAGACAAGTCCCCCAGGCCTGACGGGATATATCCAAGGATTCTATTCGAAGCAAGAGATGAAATTGCAGAGCCGTTGGAAATTATCTTTTCGTCCTCACAGTCAACAGGGGTGCTACCAGGGGATTGGAGAGTGGCGAATGTTGTGCCCCTGTTCAAAAAAGGGAATAAGGATATCCCTGGGAATTACAGGCCAGTTAGTCTTACTTCGGTGGTAGGCAAAGTAATGGAAAGGGTTCTAAAGGATAGGAATTCTGAGCATCTGGAAAGACACTCCTTGATTAGGGATAGTCAGCACGGATTTGCCTTACAAATCTTATTGGATTCTTTGAGGAGGTGACCAAGCATGTGGATGAAGGTAAAGCGGTGGATGTAGTGTACATGGATTTTAGTAAGGCATTTGATAAGGTTCCCCATGGTAGACTTATGCAGAAAGTAAGGAGGCATGGGATAGTGGAGAATTTGGCCAGTTGGATAACGAACTGGCTAACCAATAGAAGTCAGAGAGTGGTGGTGGATGGCAAATATTCAGCCTGGAGCCCAGTTACCAGTGGCGTACCGCAGGGATCAGTTCTGGGTCCTCGGCTGTTTGTGATTTTCATTAATGACTTGGATGAGGGAGTTGAAGGTTGGGTCAGTAAATTTGCAGATGATACGAAGATTGGTGGAGTTGTGGATAGTGAGGAGGGCTGTTGTCGGCTGCAAAGAGACATAGATAGGGTGCAGAGCTGGGCTGAGAAGTGGCAGATGGAGTTTAACCCTGAAAAGTGTGAGGTTGTCCATTTTGGAAGGACAAATATGATTGCGGAATACAGGGTTAATGGTAGGGTTCTTGGCAATGTGGAGGAGCAGAGAGATCTTGGGGTCTATGTTCATAGATCTTTGAAAGTTGCCACTCAAGTGGATAAAGCTGTGAAGAAGGCCTATGGTGTGCTAGCGTTCATTAGCAGGGGGATTGAATTTAAGAGCCGTGAGGTGATGATGCAGCTGTAGAAAACCTTGGTAAGGCCACATTTGGAGTACTGTGTGCAGTTCTGGTTGCCTTATTTTAGGAAGAATGTGGAAGCTTTGGAAAAGGTGCAAAGGAGATTTACCAGGATGTTGCCTGGAATGGAGAGTAGGTCTTACGAGGAAAGGTTGAGGGTGCTAAGCCTTTTCTCATTGGAACGGAGAAGGATGAGGGGCGACTTGACAGAGGTTTATAAGATGATCAGGGGTATAGATAGAGTAGACAGTCAGAGACTTTTTCCCCGGGTGGAACAAACCATTACAAGGGGACATAAATTTAAGGTGAATGGCGGAAGATATAGGGGGGATGTCAGAGGTAGGTTCTTTACCCAGAGAGTAGTGGGGGCATGGAATGCACTGCCTGTGAAAGTAGTTGAGTCGGAAACATTAGGGACCCTCAAGCGGCTATTGGATAGGTAGATGGATTACGGTAGAATGATGGAGTGTAGATTAATTTGTTCTTAAGGGCAGCACGGTAGCATTGTGGATAGCACAATTGCTTCACAGATCCAGGGTCCCAGGTTCAATTCTGGCTTTGGTCACTGTCTGTGTGGAGTCTGCACATCCTCCCATGTGTGCGTGGTTTCCTCCGGGTGCTCTGGTTTCCTCCCACAGTCCAAAGATGTGCAGGTTAGGTGGATTGGCCATGATAAATTGCCGTTAGTGTCCAAAATTGCCCTTAGTGTTGGGTGGGGTTATTGGGTTATGGGGACAGGGTGGAGGTGTTGACCTTGGGTAGGGTGCTCTTTCCAAGAGCCGGTGCAGACTCGATTGGCTGAATGGCCTCCTTCTGCACTGTAAATTCTATGATAATCTCTGATTAATCTCGGACAAAGGTTCAGCACAACATCGTGGGCCAAAGGGCCTGTTCTGTGCTGTATTTTTCTATATTCTATGTAGGTGGTTTGAACATGCTAAATTGCCCCTTAATTGGAAAAAATGAATTGGGTACTCTAAATTTATTTTTAAAATAAATAAATTAATTAATTCCCGGGACTTGAGTAACTCTTGATGCTGATTGGTGTTAGTTTCGCTTTGGATCAAGAAGCTGTGGTGCCAACAAGTGAGACCTCTCACCTGATGGCCTGTGATTAAAGACCTCTCTCTCTCTCTGCACAGCCTGTGGGGCTGATGTCAGTTTAATTTTGATTAAGCAGATGGAAGGCCAGAGCAGTGAATTCTCTCTCACCTGATGGATTCTTTCTGAAGGTCCAAGACAAGAACTTTCTCGCTACAGCCAGATTGACCAGCAAGGAAATCCAGTTCAGCACCAGCTGAAGGCAGACTAGTGGTTTAAAGGTCCCTTTTATAACCTCATGTGGGGAACTTTGTTCTTATTGTTGAACGGCTGTAAGACATTCTGGGGAAGTTGGCAACCCACAGAACTGGAGCTGTTTTTTGGTTGAATGCTCAACTTAATTAAAGTAAAAGTGACTCCCCAGAGGAAGTCTTACAGCCTGAGAGTTCTGATTGAACGCACATGCCAGAAGATCCAAGCCAACTGGCGCTTTCAAAACTCTGTGCCCTGGGAAGATAGCCGGCTGCAACAATCTCAATATCAAATATCTCTTTCTTTCATTCTAATCTCTATCATTTACCCCTTTTCCTTTACCCTATGTGTATGTCTGTCTTGTAGGTGTTTGGGTAGAGGGTGGGATGGTAAAGCAAGGGGACGTAATAGATTGGCTGACCAATATTCTATGATAATCATTGCATGTCTTATCTCTATTGATGTTACAAATAAGCAGCTTTTTTGTGTTTCACTAATAAATCTGGTGCCTGTAAGTCATGGGAGCAGTCAATGGTCAAGTATCAAGTGGTCAAGTATGGGGCAGCAGGGTAGCATGGTGGTTAGCATAAATGCTTCACAGCTCCAGGGTCCCAGGTTCGATTCCGGCTTGGGTCACTGTCTGTGCGGAGTCTGCACGTCCTCCCCGTGTGTACGTGGGTTTCCTCCGGGTGCTCCGGTTTCCTCCCACAGTCCAAAGATGTGCGGGTTAGGTGGATTGGCCATGATAAATTGCCCGTAGTGTCCTAATAAAAGTAAGGTTAGGGGGGGGGGGGGTTGTTGGGTTATGGGTATAGGGTGGATACGTGGGTTTGAGTAGGGTGATCATGGCTCGGCACAACATTGAGGGCCGAAGGGCCTGTTCTGTGCTGTACTGTTCTATGTTCTATGTTCTATCTCAAAAACATTATGCAAATTATTTGTTAATTCACTTGCATTGGCACCCTGCGGCCTGTGGGGCTGGAATTGACCCCACACTCACAATGCCTGGATAGAGGAAAAAGTCATACTGTGCCAATCGTGTGTGTGGGTAAGAAACACACTGCCATTGTCCTCATTGTTTCCATGGGAGTGGCCTATAATACCTTGGCAACGTCTACATATTGACTTTGCTGGTCCATATGAGGAACACATGCTCATGGTCATCGTAGATGTAAACTCCAAGTGGCCTGAGGTGGTGCTAATGAAGTCAATAGCTTTGGACCAAACCATCAAAAAGCTCAATGAGGTTTTCGCCAGATTTGGGAAACCGGAACAAATCATGAGTGACAACAGTGCATAGTTCACAGTCAGGAGTTTGAGGACTATTTCAAGATGAGTATTCACAGAAAAGCAACACCCTACCACCCATACTCAAATAGTTTGCTGAAAGTTTTGTTCAGTCTTTGAAGCATACACTGAAGGCTTCCAAGGGCTAAGGTTCATTACACCGCCGCTTGAACAGTTTCTTGGTGACATATCGAAACACCACACATGCGAATGCACAGAGTTCCCCAGATTTACTACGAATGAAGAGGAAACTGAGTGGCACCTTTGATCTACTTTTACCGTAGATAAAAGATGCCCGAGATAGTTGAACGCAATCAGCAATTGCAGATCATGAGAAGAGAAGGTAATTTGAAAAGATGCGTGATTAAACAAGGAGAGCAAGTGCAGCTATACCACTAAGAAAAGTAGGTTCTTGCAACTGTATTGGCTCAAACTGGGGCAATCTACCTTCAGATACAAACTGAAGATGGGTTAGTGAGGAAACAACAAGGAGGTCTATTGTTATCTGCCTGTATCGATGTGCCAGTACCATGTATGCCAGAACTACCTCAAGAGGAAACACCATCCATCCAACCAGATCATGTGACTGCAACTTCTGGTCAATCCGCTGAAGCAGAAATTGCTGAAGAATCCCCTGCTGCTACTAGTCATCCTTCTGCAAGAGAGACTCTGATATCTTTCGGGGTAGAGGAATCCACAGAAGAACCTGAGAGTTCATCGAAGCTCAAGAACAGCCAAATCCCTATGCAGGCAACCAGTGCGGAATAGATACCCAGTAGATCATGTTCCCTATTAACTGCATCAAAATAGTGTAATAATTTAATATCTGCCTTTGTACATCTGTTCTAATGGCTATGTAGCATGGTAGCACAGTGGTTATCACTGTTTCTTCACAGCGCAGGGTCTTGGGTTTGATTTCTGGCTTGGGTCACTGTCTGTGCAGAGTCTGCACGTTCTCCCCGTGTCTGTGTGGGTTTCCTCCGGGTGCTCCGGTTTCCTCCCACAAGTCTCGAAAGAGGAGCTTGTTAAGTGAATTGGACATTATAAATTCTCCCTCAGAGTACACAAATAGGCGCCGGAGTGTGGCGACTAAGGGATTTTCACAGTAACTTAATTGCAGTGTTGATGTAAGCCTACTTGTGATCCAAATAAAGATTATTATAAAAATACTATACTTATTTGTAGACAGGGGGCTGGATTCCCGATTTTGAGACTAAGTGCTGATGCTGGCATGGGAACGGTGGCGTTTTACGATTGAAAGAATGGCACAAAATGGCCACCGATCCTCTGTCTGGTGGGTGGCTAGCAGGCACACAGCGTAGAGCACCCGTCTCTAGCTGCAGATACGGCCGGAAAATTGCGGGTCCATGGCTGCGCATGAACACTTTGGCGGCCTTCAGCGGCTGCGAGCGGACTCGGCCTGCCAAATAGTGACCCCACTTTGGGGCGAAGCGCGACACCCCACGGACCAACCCCCACCAGTGCCCCCGCCAAATCCCCCCCTCCCGCTCGAGGATTGGCTTCCCCCCGAAAATAAATACCACAGGCGACATTGCCCTCGGGAACTCGATCCATCAGGTGAAGAGCATTGGGGGGAGGGCCTCAGGTAACGACCTGAGGCCATCTGATGGTGTGCGCAGTGCTCCTAGTGTACTCCTTAGAGGCGGCGGAGCACCGCAAAAGCGGCAACACCCCGATTTCGGCGCCAATATGGATTCTCCGATCGGCGAACGCGATTTTGGCGTCGGAGACCAGGAATCCCGCCAGTTAGCTCCCTTTTCTATCCACAGATGCTGTCAGGCCTGCTCTGATTGTCCAGTATTTTCTGTTTTTGTTTCAGATTCCAGCGTCCGCAGTAATTTGCTTTTATATTACTATTTGTATTTGTATGATGGGCCTTAGAAATAAAGGGGGAGAAATTTTATATATTTGTGTTGTTGTGTTTTTGCATGGTCACTTTAAGCATTTAGTCATGTGATAGTCTGTGACATCACCAGCTACTTCACGGGCTTTGAGTCAGTCTAGACTCAGCCTTTGTACGGGTCACAACCATCCAATAAACCTCTGTGGATTATTACGTTCAACCCACATGCTTCATTCTTTTACCCTGCAAGTACACCACACATCATGATACAGCTCATAAAATACCAGTCAGTTGCCTGTTTAACAGGATTAATTTCCTCTCCACCGTGGTGAAGTGAAACCTCCTCATTCCAGACCAGTCACCTCTCATAATATCCACAAGTGGCAGGAAAACCAATGCCTTCTTCTGCAACTTTTGTCCAAATCGCAGGTAAAATTCCGACCTGCTGGGATTTTATCAGTGGAACTTCGGTGGTGGAGGTGGCGTGTGTGTGATGTTAATGACTTTTATCACAGTGCTGCCTCTTAATGTCAGTTTGTTGTTGCACTGCTTAAAATATAAAATTTTGTTGATGTAGTGATCCTCGCCTGAGTGTGTACAGAAGGGGCTGATGGGAAATGGAAGTACCACCAGGGAGCAGCTCGGGGACATATAAGAGTGACACCGAAGGCCCGCCCTCGCTCACTTTGGCTGGAGAGACAGTGGAGCAGGACAGGGACGGAAGTTGAGCTCAGGGCTGCGAGTGTGGTCAGGCCTAGTTGCAGAGCATAGAAAAGCAGTGGGCGCGATTCTCCGCAAATGCGGAGAGTCGTAAAGGCTGCCGTGAAACTGGCCGTGTTTCACGGCAGCCTCCGCGCCCCCTCCCGGGACCCGATTCTCCCCCCGCCGGGCGGGGCTAGCAGTGCGGCCCCGTGAAGCACGGCATCGCGGGCTTTGCGACCGTCGCTAAGCCCGCGCGCCAGCCGTCACGGCGGCTGACGCACACGATGATGTCAGCCGCGCATGCGCGGGTTGGACGGCTCCAACCCACGCATGCGCGGATGACGTCATCACGCATATGCGTCAAACCCGCGGATGCGCGGGCCGTCATGCCCCTCAGCCGCCCCGCAGACTGATCATGCGGGGCGGCGGAGGAACAAAGAGTGCGCAGGTATCGGACCCGCTGCCAGCGATCGGTGCCCACCGATCGCAGGCCCATGCCACCTTTGGCACGGCCGTGGTGCGGCCGTGCCAATCGGTGCCATGGTTGTCCGGGACGGCACTTTGCGACCGTTTTCACGAACGGTGAGAGCAGGTGTGTTTGCGTTCGTCAAAATGGCCGTAAAGGCCTGGGAACTCGGCCCATCGGCCTGGGGAGAATCGCTGTTCGCTGTAAAAAACGGCGAGCAGCGATTCGTGTCGTGGGGCAGCCGTGGGGAAGGGGGGAATAGCGGGAGGGCGGGAAAAATGTCGGGAAGGCCCTCCCGCTATTCTCCGACCCGTCGTGAGTGCGGAGAATCGCGCCCAGTATCTTTACAAGTGCTATTCTGTAAGTAAAAGCTAACAAGGAGATTATGTTGCAATTGTATAAGGTGTTAGTGCGGCCACACCTGGAGTATTGTGTTCAGTTTTGGTCTCCTTACTTGAGAAAGGACGTACTGGCGCTGGAGGGTGTGCAGAGGAGATTCACTAGGTTAATCCCAGAGCTGAAGGGATTGGATTATGAGGAGAGGTTGAGTAGACTGGGACTGTACTCGTTGGAATTTAGAAGGATGAGGGGGGATCTTATAGAAACATTTAAAATTATGAAGGGAATAGATAGGATAGATGCGGGCAGGTTGTTTCCACTGGCGGGTGACAGCAGAACTAGGGGACATAGCCTCAAAATAAGGGGAAGTAGATTTAGGACTGAGTTTAGGAGGAACTTCTTCACCCAAAGGGTTGTGAATCTATGGAATTCCTTGCCCAGTGAAGCAGTTGAGGCTCCTTCATTACATGTTTTTAAGGTAAAGATAGATAGTTTTTTGAAGAATAAAGGGATTAAGGGTTATGGTGTTCGGGCCGGAAAGTGGAGCTGAGTCCACAAAAGATCAGCCATGATCTAATTGAATGGCGGAGCAGGCTCGAGGGGCCAGATGACCTACTCCTGCTCCTAGTTCTTATGTTCTTATGTTCTTATGTAAGCCATTTATTGTGGAGCACAATAAACCATCCTTCAACTGCTGAACGACTTCTAGCATTCATTTAAGAATCAACAGTTGACATACAAAGTTAAGTGGGAAATAAATAGTAAGGAGAGGATAAAGAGACTACTTTGCGATATAGACAAGTTGGGTGAGTGGGCAAGATCATGTTAGATAGAATGCAATGTGGTGAAGTTATCCACTTTAACAGGAAAAATTTAAAACAGAGTTTTTTGAATAGTGAGAGACTGGACAAAGTTTATACTCAGAGGAACCTCTGTGCCCTTGCATAGGAATCACAGAAAGTTAACATGTTGGTACAACAAGCAATGTTAATGAGAGCAGTGCGGTAGCACAGTGGCTAGCACATTTGCTTTACAGTTCCAGGGTCCCAGGTTCGATTCCTGGCTTGGGTCACTATCTATGAGGAGTCTGCACATTCTCCCCGTGTCTGCGTGGGTTTCCTCCGGGCGCTCCGGTTTCCTCACACAGTCCAAAGATGTGCAGGTTAGGTGGATTGACTAAGCTAAAATTGTCCTTCGTGTCCAAAAAAGGTTACGTGGGTTTACGGGTATAGGGTGGAGGTATGGGCTTTGGTAGGGTGCTCTTTCCAAGGGCCGGTTAGAATTCCAGGGTATTGATGAGGCCACGCCCAAAGTACTGTGTTCAGGCTTGGTTTCCATGGTTAGGTTAGAACATAATTGCTCTTGAGGCAGTGTAATGAAGATTCAGTGGGTTGCTTCCTGGGATGAGGGCTGTCCTAGTGTGTGGACTAGTTGTTAATGTCATCTGGTTCTCAGAAGTTCAAAATAAACAGATATTTAGACTCAAAATGTTGTACTAATAATTTAACATCCCACTTTCTAATAAAAATATTTGAGGTGATGATGTTGAACCCATGCTGTGGGTTCCTCAAATTCTCTGGAGGTGAACTGGGTTCCACTGTCACATACTATTATTCAGGAATCTCCTGCTCAACAATTAGAACTTGTACTGCTAGATGATTATTATAGCTCTCAAATATTTTGGGCGGGATTCTCCGACAATCGGCGCGATGGCCGGAACCCGGCGGCAAAAACGGCACGGATCATTCCGGCGTCGGGCCCGCTCAAAGGGCGCAAATTCTCCGGCCCGGAATGAGCTAGTAGCGGCGTGACACCATTTGCGACGGCATCACCTGCTGCAGACATGCGGCGTCATTGACGCCGGGCGGCGTCACAGCACAAAAGACGGCGACCCCCCCCCCGGAGACCCGACAAGATGGCCGCACACCGCGCAGCCCCGAGGTTCCAGGGACGCGACATCGAGGTGCTCCTGGACGCAGTAGAGCAGAGGAGGGAGGCCCTGTACCCCGGACATGGCCGCAGGGTTGCCCCACGCCTCAGGCGGCGCCTGTGGAGGGAGGTGGCAGAGACCGTTAGCGCTGTGGCTGTAACACCAAGGAGAGGCACCCAGTGCCACAAGAAGGTCAACGACCTAACGACCTCGTCAGGGCAGCCAGGGTGAGTACCCCCCCCCATGTGCGGCACACCCCCAGGTGCAACCAACCCTACCCCTAACCCTAATATGCTGCGTACCTATGCCAATATACGCACAACCGCTGGCCTGCATGTATATCCCTGCCTAACACTGTTGCCCTTTATCCCTGCCATCCATCCGCCTTTGCCTCCCTCCCAAACTCTGGTAGGTTTCCCCTTTCCAACCCATCAGCCTCCACACTCAAAGGATCATCCTCCAGCATTTCCGTCATCTCAGGTATGATGTGGTCACTGTCCGTGTGGAGTTTGCACATTCTCCCCGTGTCTGCGTGGGTTTCGCCCCCACAACCCAAAAATGTGCAGAGTAGGTGGATTGGCCACACTAAATTGCCCCTTAATTGGAAAAAATAATTGGGTAATCTAAATTTTTTTTTTTAAATCTCAGGTATGATGCCACCACCAACACACCTACCCATCCCCTCCCTTGTCAGCATTCTGATGGAACTGTTCCCTCCATGATACCATGTTCAACTCCTCTATCAATCTGAACACCTGATGCCCTTCCCATTGATCTTCCATGCAATCACAGCTGTTGTAACACCTGCCCTTTTACCTCCATTCTCCTCATTACCCAAGACCCAGGTGAAGCAGAGATTTACATGTACTTCTTCCAATTTATTCTATTCTATTCACTTCTCTCAATGCGATCAGCTCCACAGGGTGGAGACCAAATGCGGATGGGATGGCCGCTTTGGGGAACACCTCCACTCAGTTCGCAAACATGACCCCAAACTGCTGTTTGCTTACCATTTTCGCCACCACCTTGCTCTCAGAATGCCCTTCGACCCATCATGTCTGCACCAATGCATGAAAAATACCTGACCTGCCTACCTAATTGCAATTTCCAGCACTTGGCCCATAATCGTGAATGTTATGGTGTGCCAGATACTCATCCAGGTACATTTTAAAGGATGTGAGGCAACCCGCTTCTACCACCCTCCCTGGCAGTGCATTCCAGACTGCCACCACCCTCTGGGTAAAAACGTTTTTCCTCAAATCCCCTCTAAACCTCGCACCCAACACTTTGAACTTGTGTCCCCTCATAACTGAGCCTTCAACTAAGGGGAACAGTTGTTCCCTATCCACCCTGTCCATGCCCCTCATAGTCTTGTACACCTCGATCAGGTCACCCCCCCCCCCCCCCCCCCCCCCCCAGTCTTCTCTGCTCCAGAGAAAACAACCCAAGCCTATCCAACCTCTCTTCATAACTTAAATGGTCCAATCCAAGCAACTCCTGGTGAATCGCCTCTACCCCCCCTCCAGTACAATCATATCCTTCCTATAATGTGGTGACCAGAATTGCACAGTACTCCAGCTGTGGCCACACCAAAATTCCATACAACTCCAGCATGACCTCCCTGCTTCTGTAATCTATGTCCCAATTGATAAAGGCAAGTGTCCCATATGCCTTTTACATCACCCTGTTAACTTGCCCTTCTGCCTTTAAAGATCTATGAACAAACACTTCAAGGTCCCTTTGTTCCTCAGAACTTCCCAGTGTCAGGCCGTTCATTGAACACTTCCATGTCACGTTACACATTCCAAAGTGTATCATCTCACACTTTTCAGGGTTAAATCTGCCACTTTTATGCCCAGTTGACCATCCCATCTCTATCTTCCTGTAACCCAAGACACTCAATCTCACAGTTAATAACCTTGCTAACCTTTGAGGCATCCACAAACTTGCTGATCCTACCCCTACATAGTCATCTATTTGTTTATATAAATGACAAACATTTGCCACATTTCTGTCCTCAGCTTGCTGCAATGTCCCAGTGAAGCACAACGTAAGCTCAGTGAACACGTCAACTTCCAATTAGACACTTTACAGCATTCTGAACTCTACATTGAATTCAACAATTTCATACTCTGTCTTTCTTTTGGGTTTGCTTTTTGCTATGTGTTGGTCTTGGTCATTGTTTTTCATGTTTTAGTTTTTGGACAGAGCTGTTTATTATTTTGCATGCGCACTCACTTTGGACAAATGCTTTGTTTCTTTACTATAATCATTACCACTCCCTTTTTCTTTTGTTCCAAGGCACCATTGTCATTTAGCCAGTGTTTTTCAAACTATTTTGTCAGGGACCCATTTTCACCAACCGGCCATCCTTCGTGATCCATGCCGGCCAAACTTTGCCACCCATGTTGTCCCATCTTCATGACCCACGCCGGCCGACCTTCTCCACCCATGCCGCCCAAACTTCGCGACCCACCATTTTCACTTATCTTTAATGTGACAGGTGAGCCTCTTGGTCTTCACGATCTAACTTGCTTTGTCATTCAATGTTACATTTCTTTTTTTTTTATAAATTTAGAGTACCCAATTCATTTTTTCCAATTAAGGGGCAATTTAGCACGGCCATTTCAACTACCCTGCACATCTTTGGGTTGTGGGGGCGAAATCCATGCAGACACAGGGAGAATGTGCAAACTCCATACGGACAGTGACCCAGAGCCGGTACCAAACTTAAAATATCAATTACCGGAATAACACTTTAATTTTGCACTGACTTGAACTTTGTAGAAGGTTAACAACAACAAATAAAACTTACATTCATAAAGCATCTTTACTTTAGTAATAAGTCCCAAGATGAGGAGCATTCAACAAATTCTAAATAAAAGGGTTGTGTAGTGAAAAGAAGTGCTGATCATTTTGGAAGCTGCTTGAGCAATTTGAAGATGTGAAAAGTGGTGAAAATTCAAAGATTCAAAGGAGCTTGGAGGATATAAAAGAAAACAGGCATTTAAAATCTAATTACATGCAATTGCTAATTTCAGTTCCATTCATTTCAGAAAAAACAATGAGAGTTTTCTTTCTGTAAAGCTCACAAACCTGCCTGGATTGACAGCTACAAATGATCCCCTAATACAAAATCAACGCAGGTAAAATGTAGCCAACATGCACTTGGCATAACATTTCTGATGCAAGTACAACTCTGGCACTTAATCAAGGAGTTGAAGTCAGCAATGGGTTCATCCCTTGTAATCCTGATAGATGGGTATTAGGGCAAAGACGCCTGCCTATCTCTTTCGGACATGAAACATTACAATGTTCCTTTCATTCATACAACCTGAAAAATGAACAAACACACCGTTTATCAAAGAGAAGTACTGTTTCTCATTGAAAGCCTTTTGATGTTGGTTGTCAAGCAAGCTAACTCAAAATTACTGTTTCCTCAGCATTATCAATAGAACTGTACTATCTGTTGACAATAGTTCAATTTGCCTTTTGAAGTACACTTTAATTAGGCTCGAGCTTCTTTGAAAGATGGATTATGTTACATTCACAGCCTGTGTGGATAGTTATTGCATTTGAGAGTCTGCTGCTTCTGTGAGAGTGAAATTCTAATCAGCCCCACTTGTATTACAGCTGATGATTATCAGGCTGTTGGTGGACTCAAGTCTTCTGCGCAGACCAGAATAATTGGGGCTTAAAACCAAAACTCAATTTTATGCTTGTGCAATGTGAACTTTTATGCTTGAAGACAGAACTACTCAAAGCATTCAATTCTTTACTGACTAGTTGACCATGTGCTGGTATGAATAGAGAAAATTCTATTTAATCATATATATTCTGTTATAGACAGTAGAGGGATTAATTTAAACAGCCCTATCTGAAAAAGTAAGATGATTTCTGATTTTTCCTCTTCATAAGTGATATTTGCCCCGATCCTTCAGTTTGGCGTGATCCAATGTTCTATTAAGAACTCCACAGAAAACTCAAGATAAGGGAAAATAAGAGGGGTAGTTTATTTTACATGCGCACAAAACGCGAAGAGGTTTTGCGACGGGGAGAAGATCGGGGCTGCTGGACAAAATGGCGCCCCGATCTGCGATGAGCCAGCAGGAAATCCCTCATAGTGCGGCCTCAGTGAGAAAAAACTCCCCAAGGCCTTCTAAAACGGCAAAGTGCTGTTGGATTGCAGGATGTTTCTTAGCGCTGCAGCAGTCAAGAAACACCCTACTATAGGCATCGTTTAGGGCAGCACGGTAGCACAGGTGGATAGCACCGGGGCTTTACAGCGCCAGGGTCCCAGGTTCGATTCCCCACTGGGTCACTGACTATGTGGAGTTTGCACGTTCTCCCCATGTCTGCGTGTGTTTCCTCTGGGTGCTCCGGTTTCCTCCCACAGTCCAAAGGCATGCAGATTAGGTGGATTGGCCATGCTAAATTGCCCGTAGTGTCCAAAAAGGTTAGATGGGTTATTGGGTTACAGGGATAGGGTGAGGGTTTAATGTGGGTAGGTGCAGACTCGATGGGCTGAATGGCCTCCTTCTGCACTGTATGTTCTATGTAAATCTATGTTCAGCAGACTTTAACTTGAGTCTGCTGAATCGCATCCAGAGTGTTTTAATCCAAAGAGACTTCAAGTGTTATAGAATTTGTTCTGGAAAAAGACTAATCAAAGTTAAAAAGACTGTCTCCAGAAAAACAACTAGATTTCCATTGGGCGCAACACAAAATACAATAGGCTGGATTCTCCGCTGTCGGGGTTCTCCATTACTCTGGCAGCACACCCATGCCTGGGGATTTCCAGATGTCGTGGGGCAGCCCGTAATGGGAAATCCCATTGGCCGGCTGGTGGGACGGAGAATCAGAAAACTTTATTTTTCTCTTGCAGATTTAAAATCTTATCAATTCCATCTCATTTACCTTGCTGGTGTGTGTGTTTGTCATGGGATTTGGAATATGCTTTTACTTTTTTTAATAAGTCTTATTCTTTTACCTGAGTGAGTTTTTAACAATACTTAATTGATAGCTCAAGAGACCTGGCTGGTTTATTTCTTCATATAGCTTGTCATACGATCGAGTAAATTTTGAATTGAAAAAAAAATCACAATTTTCTAAAAACTTGAACTCTATTATGACCAATCTCAGGAGTGGAAAAGAGGAGAATTTCTTCACTCCTGTGGACTTGTTCATAACAGTGATCATAAGAAGTGGTTTTAAGAATGGTCTTTAAAAAAAAGTATGGGATGAAGAGCCAGGTGAATTTAAGGAGGGAATTTAAGGAAGAAGGTTAAGAGGTGACTTAATAGAGGCATACAAAATGATCAGAGGGTTAGATAGCGAGAGCCTTCTCCCGCGGATGGAGGTGGCTAGCACGAGGGGACATAGCCTTAAATTGAAGGGTAATAGATATAGGACAGAGGTCAGAGGTGGGTTTTTTACGCAAAGAGTGGTGAGGCCGTGGAATGCCCTACCTGCAACAGTAGTGAACTCACCAACATTGAGGGCATTTAAAAGTTTATTGGATAAGCATATGGATGATAAGGGCATAGTGTAGGTTAGATGGCCTTTAGTTTTTTTTTCCATGTCGGTGCAACATCGAGGGCCGAAGGACCTGTACTGCGCTGTATCGTTCTATGTTCTATGTTCTAATACCTGAGTGTTGGATGTAAATTATTGATTTTTTTTTTTACAATGGTGCAGAGAAAGGTGGCCAGAGTTGGTAGAACGGCAAACCCTGGGCCAGTTGAAGGGCGGGGGAAGATTACAGAAATGGCGAGGGGTGAGGCCATTAAGTGATTTGAACACAAGAATTAGATTTTTAAATTTTGGGCATTGGGGAATGGAAACAATGTAAATAATCAAAGACGGGGTGATAGGTGCACAAGACTTGGTGCAAGATATGGGAGCAGACTAGTTTGGACAGAACCCATTTGCTTAACTCAAAACATAATACATTAATAATCATATCTTTATATGCATAAGATCTTCAAAGCTGCAACTGAAGTCTTTAAGAACTCATAGTATTTGCATGCAGCAAAATAATTGTATAATAATTTCGATGCATTTACTCTTGTAATTTCAGGCACATCAAGTATATCAAAAAACATGAAACAATCATAAATTGACAATTGGAAGAAAAAATTACCATAATACCATGCTAGGCATTTAAGATGTCGATTATTCCAAATGTTGCACACTTAAAAGAGATCCCAATGCTTTGAAGGAGAAGATATTATGAAGTTCAACATTTTAAGTAGTTGAAAGCGGCATTAAATACAAAGAACAAAGAACAAAGAAAATTACAGCACAGGAACAGGCCCTTCGGCCCTCCCAGCCTGCGCCGATCCAGATCCTTTATCTAAACTTGTCTCCTATTTTACCTTTAAGATAAAATGGTTATGTTAATAGCAGTTGTGATAGTTGGCTGAATTTCTAGTAACCATGGTTACAAACTCTAAGTACCTTTATTGGAGAATAAATGTTATGACATGTTACAGAATCAGGTACTTCTGCACAAATTCTCAATTGTGGAGTGATAGCTTTCCTTAAGTGGACCATATCCTCTACAACCTGTACCTTTTCACTCTCTGTTTGCATGAGCCAGGGAATTGACAATGATCCCTTCTGCAATGTTACTACCAAATGAAGTGTACTTACTCCTGGACCCTTTAGTTCAGCTAGCATGAAAATATTACAAACAGCCTGCAACTGAAGAGTCTAAAACATCTGATTTAGCTTAGTTACAAAACCAGGTAGAATTGTAAAGTAAAGAAATGGACTAGTAGTAAAATGTAAGACAGGTAGAACATACAGTTTTTCAGAGCTCTTACTAGTGTTTATCTATCATTTAGAACTTTAGTTGGAACTAAACCAGAACACCAAGTTCCAAGGACAGTCACAGTGAATTTTTAAAAGCCCAGTCTTCAGGAATGTCCCTCAGAATGGGAGCTTCACATGAAATACCCAAACCAAGCAAATCAGAATGGTTGCAGTGAGAGATATGTCAGAGCAGTTAAATTTATCAGTGACACAAAGACCCGTCTTATAGCATCTTCAATTGAAATCTTCATATCGGACTTCTGTAAGATTAAAGGAGGATTGGACTTTGACTTAATTTTATTTTTTACAAGTTAATTCCACTCTAACAGATTTTGCGCCTTAAATTGTTCATCAATTCTTAATGTGACTGTCAGATTCTAGCCTCATGAGTCAAAAGATCTAGTTGAGATAATGTTATGACACCCTGGGCTAGTGTGCAGTCAATCCCAGCCCCACAGGCCCTGGAGCCCCATCACAAGAGAATTAATCAATAGTTTGTATGAAAATCCACAAAATCTTTGGTCCTTGGCTACCCAGTAATTTACACTCACCAAGTTTGTACATTGAAACGCAATTACTATTTAGAACAGAAATAAAGGTGAAATATGCAGTTATTACAACAGAATAACAACAAGCTAACCTACTGCCCCCCCCTTTAACTGTCCCACCCTCTACCCACAAACATACAAGAGAAACAAACTCAGAGGAGTGGAAAGGGGTAAAATAAAATGAATGAAGGTAAAAAGGATAAGAGTGCTTGCTTTCGATGTTGAATTATTTGCAGCAGGCTTTCCTCCCAGCATGCTGATTGATCAAAACAAAAGGGCAAAGATCTGAGGTAATTGGTGAAAGAAGCAATGGAGACACAGTGAGAAACTTTTTCACTTTAGAGAGCGACTAAGATCTGGAATGTGCTACCTAACAGTGCGCTGGAGCAGATTCAATCGAGGCTTTCAATTATTACCTGAAAATGAAGAGAATGCAAGGTTGTGGGGAGAAGGAGGGTGTTATAACCTAAGCATTACCTACGGGGTTGGAACAATCAGTCTTCCTGTATGTCTCACCGAATACAAGCTCCCCACTAAGGGGGCGGGGGGCCCAACGACAATCATGATTGAGATTTGTATAAAGTCAGCCAGGTATGCAGCTAACGGCACAGACCCTGCTGGAATCTGATGGATATTGTAAATATAATTGTATTGCAATAAACCAAGTTTTCTTTTGACCATTTCAGTTTGGACTCGTTTATGGCCAACAAAACTGGTGACAAGGATAAAATTGGATTACTGTTGACGCTGCTACAGCGGCACCTCCCTTTCACCGCTGGACTAAGGTTGGAGAATTTACTTTAGAAATATGCCTTTGTCTGGGAGATTGGACATGTTTGACGCAAGCTTAGATGCTTAACATGATTGGACATATTACGCAGAACGCACACGTTATGTTTTCCAGGCGAAGACTATCATAGATGTTGATTGATAGACAATGATATTATTGACTGCCTGTGGCGCTCATACTTATGGAGTTATAAACCAGCCTTACATATCCTACAGCTCCAGACACTACAACCTTCCAACAATTGGTCACCATAGTGGGGCAGCACTTGAACCCAAAACGATCTGTGATAGTACAGAGATAACATTTTAATACAGCAGAGAGACCCCTGGTAAGTCCGCAACCATGTTTTTGACGAAGCTATGAAAACTAGCCGAGTTTGGCAAATACGGAACTTTCCATTCCAAAATGCTGCAAGACCGTTTGATCTGCAGCGTAAATAACATGGCTACTCAAAGGAAGTTGCTACCCGAACCAACCCAGACATTCGGCAGGCTGTCCAAATTTCACTTACCTGTGAAAGCGCTGAGAGAGGAATGCAAGAGATCCAGGGGATAGAGGTAAACACTCTAGGCCATGCCCCCTCCTGATGAGCAACCCCACCCATGATGGAAAACCCGCACTGGACCAAATACCATAGGGGCCAGGTCCATTGGTCAAGGGCCGAAATGTCCTGGCGGGATAACTCCCCAGAGTGTGTAAAGGGAAAAGCCAGCATCACGGGGCATTTGAATGCAGGAAGCACAAAGCACAAATCAGCCAGCAACCCTGGCACAGAGGTAGGCACCAACCAATGGCTCGCACCTTCCACCTGGACCATCCAGAGAAGGAGTGCATGCAGCTGAATTGTATTGAAGCACCCTGAGTGGTCCCTATCAAGATAACTGCAAGTTAATGGGCATCCATTAGATATGGTATTCGATATGGAGGCTGAGGTTTCAGTTATTGGGAAACAGAATTTCAACAGGTTAAAGATGGGGGGGTGGTATAGCAGTTAGATCAGCGGGACATTGAGGCACGTTTAGCACTGCGTACTACATTGACCCCAGGTGGTTTACGGGCAACAGTCGGTGCAACGTCCATTGATCATAGTCAAAGGACATGGCCTCAATCTGCTCGGCCATGATTGGCTAAAACGGCCATACCTGGATTGACAGCAAACTTTCCAAGTGGGATCTGGGGCCTGTACGAAGTGCTCAGAAAATACCCTGACATTTTCCAACCAGGACTGGTGAAAATAAAAAGGGCCATGGTAAGAATTCAGGTCGACTCAGCGACATAACCAAGGCACTTCAGGGCTCATCCGGACCCTTGTGCTTTGTTAGCAAAAGTTGAGGCCAAACTCAGCCGTCTGT
This sequence comes from Scyliorhinus canicula, assembly GCF_902713615.1. Taxonomy (NCBI): domain Eukaryota; kingdom Metazoa; phylum Chordata; class Chondrichthyes; order Carcharhiniformes; family Scyliorhinidae; genus Scyliorhinus; species Scyliorhinus canicula. The sequence continues at coordinate 63,827,393 of NC_052150.1, read as the reverse complement.
AAGTCCTTGGAATCATTAGACTAGTAGGCTTTGCCAATTGGGTGGCACCAGTGGTCTGGTACTCAAACCGGATAAGATGGTCAGACGGTGTTGGGATTATATGTTGAAGGTCAACAGGGCCTCCTGATTGGATCATTACCTGATGCCCCACATCGAGGATCTTTCAGCAAAACAGTGGTGTTGTGCGAAGTAAATAATGGCATTCTGGGAAAAGTGGTCAACGTTTAGTAGAAAGTAAGAAAAGCCAAGCTCTCATAACCTAAGGCCCGCATTGAAAGCAGAAAAGGTCAACTTGACCCGAAAACTGGCTGGCTCTGTAACCTTGATAAAACTAACTCGTCATAACCCAAAGCAGTCTAAATATGACAAGATAGGCTAGAACTCATCTCTTACAATAGAACATAGAACATAGAACAGTACAGCACAGAACAGGCCCTTCGGCCCTCGATGTTGTGCCGAGCAATGATCACCCTACCCAAACCCACGCATCCACCCTATACCCATAACCCAACAACTCCCCCCCTTAACCTTACTATTAGGACACTACGGGCAATTTAGCATGGCCAATCCACCTAACCCGCACATCTTTGGACTGTGGGAGGAAACCGGAGCACCCGGAGGAAACCCACGCACACAGGGGGAGGACGTGCAGACTCCACACAGACAGTGACCCAGCCGGGAATCGAACCTGGGACCCTGGAGCTGTGAAGCATTTATGCTAACCACCATGCTACCGCGCTGCCCCTTAAACAAGTCTGCTCCGTTTCTTAAACATGCGATCAAAAGACAAGATAATGATATGAGACCCCGAGTCCTCAAAGGTCAGCAAGGTGACGTCAGTTTTATGATATTGTTTATGTTTTACTTCTGATCAAATTCCTGACCAAGCTGTATTCACATAATCTTGATCCATATACTGTATAAATATTGTCCTATTTTTCTGTAACAGCGCAGACTTGGGACGGACCCAGCAGTTTGTATTTGACTGCTCTCCGACTCCAAGTTTCAGCCATTTCTGCATGCAATTGTAATTCGCAAATAAAGCCTTGTTTTGTTTTCTTAACGAGCGTTGTTGAATCTTTCTATCACAGTCCAGAAGCGGGAAAAATATTAACTACAACAAAACTAGCCAGTGGACAATCATTTACGAAGCTCGATATGGGCCATATATATTTGCAGTTAGATATGGACCCTGCCTCCGGTAAAGTTGTCACTATAAACACCCATAGAGGTCTATACGAGTACACCAGACTATGTTTTGGAGTGTCGTTGTCTGTACAATGTTCCAGATGATAATGGAAAACATACTGAGAGGTTTGCCACGAGTGGCTGTGTATCTGGATGATGTATTGTTCACATGGGAAACTGAGTGGGAGCATTTAAGTAATTTGGATGAGGTTCTCCGTCGTTTCTCAGAAACAGACGTTTGTTTGCGGAGAGGAAAATACATTTTCCACGCAAGGGAGGTTGTGGGCCTTGATTACTGATGGATTGCACCCAGTCACGGAAAAAGTATGGGAAATTCAGAAAGCTCCTATGCCTGAAAACGCCACAAATTTACTGTCTTTTTGGGAATTGTTGAACTATTATGGCAAGTTCATCCCAGGCCTCACAACCATGTTAACCCCCCTACTCCTCCTTTAGAAAAAGAATCAGGAATGAGAGTGGAAAAAGTAAGCTGAAGAAGTGTTCGCACAAGCAAAAAACCAATTGGCTTCCTCAGGCTTCTGAACACACTATGATCCTGTCAAACCACTAATCGTCACATGTGACGCATCACCATACGACATTGGCACCGTTTTATCACACCGCATGGAAGATGGCAGAGAGAGGCCGATCGCTTTCGCCTCCCAGACACTGGCCATGGCCGAGCTTAATTATGCACAAAATGAGAAAGAGGGTCTGGCCGTTGTCTTCGCCGTGAATAAATTCCATCAGGAGGTGTATGGTCAGAGATTCACGATCACCACAGACCACAAACTGCTGCTCGGTCTTTTTAAAGAGGGCAAAGCAATTCCGCCTATCGCCTCTGCCAGGATTCAGCTCTGAACCCTCCTGCTGTCCGCCGATGAGTACTCATTTGAGAGTAGTCCAGGTACTCAGATTGGATGCAATAAGCCTTTGCCGATGCGCCCTCCTTCTCCTCCCAGGACTGGTGAGGTAGTGGCCACACTCAACTTGATGGATTCATTGCTGGTCACAGTGTCTCAAATCTGTGAGTGGACACTGACCGACACGATCCTTTTGAAAGTGTGAATAACCGACAATTGAACACTTTTCAGAAATAATTAATTCTCAGGGGTCATAAAGAATAAAGGGGCACGCCGTACGGCCCCATATCAAACGATGGCAATTACTTCATGGTCACTGGACACGAGACTGGCCAGGTTTTTGTTCTGCTATCGAACCACCCCGCATGCTGCAACCATGGTAGAGCTGACTGAACTGCTAATGGGCCGAAGGCTTCAAACCCGTCTTAGTCTGGCCTTCCCTGATATTGGCGGGAAAGTATGCCACAGGCAGGAGCAGCAAGGGTGTGGCCCGGTTAGACGAAAACCGCTCAAACTCTTTGTGCCAGATGGCACAGTCTATGTTAGAAAGTTTGCAGTTGATGCCAAGTGGATCTCAAAGACCATTGTCTGCCAGGGCCGGTATCTTATCAGGTTCAATCACAAGGTTGGGTCATGAGAAAGCACCTCGATCACATAAGACCAATCTTATGAAAGATTCCTCAAGAGAGGTAAATTGCAGTCCAACCAAATCTGATGCCAGTAGAAGCTAGAGGATTATCCCCGCCGGTCAAGATGCCAAAAAGAGAGACATCGTAGATGTGGATTCTGAAATGGAAACCCAAGCATCGGAAGTCTCCGATGGGGAGCGAGCAGTCAGCAGCCTCTAACAGTGCATCCACCACGACGTTCCGAATGGAAGCGGCGTTTGCTGTCCAGATATACACCGCCTGATCCAGCCCTGCAAGTGTTGGAAGCACAGCCACGGGCGAAGAGAGTCTGGCGTGCAGCGCCCTCCTACTCCAGACTCATCAGAAGAGTCATAGAATCATAGAAGGAGAAGGAGGCGACGCAGCCCATCGAGTGTGCACCAACTGTTCAAAAGACCCACCCCAACTAGGCCCAATCCCCCACAACCCTACCCAACCTTTGGACACTAAGGGCAAGTTATCATGGCCAATCCACCTAACCTGCACATCTTTGGACCATGGGAGGAAACCGGCGCACCCGGAGGAAACCTATGTAGACACGGGGAGAAAGTGCAAACTCCACACAGACAGTGGCCCAAAGCTGGAATTGAACCCGGGTAATGTAATAATCTTTATTGTCACAAGTAGGCTTACATTAACACCACAATGAAGTTACTGTGAAAAGGTTCTAGTCGCCAGATTCCGGCGCCTGTTGGGGTACACTGAGGGAGAATTCAGAATGTCCAATTCACCTAACAGCATGTCTTTCAGGACTTGTGGGAGGAAACGGGAGCAGCCAGAAGAAACCCACGCAGCCACGAGGAGAACGTGCAGACTCCGCACAGACAGTGGTCCAAGCCGGGAATCTAACCTGGGACCCCTGGCACTGTGAGGCAGCGGTGCTAACCACAGTGCCACAGTGCCACCCGTCTTTGGACTTTGGGAGAGGAAAGATGTTATAACCCGCATTAGGCCCACGGGGTTGGAGCAATCAGTTTCTCCGTGAGTCTTGCCGAGTGTAAGCTCCCCCGCTCAGGGGGCGGGGAGCCCGAGGGCTGTTGTGGCTGAGATCTGTATAACATCAGCCAGGTATGGAACCGCCGGAGCAGACGCTGCTTGGATCTGACGTGCATTGTAAATATAATTGCATTGCAGTGAACAAAATATTCTTTTGACCATTTCGGTTCGCACTCATTAGTGGCGTTCAAAAGCAGATATTGGCACTTGGTGCATTCAGAGAGCTGGAACACATATTTTGAGCTGAATGGCCTTTTCTTGTGTTGTGACAAATCTGTGATTCTATGAATCCAAAAGCTTCACCAATCATCCAGCACCGGCATGATGGGCCAAATGGCCTCCTTCTGTGCTGTATGTTCCTATGGTGCTACGATTCTAATCACTTAGGGTCATGGGAACATGAGGATAAATTAATTTATCCAGCACGTCCAATGTTGAACTATACTCTACGTGAGGACAACAACATTGTTGCCTCAACTCTCCAATCTGCTGTCACATCAAGCATAGCTTAATACTGGGAGTGGGCGATCTCGGAATTTACCCCATGAAGATACCATAGACTTGGGGAGTGATAATAGGACAGATGGAATTGTACTCATTAGCTAGACGCATTTATATAGATGAATAAGATGCCTTGCTATGAGTGCCTTTGTATTTGTGATGCTCTGATGGAAATCTGTTTAGTGCCATACAATGCTGACTTGATCGCCCTGATCTTTGGAACCAGCCACATGATACCTTGTGCGCTAAATAAAGAGACATTAAAGCTGGACAAATAGGCAGATCTTTCATTGGCTTCCTTGATTTCTGTTTTTGTTTCACATTCCTCTGGGACAAGTGATACTCGTGATTTAGATTAAAAGCAGGACGACTTTACAACAAATGCCAGACTTACATATTTATTTCAGTCATTTATCATTCACAACATGCTAAGTGTAACAAATGGATGATACAATGTTACACACCACGAAATCCATCAAGAACTTCAGAGCTTTACAATGGTCAAAATAAGTCTTTTGAATCTGATGTTCAGGAAAATAACCGCTGTAAAATGGAAGAAACATTAACTTGCTCGATCGTTTTATTTGAGATTGAACTTAATTGTTAAATGTTCGTTATTTTTGTGATGATACAAATGTCACAGTAGAATTCTGTTAATAGTAATAGCTCACCAGAAAGGAAAGCATTTTAAACACACTTTTGTATCCGGTGACAAATATATGGCTGCTATATGCAGCAGCAATCTAAAGGCGCTAGAAAATATTTAGAACTTTGCTACAACTTCTGAACAAGGGAGGTTTATTTTTAAAAATGCCTTCTAATGTTGCGACACAAGGGGCGAAATTCTCTGACCCCCAGCAGGGTCGGAGAATCGCCTGGGGCCGCCGAAAATCCCGCCCCCGCCGTGGCAGAGATTCTCCGCCACCCGGGAAGTGGCGGCGGCGGGAATCACGCCACTCCGATCGGCGAGGCCCCTGCGGTGATTCTCCGGCCCAGATGGGCCAAAGTTCCGCCGCTGGGAGGCCTGTCCCGCCGCCGAGGTTTGAACCACCTCTGGTGGTGGCGGGATCGGCGTGCGAGCGGGACCCGGGGTCCTGGGGGGGGCGGTGGGCGATCGGACCCCGGGGGGTGCTTCCACGGTGGCCAGGCCCGCGATCGGGGCCCCCCACTCAGACTCCGGGCCAGTGCCCTGGGTGCACTCTTTCTCCTCCGCGGCCGCCATGGCGGTCGGACGAGAAACCCACATCGTGCATGCGCCGGTGGTGACGTCAGCGGCAGCTGGCCGCTGACGTCACCGCCGGCGCATGCGCCAACCGACGAAAGCCTTTCGGCCAGCCCCGCTGCCGGGGGCACCGGTTTTTTGCGCCAGTCTTCTGGTGCCAACCACTCCGGCGCGGGGCTAGCCCCCAAAGGTGCGGAGAATTCCCCACCTTTGGGGAGGCCCGACCCTGGAGTGGTTGGCGCCTGTCCCCTACGCCGGGACCCCCCCGTCACGCCCGGTAGGGGAGAATCCCGCCCAAGGTGACAAGTGAAGTCTATTAATGTTTAAATGATTTTTGTGAGGTACAAAATAAATAGAAGCATAATTACAAAAGCAAATTGACTGTGTTCTTTCCCAGTACTGTGAGCAAATAATTTTGGTTTATCTGTCTCTGTTGATGTAAATATCGTAAACAAAATAAGACTGAACAGTCTTAACTCACATTAAGCACATGCCAAATGCAGAAAATTGCTCACGTTTTAGTTATAAATTGACAATAAATTTGCAATCTCATTCAGAGGCCATAGGAGGCCATTTGAAAAATGAAAAAAAGTCACACTGATATATTATGGATTGCTCTTATCACCTAGGGCAGGAAAGAGGGTGATTTACTCATTCCATTTCATAATACTGATTTCCTACACCTAAATACGCACACACAAATAAAACCAAAATATTGCCCCATGAATCATTTTAAGAATAACCTTGGCACTGTCAGAGGTTTCATTTGTACTCCCATTTTTGCTAGCACAAGCTCCGGGAATGGTTACGCACCGCCAAGACCGCACTTAGCTGTGTTTCCTGCATTGAGGAGGAGGTCCTCGGTGCAGGAAGGGATCAAGACTCCATTTTTAAATGGCGCCCCAATCTCACGACCCCACCAACACAACTCCTGGATTACCCCCAATGCCCCAATTCACCTGTCCGGGGTCCTTGAGCACCCTGCAATCAACCACATACAGGCAGGGCACCCCCAGGCCCGGTCCCTGGTGTGGGCACAATACCAGCTTGGTACCTTGGCAGTGTCTCTGTCAGCCTGGCAGTGCACAAAGATGGCATGGCCAGGGCACCCTGGTGGCATTGCCAGGGTGCCAAACTGGCAGTTCCAAGGTGGCCGGGTGGCACAAGCAGTGCCAGGGTGCCACACTGCCTGGAGGCCGACCACCTCCGATCACCTCGGAGACCCCCCCAGGTACCGTTCCGCCTCGGACCCGTTTAAACAGCGCATGGCTGGGATTTCCTCAGCGAGGTTGATACATGCCGAGTGGCTATTCGATCCGATGAACGCAGAGGTAAGTCAACTTCCAAACCGACTTCACTCTGTAAGACTGTGTCCCGCCCATTGTGGGCGGAATCCAGGTGGTGATGTCTCGCGAGGTCTGGTTAGATCTTGCGAGGCATAACGACTGTCGGGAAGCCCGGGGAAGGCCTCTCCCAGCATCTACCAGTCGTGTCAGGAGACAGTCTTCAGTGATATGAGTCATTAATCGGGGTGCAGTCCAGATTCTCTGTAAGGCCCCACTTGTGACGATTTACTGCACAAAGACCTTGTCCAGTGTGGGAAAGGTTGAGGAGCGTCCACTAATCATTGAATTTACAGTGCAGAAGGAGGCTATTCGGCCCATCTGGTACATCGATGACTGTTGTTAAGCAGTGTAAATGGTAATAAATTGTGAATTCCATGTCAGATTGCTCCCTTTATCGAGAATAAAATACCTTTCGCTTCATTCAACTGATGGGCCTGAAACTTCTGTTCAGAACCAAAACCCCTGGGCTGGATCCTCCATTTCTGAGACTAAGTGTTGTCACCGGTGCAGGGTTCATGGAGTTCCACGCCGCACCTGGGCCGATTCAGCTACTGATGAGGGGCTAGCACCGGTGCCACGTGAAACATAATCAGTTCCAATGAGAATCGGTGCCGGATTCGCCGGTTTCGCAATTGACACTCAGGAGGCTGACAAGCTGCAGCCGCATGTACACATTCCACTCCCCACACACACCATCCCAGCCAACAAAATGGCAGCAAGAAGCCCAACACCCTGTTTCATTGACGCCGAGCTGGAACCCTCCTGGATGTGGTGGACACTATACCCCGACGCAGGAAGGAGGCTGCCAGCCGCCGCCATTCATCATGGCTGGGCACAGGTGACAGAGGCGGTCAGCTCCACCAATAACACTCTCCGGACCGGCCAGCAATGCCGGAAAAAACTGCACAATTTCCTCACAGTAGCCACGGTGAGTAGGCAGCACTGTGCCCCCCATCCCACACACCCGTAACCCTACCCAACCCCCATAACCCGAAGGGCGGCCAGACCCCCACCCTGAACCACATGCTGGTACCCAGACCAGCCGCCTTGGCGGGGTGCCCTGGCCACTGAGACTGCTAGCTACCCACCCCCTGGGCTACCTGCATCAGACTGTCTAATACTGCCGTTTTCTGTTTGCCACCCATCGTCCCCCCAATCCCCAGGAGAAGGCCACAAATAACCGCCTGGAGCAGGAGAAAACTGACAGGAGCCGCTGGACCTGTGGCCCCTCAATGTCGCAGATAGAGGGCCAAGGACATGGTCAGTGGCCCAGAGGAAATGGAGGTCGCCGAGGTGTAGTTCAGCCACGAGCAAGGAAGTGAGATCCTGCCGAGTTGCGGTCCCCCGTGACACGTGTGTCAACCACACTCCCCCCAGCATCACCCTCACCACCTTCACCACCCCTACACCACCCTCACCCCCACACCACCCTCACTCTCACCCCCACCCTCACCCCCGCACCACCCGCACCCCCACCACCCCCGCTCCCTCCACAGCCCATGGTCTAATCATGTGTCGTGCAAGAACTGCTGGAGGTGGGACAGGTCTATCCGATGGCCTCCAATGGCGATGGTCCATTCTCTGTGCTCCATTGCTGCGAGCATGCAGACCCTGGTCGAGGCCAGAATGGGCCTCCAGGACTGGTAATGGCAGTTGGCGGGGGCAGCCTCATCACAGAGCGGGTTGTCATCATCCTCCATCCCATGGACCAGACCCTGTGTTACTGCCAAACCAGGGCCTCACCCTGTAGTGCGGCAGGTACGTATCACGGCGGGGGTGGCCGGTCCGGGGATGTGGGGGTGGGATGCAGTGCCGATGCCTCTGGCCAGTTTCCCCCTCCCCCCCTCCCAGTTGTTGAACCTGGAAATGATCAGAGCGTCTCATGCATGTTGCCTCTGGCGCACATGGCCCTGCCTGGGCCCCAAGTACTTCCCATCTTCACCCTCCCCCGCATCATCCCGGTCAGGCGAGGACTTCCTCCTCTTCCAGCACATCGCCCCTCTGCTGCACGATGTTGTGGAGGACGTAGCAGGTCACCGCAATGCTGCCTCTCAACCTCATACTGGAGGGCCCCTCCAGAGCGGCACACACACCTGATCATGCTTCTGATCGCTACATGGACATTGTTGCAGCGGGTCTCGGCATCGGTCTGTGGCCTCCAGATAGGCGTCTTCAGCCATGACTGCAGTGGATAACCCCTGTCGCCCAGGAGCCAACCTCCCAGCTGGGGTGGGGGTAGGGGAGGTGTCTCGAACATGTCAGGAATCGTCGGGTGTGTCAGGATGAAGGCATCGTGCACACTGCCCAGGTATCGAGCGCAGACATGCATAAGGCATAGCTTGTGGTCACATATCAGTTTCACGTTCACCGAGTGGAACCTGTAATGATATGTAGAATATCATTTGTGTATGATTTAATAACTGAATTGTAAGTTAGGATAGGTGCCATATGCATAGACTGAGATTCTAGCATCCAACCACAGGTGGTGTAGTGACAGGAGTAGGTCACTGGAAGACAGGCCTCAAGGAGAGGTAATCTCCTGTACAGCACAGAGACACAGAATCTGGACAACAAGCACAGAGCACAGTCGCATATCGAGCAGCACCTGAGTCGACAGTTATTAATAAGAGTTAACCATAGTTATTTGTATTGAGCCATAATATCCAACTGCAATATTACATTAGTGATTTAGTTAATTAATAAACAGTTTTGTTCATTTATAAAGCCGTATGTTGTCTGCGCATTTCAACGACAATGACCTTGCCATCCGTGCATGCGGAGAACATTATAGAACCCCTTTGGTTAGTGTAGAGCGGCCTGTCATCTGCAGGTGCTCATAGGGCAACGTGCATCCTGTCGATTACCCTCTGGACTCGGGCATGTCAGCGATGGCGGCGAACCTCGCTGCCCAGCATCCTGGTGGGCTCGGTCCACATTTTAATGGATGTATTTTGCCGCCTGGGCATATAGCGCTTCCATGATGGCGCGACTGCACCTGTGCACCAAGGTCAGTCAGATCCCGGATGAAGTGTTGGCTAGTGTAGACTTGAAAGATGAACAGACACTTCCAACACCGATGAAGGTTCAACTCAATTTTATTAACTACTTCTAACTAACTAACACACAATGACTGTGGGTCTAAATGATGCTAACTTAAACTAGAGAACTGAGCCTTGTCTGAACCAGTTGATTCTCTCAGCACGTGGTGTGAGTCTGTGCTGGGCTGGATGAGTTCTTGTTACACTCAGAGGCAGCACCCAGAAATGAGCAGGAACCGTGGTGCCCTCTGCCTTTATAGTGTGTATTCTAACTGGTGATTGGCTGCGGTGTTTGGACATGTTGATTGGTCCCTGTGTGTGTCCATCAGTGTGTGTCTGCACCATGATATACTGGTGTATATTATGACACCGGACAGGTCCCCACTCGGTGCCTATAAGGATCTCATGGCGTAAATGTTCAGGGCGATTGTCACCTTGACGGCTACTGGGAGCGGATATGCTCCCCCATGCCCCGCGGTGCCAGGTTTGCAATGGTCTGGCAGATATATCACTCTATCTCCCTGCTCAGCTGGAGTCTTCGCTGGCATGCCCGGTCCAACAGGTCCTCGAATGACAAGCAGTGCCGGTACACACGAGGCCTCATACCTCCTTTGGCACCTCCTTCTCCTCATCCTGAAAGGCGGCTGCCTCCTGTTCTGCTGCTGCACGTTCTGCTGCCAGAGCTTCCTCCTCCTCCTCCTCAAGCAGCTCCAGCTCGTACAGCCGCATGGCAACCCCAAGGACTGCGGCGACTAGCAGGAAGGCCACCATTGCTGGTTAAATTTCAATATCCATTGTCTGCAGGGGGTGAAAGTCTGACATAGTAGCATGGTCCATACCCCCATGCCCAACTAGGTCCAACAGTCTAATGTTGGCACTGTGGGCTCTGCCCCTGCTTGCCTCCTCCCCCCTTTCCCGCACCCCTGGCCCCGTTGGTGCCCGGCGGCCTCTGGCCCTGGCGCCTATCCCTGATGCCAGGGGTACCATCGGCTGGCATTGCCTTTGCCAGTGGTACACTCCACGGGCCCTGCCTGGCACCCTCTGCAGAGGTGTTGCCTTGGGCCGCCTGATGCCCGTGGCCAGTTTGGGGGGAGGGGGGGGTATGGCAGAGAGTGAGGTTAAGTCCCAAAAAGCTTTACAGGGATACAGAATGAAACTAACTCTTTGGCAACATTATAGATTCTTAACTGAAAAATCGCTGCCTTTCACTGCGAACAAACACATTCTACGACTTCCCAGAATTATATTGGCTGATGTGACGTTCCAAAGGCAGTTTCTTAATTCATGACTTTTGCAACTTTTCACTGTGGTCTTCACTGAGCTTCCCCACAACAACTCCACAGTGCGGTAGTATGTCTAGAGGTACTACGGTACCTGGAAATGTGAGCTATTATTGGTGGAGAAGGCTGGCTGTTCATTGGCCCAAGTGTTTGCCTTTTCCTTGGTCGGGACGTAAAGAAGCTCCGCCCAATGAGGCGGGGTATAAGAACCCGTGTTTCCCAGCAGCCATCCTTCTTTCTGTACTTGAGCTGCTGGGGAAACATCTTGTAGATTATAGCCTTCAATTCGGACTACTCCTTCGTTTCAGTAGTTATTGATTGCGCATCACACTCCAACTGCTAACTTGTTCTCATAAATATATTTTCATGTTCGCTTTCCATTGTCTTCACAAACATAGGGGGCTGGATTCTCCGAACCCCCATCGGGTTCCCTTCTTCCTGTTTTGGGGTAACGATATCTCTTTCCAGTTCCTCCTGACCCCGGCATCACATCAACCAATTAACCATCTGGATTCCGTTATCACGAGTTCCTCTTCACTTCCTCCCAACTTCAAAGTTCTCCAAATTCCATCTTAAGATTGGCCCTTTAAGTATAGAGTCAAGATCCCATAATGTTAAGTCCTCACCATACCAACTACTACACATTGGATGCCAAACCTGGAAGTATAATGATAACACAAATAGATGCACTCAACGTATGTCTCCATTTCCCCAGTGAAAACACAGCTCCAGCCTTCCAACACACCTCCAAGATAATGTTGGGGTTGTTCTATCTGACTTGGTAAGCTACAAGCGTGACACTGGGGCTGGTTTAGCACAGTGGGCCAAACAGCTGGTTTGTGATGCAGAACAAGGTCAGCAGAGCGGGTTCAATTCCCGAACCGGCCTCCCCGAACAGGCGCCAGAATGTGACGACTAGGGGCTTTTCACAGTAACTTCATTGAAGCCTACTTGTGACAATAAGTGATTATTATTATTAAATATAAAAAAACAAAAATATATTTGCTTTATTTACCCATTAATGTATTCATTAATCTACCTGTATGCTTTTTTTGCATTAAAGAATATACTTTCTATTCTATTTCGGATCCTCTCAGAGTGCGAGTCAAACCTTTCAGACAACATCACTGATTTTACTACTGCCAGCTTGAGAACATTATGTTGACTATTCATTTAGTTTTTCATTACTATTTCGGATAACTGCTTTCTAAGTAAAGACTCAGCCGAATTAATTTGTGGTATAAATGTTACTCTCCATCCCAGATTACTGAAAAGTATTACATTTGTTCATGGCAATTGCTTCAAAAAATATTTATTGAAAGTACAATCCACATTTCAGGATGAAAATGTCATTGCAAATGTCAGACTGGAAATCAACATGTTGTGTGCGCTATCTGTGTTGCATACTGATATCTGGATTCTGTAAATATCAGCATTCCTTTCACCTTCAGCAATTATTACACCTTCATCACTGAATGCAACTCAGAAAGGTGGCAAATGTTGAATGTTGAAGCATGGTTTAATAACAGAGCTAAAAGTTTTCATCAGATCTGTCATAAACTAAATATGGTTTAACAATTTTAACAGTTTCGCCTAAACCCTCACCTAAACAAAATTCAAGTTGGCAACTAAAGTGGGAAGAAAACTGAGTGAGAACTCAGTCAGAGGAACATAGGAACAGGTACAGTCCATTTAGCCCCTTCAACATCTTCACCCGTTCAATTAGATCATGGTTGATTTGTGTTGTAACTTCATTTATCTGCGTTGGTCCTGTAACCCTTAATATTCTTGCTAACAATTTTTAATATGTGAACTTGTTTCTATTATTACAAATTGATATTGCAAATAAACGCATCCCTCGATTTATAAGAACTTAAAAGGGGCAATTTGTCAACTTTGCCCTCCCAAACATAAGGTGGACCTGACATTATAAAATTAGCTTCTACTGAGTAGATTCTCTGGTGGACGCGTGATATTTGTGAAGTATCTCGCAGAGTAGATGAAATTCTCAAAGCTAAGTTTCTCATTTTTTTTTAATAAACATTTTATTGAGGTATTTTTGGTTTTACAACAACGACAAAATAAACAACATACACAAGTCTATAAACATAGTGCAAAAAGCCTGCTTCCTCCCTTACAGGTCTCACCTTTCGTCATCTGTTAAGCTGAACAGCGAGATACAGTAGCCTATTCGGAAGAGAGTGAAGCTGAGAGGAGAGTGGTAACAGAGATTAGAGAGGACGAGGGTCAGAGCACAGCGATTAGCGAGGGAGAGGCAGAGAGCACAGCGGTTAGAGAGGGTGAGGCTCAGAACACAGTGGGTGCAGAGGGTGAGGCTCAGAACACAGCGGTTAGAGAGGGCGAGGCTCAGAGCACAGCGGTTAGAGAGGACGAGGCTTAGAGCACAGCGATGAGAGAGGGCGAGGCTCAGAACACAGTGCGTGCAGAGGGTGAGGCTCAGAACATAGCGGTTAGAGAGGGCAAGGCTCAGAGCACAGCGGTTAGAGAGGACGAGGCTTAGAGCACAGCGATGAGAGAGGGCGAGGCTCAGAACACAGTGCGTGCAGAGGGTGAGGCTCAGAGCACAGCAGTTAAAGAGGGTGAGGCTCAGAGCACAGCGGTTAGAGAGGACGAGGCTCAGAGCACAGCGGTTAGAGAGGGTGAGGCTCAGAGCACAGCAGTTAGAGAGGGTGAGGCTCAGAGCACAGCGGTTAGAGAGGACGAGGCTCAGAGCACAGCGATGAGAGAGGGTGAGGCTCAGAGCACAGCAGTTAGAGAGAGCGAGGCTCAGAGCACAACGATTAGAGAGGGCGAGGCTCGGAACACAGCAATTAGAGAGGGCGAGGCTCAGAGCACAGCGGGTAGAGAGCGCGAGGCTAGTGCGAGGGTGGGAGGAGAAAGAATGTGGAAATAATAGAGAAAGGGGATTCAACGACGAGGGAAACAAGAGAGGCATTTCTGCGATCACAGATGTGATTCTAAGTTGGGATATTACCTCTTGGTGCCAAGCTCCAGGATGTCACTGAGCCACTGCAGAACATTCTATTGGTGCACATCAACAGAGATAGAAAGAGAGATTGGGCCTATATGCAGATTTCAGAAAGCTCGGAAAATTACTAATAAGCAAGATCTCAAAAGTAGTAATGTGCAGCTTACTCCCCGAGCCATGTGCTCATGAGTACAGACATATTAGAATAAAAAGATGAACGAGTGTCTGGGAAGATAGTGCAGTAGAAGGGCTACAGATTCCTGAGATATTGGGACAAGCTTTGGGGAGGTTGGCCGATACAAGCCAGACAGGTTGCAAATAAACTGAGCCGGGTCAAATATCCTCAAAGGGCATTTTGCTGGTGCTTCTGGAGAGGATTTAAATTATTATTTTTTTTATAAGTTTAGAGTACCCAATTCATTTTTTCCAATTCAGGGCAATTTAGCGTGGCCAATCCACCTAACCTGCACATCTTTGGGTTGTGGGGGCAAAACCCACGCAAATACGGGGCGAATGTGCAAACTCCACACGGGGCAGTGACCCAGAGCCGGGATTGTACCTGGGACCTCGGTGCTGTGAGGCTTAACCTCACAGCACCGAGAGGGCTAACCCACTCCGCCACCGTGCTGCCCCGGATTTAAATTATTTTGGCAGAGGCCCGAGAACCAGGATGTAACATTAGAAAGGAGAAATAAGATGCACAAAGAACTGGGAGAGATAAATAGCACTAGTAAGAAGTAATAGGGTAGCAGGCACGGTCATGCTAAGTGGAAATGTATGATCTAATTCAGGTTTACAGCATATATAAAGTGCCTAGAGAATGATCAAGTAAAAAAAGCACAAAAACATTATTTGGTTGTCATGATGCTGTTTGTGGGAAGGGGCTGCTAGGCATTGCAACAGTGACTACAGTTCAAAAGTGCCTGCTTTGGTTGTAAAAGCGCACAGATAAAACTGGTGGTCCTGAAAAGCGCTCTCTAAATGCATATCTTACTTTTATAAAATAATGTTGGTAACCTGGAGGTGCAGGTGGCCACATAAGAATGTGATGCTATTTACAATTCATGTAAATGAAGGGTCCAAAGGTCTGGTTGTTGCATTTGCTGAAGACACAAAGATAGGTAGGAAAGTAAGTTGTGAAGAGGACATAAGGAGGCAACAAAAGGATTTAGAGAGGTTAAGTGGGTGGGCAAAGCTCTGGCAAATGGAGAAACAATGTGAGAAAATGTGAAATTGTCCATTTTGGCAGGAAGAATAAAAATCAAACATAAATGGTTAGAGATTGAAGAGGCCTGAGTTGCAGAAGGATTTGAGGGATTTCCTGGTGCAATCATTACCGAAGGTTAGTGTGCAGGTACAGCGAGTAATTAGGAAAGCAAATTGAATGTTATTGGTTATTGTGAGGGGAATTGAATACCAAAGTAGGGAGGTTATGCTTCAGTTATACAGGGCACAAGTGAGGCCACATCTGAAGTACTTCATACAGTATTGGTCTCCTTATTTAAGGAAGGATGTAAATACCTTGAGAGCAGTTCCGAGACGGTTTACTCGATAAATACCTGAATGAGCGGGTTGTCTTATGAGAAAAGGCTGGAGTTTAGAAGAGTAAGAGGTGACTTGATTGAAAGATAGAAGATCCTGAGAGTTCGTAACCAGGATGGATGTGGAAAAGGTGGGAGAATCCAGAATTGTTCAAAAGTAAGGGTCGCCCACTTAAGACAGAGATGATGGGTGGGATTTTCCAGCAATTCTGCCAACAGGATAGGCAAACTACCTCCATGAATTTCCCAGCCGTGGAGGGTGCAAACAACAGGAAACCCCATTGACAGTGCCAAGACCCCACTACCGGTCAATGGCAAGCTGCCTCTGCTGCCGCACAACGTAGCACTGGAAGGGACTGAGAATCCCACCCAAAGACAATTCTTTTCTCAGAGCATTGGAGCCTTTGGGGTTCTCTTTCTCAAAAAACTGTGGGATTCATGGAATGTGGGTGACACTGACTAGGCCAGCATTTGTTGCCCATTCCTAACTGTCCTTGAGAAGGTGATGGTGATTTACCTTTTGAACCGCTGTAGTCCATGTGCTGTAGGTACATTCACAATCCTCACAGGGAATTCCAAGATTTTGACCCAGCAACAATGAAGGAACAGCGATATATTTCAAAGTCTGGATGATGAGTGACTTGGAGGGGACGTTCCAGGTGA
Source organism: Scyliorhinus canicula (assembly GCF_902713615.1). Lineage (NCBI taxonomy): Eukaryota > Metazoa > Chordata > Chondrichthyes > Carcharhiniformes > Scyliorhinidae > Scyliorhinus > Scyliorhinus canicula. The sequence continues at coordinate 63,811,098 of NC_052150.1, read as the reverse complement.
TAGTGTTCCCATGTGTTTGCTGCCCTTGTCCTTCTGGATGAGTAATGGTGCTGCCTAAGGAGCTTTCGTGAGTTCGTGCAGTGCATCTTGTAGATGGTACACACTGTTTAGGGGCAGCACGGTAGCATGGTGGTTAGCACAAATGCTTCACAGCTCCAGGGTCCCAGGTTCGATTCCCGGCTGGGTCACTGTCTGTGTGGAGTCTGCACGTCCTCCCCGTGTGTGCGTGGGTTTCCTCCGGGTGCTCCGGTTTCCTCCCACAGTCCAAAGATGTGCGGGTTAGGTGGATTGGCCATGCTAAATTGCCCGTAGTGTCCTAAAACGTAAGGTTAAGGGTGGGTTGTTGGGTTACGGGTATAGGGTGGATACGTGGGTTTGAGTAGGGTTATCATTGCTCGGCACAACATCGAGGGCCGAAGGGCCTGCTCGGTGCTGTACTGTTCTATGTTCTATGTTCTACTGCTGCTACTGTGTATTGCTAATGGAGGAATGAAGGTTTGTGGATGGCGTGCTGATCAAATGGGCTGCTTTGTCCTGCATGGTGTTGAGCTACTTGAGTGTTGTTGGAGTTGCACTCATCCAGGCAAGTGGAGGGTATTCCACTACACTCCTGGCTTGTAGATGGTGGCTTTGGGGATTCAGGAGATGAATTACTCACAGCAGGATTCCTCGCCTCTGACCTGCTCTTGTAGCCACAGTATTTATATGGCTAATCCAGTTCAGTTTGTGGTCAATGGAACTCCCCAGGATGTTGACGATGGAGGAATCAGTGATGGTAATGCCATTGAATGTCAAAGGGCGATGGTTGGATTGTCTCTTGTTGAACATGGCCATAGCTTGGTGTGAACATTACTTGCCACGTGACAAAGGCAATAGGGCTGATTCTGGGGTTAAAGGGGGAGCTCCTCGCACCCTTGGTGTTTACAATGAGCACAGACTAAAAGTAAATGCTTATTTATTGTGCCTTATTTTTTGATCATTTACATTAATGGATGATGATTCAAGTAGTTTGGATAATTAATTTATAAACTAGCATTCCCTGAAAGTGCTCTACACTGCAGGCATACTAGCCCCCAGCAAAATGGGGAATTGATGGCCCTTCTGCGCCATTTTTCTGGTGTAAAACGCCACCGTTCCCACATCGACGTGGGGACATAGCCCCAGAATCGGTGAATCCACCCCCGTATCTCCCGTGCAGGTTATGACATTCCTCCCCCGCAAAGTCTGAAAACGCTATCAAAGGACGAGGAGAAGGCGGCGAAGTTGCAAAGGCCAGTGACAAAGAAGAAGAAGAAACCAGTGCAGCACTCGCAGCAGTAGCATGATGAAGACATTTCGGTTCCGGCAGTTCACCATCAAGCGGAGGAGTAGGATCAGCCAACGTGTACCTTGCTGGCGAACGGCATTTACGGCAGGAACACTTGGGCAGGCGATCGGCCGAGGGTGGCGGACCAACAATTTCCGCTTCGGAGATCCCAGACATTTGCGTCTCCATGTCGGAGTCTGAGGACAGGACGTCCAAATTTCTGTGTCACGGGAAAATGAAGGTGTCGCAGCAGGACATACCAGCAATGGAACTGAAAGATTGGTGTACCTGATGAAGAGGAGACCATCGGAAGCTGATGTGATCCAGGTGTCGTCGCACAGGTTGCCCACAAACCTGGTAAGACACAGAATCTGATTGACGATGAGCCCAGGGGGCCAGCAAGCATCTTTGGCAAAGTTACAAACATAAACTGTGTCATCCGAGCCCCAAGATAGCTTGTCCACTCTCAGGGATGTAAGGGCGCCGCCATGGGGAGATTCTAATATATTTGACAAACGGGGAAGCCCTGGTCCAACCCCTCGATAGCTGCGTCCAACCTTGGCCACCAAACGTAGCTTTTGGCCAACATCTTCATTTTGGACACTCGAGGATTCCCTGCATAAAGATCCTTCAAAACCAAAGCCTACCCTTTTGCAGGGACAATGGCCCTTGTGCTCCACAAGAGCATACCGTCCTCCACGATTAGTTCTAACAACTTGGAGGAAAACGCCTTTACCTCCCCTGGAAGCTGTTGCAATTGCCCACCGTACAACATGGAATGACACACCTTAGCCAGCACCGGGTCGGCCTGCATCCACTCAAAGACACAGGAAACAGTCACAGGCAAAGTGTCCATAAACTTAAGGAACATGATGACTTCATCCGCCGTGGGTGGATCAGCTGCCATGACTAGCAGTGGAAGACAGCTCAAGGTGGCTCCGTTCACAATTTGTGTCCTTGGACAGTGCTCAAAAGAGTACTCATAAGTAGCCAACAGCAAAGCCCAGTGCTGGATTCATGCGGACGCTACCGGCATTACTGCCGGTCCTCATGAAAGAGACAAAGTAGCGGCTTATGGTCGGTTATGATGACAAAATGGTGACTGTAAACGTATTGGTGAATACGTTTGATGCCAAAAACAACGGCCAGGCCCTCCTTCTGAATGTGCACATAGATCCTCTCAGCTGCCGTCAGCGTCCAGGAAGCTATTGCATATGGCAAGGCGTCATATGTCACATACAAGGGTTTTGATGAATCAGCAGTTTCAAAGAGGATGAGCATCGCTTTACCTTTTAAAGACTGTCGCCTGGGCTGCACCCCAAACCCAGCGGTAGCGCTTCTTCAACAGCAAATGAAGGAGGGCCAGGATGGTAGCTAGGTTCAGAATGAACCACTCGCAATAATTTATAAGTCCTGGAAAAGAACTGAGCTCTGTGGTATCTCGTAATGCGGGGACCATCTTTATCAGCCATACCTTATCTGCCACCAGGTGCAGACCTTCGCGATTGCCGCGGTAACCCAAAGACATGACCTAATTGGCGTAAAAGACACATTTCTCCCTGTGCAGGTGTGGTGAACCAGTGTGTGTACCTGTATTAGGGAATGTAAGGTAGGACCTGCACTACAGGTTCGCCGGTAGCCCCTGCCGGCTGGCTCCGCCCACAAGGAGCCGTATAAATATGTGTGTCCTCCTCTGAGCTGCCATTTCGCCAGCTGCAGTAGGAGGCCACGCATCGGACTGCAATAAAGCCACAGTTGTACCAATCTGAGTCTTTTGTGCAATTGATCATGCATCAATTTATTGCCAATCCGTGCTCCCGGGGGTCCCCGCTGCTACTTCTGCGGTCAGCAGAAGCACCCCTGCCAACACTGCCCGGTCAGCGCCGCCACTTGCAAGTCCTGCGGTAAAAAGGGCCACTTTGAAGCTGTGTGCCACGCCCGCGCAGTCGCCGCTATCGCACCCGCAATCGCCCCCTCCCCCCTGCCGAATGCATAATGGGCACCGCCATCTTCTCCTCGCGGGGCCATGTGTGGCCAGTGGGCGCCGCCATCTTCTCCTCCCAGGGCCACGTGCGGCCAGTGGGCACCGCAATCTTCCCCCCTCAATCCATGTGCGGCCCATGGCGCCGCCATCTTGCCCAGCACCACCACGTGTGCCCCATGGGCGCCGCCATCTTGTCCCGCCCCCGCAATGTGCGCCCCATGGGCTCCGCCATTTTGTTCCCCACAGGAACGCCGGACGCCGCCATCTTGTCTTCCCCACGGGGCTGGAATGCCAATGAAACATCACGATCTGGGTCGCCGATGCTCTCCATCTGAAACCTCGGATGACCACCCGCAGCTCGCCTCGATGACACTGGACCAGTCTCGTCCTCACACCCTGGCCACCGCTTCGACGACAGCTAAAATCAATGGCCATGTGATCTCTTGCCTGCTGGACCCCGGGAGCACCGAAAGCTTCATACACCCGGATACGGTAAAGCGCTGCTCCCTCGCAGTCCACCCCGCCAATCAAAGGATCTCCCTGGCCTCCGTATCCCACTCTGTCCCGATCCGAGGGTTCTGCATGGTCACTCTCACTGTCCGGGGCGTAGAATTCAGCGGTTTCCGTCTCTACGTCCTCCCCAACCTCTGCGCTGCACTATTGCTGGGCCTGGATTTCCAGTGCAATCTCCAGAGCCTCACCCTCAAATTCAGCGGGCCCCTACCTCCACTCACCATTTGCGGCATTGCTACCCTCAAGGTTGACCACCCCTCCCTCTTTGCCAATCTAACTGCGATTGCAAGCCCGTCGCCACCAGGAGCAGACGGTACAGCACCCAGGAAAAGACCTTCATCAGGTTCGAAGTCCAGCGGCTGCTTCAGGAGGGTATCATCGAGGCCAGCAATAGCCCCTGGAGAGCTCAAGCGGTAGTAGTAGAAACGGGGGAGAAAAACAGAATGGTCGTGGACTACAGCCAGACCATCAATCGGTACACGCAGCTCGACGCGTACCCCCTCCCCCGCATTTCTGATATGGTCAATCAGATTGCACAGTACTGGGTCTTCTCAACAATCGACCTGAAATCTGCCTACCACCAGCTCCCCGTCCGTAAATCGGACTGTCCATACACTGCCTTCGAGGTGGACGGTCGGCTCTATCACTTCCTTAGGGTTCCCTTTGGCATCACTAACGGGGTCTCGGTCTTCCAAAGGGAGATGGACCGAATGCTCGACCAGTACTGTTTGCGGGCCACGTTTCCGTACTTAGATAATGTCACCATCTGCGGCCATGACCAGCAGGACCACGATGCCAACCTCGCTAAATTCCTCCGCACCGCCACTCTTCTCAACCTTACGTACAATAGAGAGAAGTGTGTGTTCAGCACGACCCACTTAGCCATCCTCGGCTATGTAGTCCAAAACGGACGTCTGGAGCCTGATCTGCACTATAAATTCTATGATAATCTATGATCCCAACCGCATGCGCCACCTCATGAAGCTCCCCCTCCCCCACTGCCCCAAGGCCCTCAAACGCTGCCTGGGGTTCTTCTCCTACTACGCCCAGTGGGTCCCAAACTATGCGGACAAGGCCCGCCCACTCATACAGTCCAGCCAATTTCCCCTCACGGCCAAGGCACAACACGCCTTCGCCCGGATCCGAGCAGACATAGCCAAGGCCGGGATGCACGCAGTAGACGAGACACTGCCCTTTCAAGTAGAAAGTGATGCTTCAGACATCGCCCTCGCCGCCACTCTAAATCAGGCAGGCAGACCTGTGGCATTCTTTTCCCGCGCCCTTCATACCTCTGAAATTCGGCACTCATCCGTCGAAAAAGAGGCCCAAGCTAACGTTGAAGCTGTGCGGCATTGGAGGCATTACCTGGCCGGCAGGAGATTCACTCTCATCACTGACCAACGGTCGGTAGCCTTCATGTTCAACAACACGCAGCGGGGCAAGATCAAAAATTATAAAATCTTGCGGTGGAGAATCGAGTTCTCCACCTAAAATTACGAGATTTTGTATCGCCCCAGCAAACTCAACGAGCCCCCAGACGCCCTCTCCCGAGGTACGTGTGCCAGCGCACAAGTAGACCAACTCCGGGCCTTGCACGACAGCCTTTGTCACCCGGGGGTCACACGGCTGTACCACCTCGTCAAAGCTCGCAACCTGCCCTACTCCGTCGAGGAAGTACGGACAGTCGCCAGGGATTGCCGGGTCTGTGCGGAGTGCAAGTCGCACTTCTACCGGCCGGACCGCGTGTGCCTGATGAAAGCCTCCCGCCCCTTTGAACGCCTCAGCATGGATTTCAAAGGGCCCCTCCACTCCACCAACCGCAACACATATATCCTCAGTGTGGTCGATGAGTTCTCCAGATTCCCCTTCACCATCCCATGCCCCAATATGACATCTGCCACCGTCATCAAGGCCCTCAACACAATCTTCGCTCTGTTCGGTTTCCCCACCTACATCCACAGTGAGTTCCTGCTCAGCAGGGGTATCGCCTCCAGCAGGACGACCAGCCACAACCCCCGGGGAAACGGTAGAGAGGGAGAACGGGACGGTTTGGAGGGCTGTCCAGCTGGCCCTATGGTCCAGGAACCTTCCAGCCTCTCACTGGCAGGAGGTCCTCCCTGATGCACTACACTCCATCCGGTCACTACTGTGCACAAATAACACACCTGATGAACGTCTTTTTACCTTCCCCAGGAAGTCCACATCTGGGGTGTCGCTCCCGACTTGGCTCGCAGCTCCAGGACCGGTCCTGCTCCGTAGGCACGTCGGACTCCACAAGGCAGACCCCTTGGTGGACAGGGTACACTTACTCCACGCCAACCCCCAGTATGCCTACGTGGAGTTGCCCAACGGCCGGCAAGATACTGTCTCCCTCAGGGACCTGGCTCCGTCAGGTTCCACTCCAACACACTTCCCCACCCACACGCCACCCTCCCCTCCCCCGACGCTACCAACATCAACCCTTCCAGGTCCATCCCTCCTTCCCCTGCCCATGAAAGAGGACGATGAAGATTTCAGCACGCTCCCGGGGTCATCCGACTACTGGCCGGCACCAACACCACCAGCACCGATGTCGGCGACACCAACACCGCCAGCATCGACATCGCCGCCACCGTTACGTCGCTCCCAGCGAATCGTCAAAGCACCGGATCGACTGAACCTCTGACGAGCATCGGACCATCAAAATGGAAAAAAAATTTCCTCCCCACTGTAAATAATTTGCAACATTGTCTATAGTTCCACACCACCCCCGCCAGACTCATTGTTAACAGGGGGTGAATGTGGTGAACCACTGTACACCTGTATTAGGGGATGTAAGGCAGGACCTGCACTACATGTTCGCCGGTAGCCCCTGCCGGCTGGCTCCGCCCACAAGGAGCCGTATAAATATGCGTGTCCTCCTCTGAGCTGCCATTTCGCCAGCTGCAGTAGGAGGCCACGCATCTGACTGTAATAAAGCCACAGTTGTACCAATCTGACTCTTTTGTGCAATTGATCGTGCATCAGCAGGCAGACTCCAAGAGAACCTCTGTAACACCGCCTCAAGGTTCCACAGATGCTCATGACCCCATGATCAAACTCATATAAAGAGATGACAATGCATGGCAAGCCGCGACAAATGCCCTCCATCACGCACTGTAATATAGCACACGCCAAGGACTTGCCAAACTGAAGCTGGGTGTACTCGTACAGACTCTCGTGTTTGTTGGTAGTTACATACTTCTGCACGGCCTTGTCCAAATGTAGCAGCAGACAAGCGTTGCTAATGTGGAGTTTAACGAATGTCGATATCCCAGCCAATGTAGCGTATAGATCCTCTATCCTGGGTAACTGCCTAACTGAGAAGCCGTGTTCACCGTTAACTTGTAATAATCTTTATTATTGTCACATGTGGGCTCATATTAACATTGATGTGGAGATGCCGGCGTTGGATTGGGGTGAGCACAGTAAGAAGTCTTACAACACCAGGTTAAAGTCCAATATGTTTGTTCAAATCACTAGCTTTAGGAGCACTGCTCCTTCCTCAGGTGAAATTAACATTGTAATAAAGTTACTGTGAAATGCCGCTAGTCACCACATTCCGGTGTCTGTTCGGGTACACAGAGGGAGAATTCAGACTGTCCAAATTACCTAACAAGCATGTCTTTCAGAACTTGTGGGAGGAAACCGGAGCACCCAGAGGAAACCCACGCAGACCCGGGGAGAACGTGCAGACTCCACACAGACAGTGACCCAAGCCGGGAGCTGAACCTGGGACCCTGGCTCTGTGAAGCAACAGTGCTAACCACTGTACTACCGTGCCGCCCACAATCACCACAAAAGTGAACCGTTCAATCCGTCTTCAGCACCAGGACCACCGGCACTTCCCAGTCAGTAAAGCGCACCGGCCAGATGATTCCAAACTTTCCAACCATGTAAGTCCACCCGTTTCTCAACCTTCCCAATGATGATGTAAGCGGGCCTGATAATGTTGGGGTTGGGCCTCCGGGTCCACCTAGATAGTAGCCCTGGCCCCATAAATGGTACCGAGGTCCGGCCAGAACACTTCGGGGAACATGCTCAACATTGAACATAAGCCCCCTGTACCCACTTGAAGGGTATATTGCCAATCATCTTCAAGTGACGCAGCCAATCACAGTCCAACATGTTAGGGCCATTGCTCTAAACCATATCCAACTCCATCCGGAGTAAATATCCATTGACCTGTACCGGAATACGAATCGGGGCTATACGGGGTGTCAACACACAATTCAGATGCATCTCGGCCTCATCCTCAGCCTCTTCCAAGTCATCCAAATGCAGGGCCTCCCACACCTACCACGATCAAGGGACCTGAGGCTGCACCTGATCCGATGCCCACATGTCACGCAAGGGGTAGAATCACTGTCAGCAGTGTCCAGGAGCAGTGCTTCTTCTTAGAGCTCCTTAGAGGCACCATGTAGGGGAGCCCCACTGGACAACATTTATTTCTGCACCCTATAACTCTTGAACGCCCTTTCTTGGGAAACAGAGATTTGTGGCGTGTGGTGAATGTATTCACCTAAGTATGAACTGTCTGTGACATAGTCATAGTGCTGTGACCTATAACCTTGTACTGGAACCCCGGTGGACTCCGCCTCTGGCTCCACCCTCCCCGGGGCGATATATAGACCAGCCACCTGTGGGTGGCACCCTTTTGTACAGCAGGCACTGGCAGGCGAGTTCCTAGATAATAAAGCCTTATATTCACTTGTTCTCACAGTCTCATAGTGAATTGACGGTGTGACAATTTATTATCCAGCGACAGCAGCATGGAAGCCGCTCTAAAGCCAGATAAACTCGAACTCGATGCGCGAACGACAGAGGCCAAGGAGATTTTCACACATTGGCTTCGCTGTTTCGAAGCCTACCTCAACTCTTCTGCAACACCTCCCTCTGAAACCCTCAAGCTGCGACTCCTCCACGCCCGGGTGAGCCATCGAATCTCCGTGATGATAGAAAAAGCTGCCACGTACGAGGCGGCGGACGCGACCCTCAAGGCGCATTTCGTGAAGCCCGTGAACGAGGTATTCACGCGACACCTCCTCACTACTCGCCATCAACGCGCCGGCGAATCACTGAACGAGTACCTGGAAAACCTGACCCTACTCGCGAGGAACTGCAACTATCAGGATGTGACGACAGAGGAACACATGAAGCTACAGTTCCGGGACACCTACGTGGCTGGGGACCGATTGAACTACATCAGGCAGCGCCTGCTGGAAAACGGGACCACTGACCTGCAGGACACGGTAAAACTAGCCACCTCGCTAGAGGTGGCCTACCAGAACCTCAGTGCGTTCCCCAAGGACCCGGCGAACACCTCGTGGACACCATTGTCACGGCCCCAATCGGACCGACTACGTCACAGGCCTGTGCCGCACGGCTGCCCGTCCAGACCGGGGAACCGCAGTGCTATTTCTGCGGCCAGGGTCAACACCCCCGGCAGCGTTGCCCAGCCTGCACAATGACGTGCAGCGACTGTGGCAAAAAAGGACACTTCGTCAGAGTCTGTCTCGGCCGACCTAAAGCCCAGAAGTCGAAAACCCACTAGGCCCGACCCGTGGACTCACAGACCCGCAGACCCCGCAATGTGCCAGCCGGGAATGCCCCCTTCAGACGTGTCATCAGCCTCGTGCGACTCATGGGGGCCGCCATCTTGGCCGCCGGCCCCAACACCGACTGTCACATGCGACCGATGGGGGCGGCCATCTTGGTCACCATCTTCGTCCCAGCCCGACAGTAACCCAGAGCCGGGATCGAACCTGGGACCTCAGTTCCGTGAGGCGGTTGTGCTAACCACTAGGCCACCGTGCTGCCCCAGAGAAGGAAATAAGATAGTAATTTTAAAATTTCAGCGGTGATAAATCAATTTTTGGAGGCTCACCACACTGCAGAGGCAGTTGTTAGCCCTTTATTCCTTTAACATGGTGTACCCTTTCTGTCTAGAGAAAATGGTGCTTCTCCCCATCCCCCCACACGCATGCGCATGATGTACGTGGTGCAACCATCAAAAGCAACAAGCAGACGTGGCTGTTCGTTCCTGCGTTTCCTCGAGTCATAACTCTTCTTTTCTTCAGCTTTTTGTGCACCTAGATTAGTTCTTTTACCTACTCAGGTCAGTGAATAGCTCTAGAACGGGTGCAACTACGTTTTTTATAGGATTTTTGGTGATATTTAATGAAATATTTACGTGGGATGTAGTAAGAGTGAAGCCTGGATGATCAGAGGACTGCTATGGCATTTAATCTCGGAATAGGAGACATTTATTCCTTAACATGATAATATTCAAATACGGATACCACTAATTTGCAAGTCTATGATATAAATTGCACAAAATTATCAGTGGAGAATCAGTGTGACATAATTTGATACGAAGGAACAAAGAAATAAAATATGGTTTATCCGTCTGCAACTGACCGATTGTTTACCATTTTCTTCCCATTTTCTCATGCGTCTTATGGTTTTTGAGATAGAAAATGAAATGTTACGAGTATTTCGTGTACAACCGAGTGGAGCACAGAACAGGAAAAAAAAGAGGGCCAGAGTCGAAGAAGAGTCCCATCAAAGAGGGGCATTAGATGCATGGATAAAAAGAAATAGAGAAGAAGTAGGAGAACCTGGAGAAGTAAAAGATGATGTGGGTGCAGAGAAGGATTTTTCTGATACGGATTCAGCTCGGTCAGAACATAATACTCTCTCTCCTCAGTTTCGTTGTCAGGATGATGATCCATGTGAAGAAAATAAAGAGGATTTTAGCATATTTTTGCAAAGAAGCAATTTTGGCTGTGTGAAGAAACCGATTCCAGATCATTTGAAGATGACAATATTACAACATGGCCCTGAAAGATATCAGAATAAAAGTGGTCCATTTGCTGAGAAGGATGGGAGATCATTTTCCAAACAGTGGTTTGATAAAGTTTCCACAAACGGAGAAATTGTGGCGAGAAAATGGTTGTTATACTCTCCATATCGTAAAGCATGCTACTGTTTTGTTTGCTTTTTGTTTTCAAAGGAGCATTTGTCGTCTGTGTCAAACTTTGGAAAGGAAGACGGTTTCTCCACTTGGAGAAAATTAAATCCAAGAATACCTGACCATGAGAAAAGCCCTTCTCATAGAGCTCACATGAGGGAATACCTGAACCTCGTAGTTCGACTCCATCATTCAACTACGATAGATGCTGTACTTCAACAGCAAATGTCTGCTGAACGGATTGTCGAGGTATATCCTTTCTGGCAAAACAGAATCTGGCCTATCATAGAACATAGAACGATACAGCGCAGTACAGGCCCTTCGGCCCTCGATGTTGCACCGACATGGAAAAAATCTAAAGGCCATCTAACCTACACTATGCCCTTATCATCCATATGCTTATCCAATAAATTTTTAAATGCCCTCAATGTTGGCATGTTCACTACTGTTGCAGGTAGGGCATTCCACGGCCTCACCACTCTTTGCGTAAAAAACCCACCTCTGACCTCTGTCCTATATCTATTACCCCTCAATTTAAGGCTATGTCCCCTCGTGCTAGCCACCTCCATCCGCGGGAGAAGGCTCTCGCTGTCCACCCTATCTAACCCTCTGATCATTTTGTATGCCTCTATTAAGTCACCTCTTAACCTTCTTCTCTCTAACGAAAACAACCTCAAGTCCATCAGCCTTTCCTCATAAGATTTTCCCTCCATACCAGGCAACATCCTGGTAAATCTCCTCTGCACCCGTTCCAAAGCTTCCACGTCCTTCCTATAATGAGGCGACCAGAACTGTACGCAATACTCCAAATGCGGCCGTACTAGAGTTTTGTACAACTGCAACATGACCTCATGGCTCCGGAACTCAATCCCTCTACCAATAAAGGCCAACACACCATAGGCCTTCTTCACAACCCTATCAACCTGGGTGGCAACTTTCAGGGATCTATGTACATGGACACCGAGATCCCTCTGCTCATCCACACTACCAAGAATTTTACCATTAGCCAAATATTCCGCATTTCTATTATTTTTTCCAAAGTGAATCACCTCACACTTCTCCACATTAAACTCCATTTGCCACCTCTCAGCCCAGCTCTGCAGCTTATCTATGTCCCTCTGTAACCTGCAACATCCTTCCGCACTGTCTACAACTCCACCGACTTTAGTGTCGTCTGCAAATTTACTCACCCATCCTTCTGCGCCCTCCTCTAGGTCATTTATAAAAATGACAAACAGCAACGGCCCCAGAACAGATCCTTGTGGTACGCCACTCGTAACTGAACTCCATTCTGAACATTTCCCATCAACTACCACTCTCTGTCTTCTTTCAACTAGCCAATTTCTGATCCACATCTCTAAATCACCCTCAATCCCCAGCCTCCGTATTTTCTGCAATAGACGACCGTGGGGAACCTTATCAAACGCTTTACTGAAATCCATATACACCACATCAACTGCTCTACCCTCGTCTACCTGTTCAGTCACCTTCTCAAAGAACTCGATAAGGTTTGTGAGGCATGACCTACCCTTCACAAAACCATGCTGACTGTCCCTAATCATATTATTCCTATCTAGATGATTATAAATCGTATCTTTTATAATCCTCTCCAAGACTTTACCCACCACAGACGTTAGGCTCACCGGCCTATAGTTACCGGGGTTATCTCTACTCCCCTTCTTGAACAAAGGGACCACATTTGCTATCCTCCAGTCCTCTGGCACTATTCCTGTGGCCAATGATGACCTAAAAATCAAAGCCAAAGGCTCAGCAATCTCTTCCCTGGCTTCCCAGAGAATCCTAGGATAAATCCCATCCGGCCCCGGGGACTTATCTATTTTCACCTTTTCCAGAATTGCCAACACTTCTTCCCTACGCACCTCAATGCCATCTATTCTAATGATGTGGAGATGCCGGCGTTGGACTGGGGTGAGCACAGTAAGAAGTCTTACAACACCAGGTTAAAGTCCAACAGGTTTGTTTCAAACACGAGCTTTCGGAGCACGGCTCCTTCTTCAGGTGAATGCCCCTGCTGAATTAGCCCATTCACCTGAAGAAGGAGCCGTGCTCCGAAAGCTCGTGTTTGAAACAAACCTGTTGGACTTTAACCTGGTGTTGTAAGACTTCTTACTAATCTATTCTAATAGCCTGGGTCTCAGCATTCTCCTCCACAATATTATCTTTTTCTTGAGTGAATACTGACGAAAAGTATTCATTTAGTATCTCGCTTATCTCCTCAGCCTCCACACACAACTTCCCACCACTGTCCTTGACTGGCCCTACTCTTACCCTAGTCATTCTTTTATTCCTGACATACCTATAGAAAGCTTTTGGGTTTTCCTTGATCCTACCTGCCAAAGACTTCTCATGTCCCCTCCTTGCTCGTCTCAGCTCTCTCTTTAGATCCTTCCTCGCTTCCTTGTAAATATCAAGCGCCCCAACTGAAACTTCACGCCTCATCTTCACATAGGCCTCCTTCTTCCTCTTAACAAGAGATTCCACTTCTTTGGTAAACCACGGTTCCCTCGCTCGACCCCTTCCTCCCTGCCTGACTGGTACGTACTTATCAAGAACATGCAATAGCTGTTCCTTGAACAAGCTCCACATATCCAGTGTGCCCAACCCTTGCAGCCTACTTCTCCAACCAACACATCCTAAGTCATGTCTAATGGCATCATAATTGCCCTTCCCCCAGCTATAACTCTTGCCCTGCGGGGTATACTTATCCCTTTCCATCACTAACGTAAAGGTCACCGAATTGTGGTCACTGTTTCCAAAGTGCTCACCTACCTCCAGATCTAACACCTGGCCTGGTTCATTACCCAAAACCAAATCCAATGTGGCCTCGCCTCTTGTTGGCCTGTCAACATATTGTGTCAGGAAACCCTCCTGCACACATTGTACAAAGAATGACCCATCTAATGTACTCGAACTATATCTTTTCCAGTCAATATTTGGAAAGTTAAAGTCTCCCATAACAACTACCCTGTTACTTTCGCTCTTTTCCAGAATCATCTTCGCCATCCTTTCCTCTACATCCCTAGAACTATTAGGTGGCCTATAGAAAACTCCCAACAGGGTGACCTCTCCTTTCCTGTTTCTAACCTCAGCCCATACTACCTCAGAAGAAGAGTCCCCATCTAGCATCCTTTCCACCACCGTAATACTGTCCTTGACTAGCAGCGCCACACCTCCCCCTCTTTTGCCCCCTTCTCTGAACTTACTAAAACACCTAAACCCCGGAACCTGCAACAACCATTCCTGTCCCTGCTCTATCCATGTCTCTGAAATGGCCACAACATCGAAGTCCCAGGTACCAACCCATGCTGCCAGTTCCCCTACCTTATTTCGTATACTCCTGGCATTGAAGTAGACACACTTCAAACCACCTACCTGAACACTGGCACCCTCCTGCGAAGTCAAATCTGTGCTCCTGACCTCTATACTCTCAATCTCCCGTACCCTAAAACTACAATCCAGGTTCCCATGCCCCTGCTGAATTAGTTTAAACCCCCCCAAAGAGCACTAACAAATCTCCCCCCCAGGATATTGGTGCCCCTCAGGTTCAGATGTAGACCATCCTGTCTATAGAGGTCCCACCTTCCCCAGAAAGAGCCCCAGTTATCCAGAAATCTGAATCCCTCCCGCCTGCACCATCCCTGTAGCCACGTGTTTAATTGCTCTCTCTCCCTATTCCTCATCTCACTATCACGTGGCACGGGCAACAACCCAGAGATAACAACTCTGTTTGTTCTCGCTCTGAGCTTCCATCCTAGCTCCCTAAAGGCCTGCCTGACATCCTTGTCCCCTTTCCTACCTATGTCGTTAGTGCCAATGTGGACTACGACTTGGGGCTGCTCCCCCTCCCCATTAAGGACCCGGAAAACACGATCCGAGACATCACGTACCCTTGCACCTGGGAGGCAACAGACCAAACGTGAGTCTCTCTCGCTCCCACAAAATCTCCTATCTGTGCCCCTGACTATTGAGTCCCCAATTACTAATGTTCTACTCCTTTCCCCCCTTCCCTTCTGAGCAACAGGGACAGACTCCGTGCCAGAGGCCTGTACCCCATGGCTTACCCCTGGTAAGTCGTCCCCCCCACAAGTATCCAAAACGGTATACTTGTTACTCAGGGGAACGACCGCAGGGGGTCCCTGCACTGACTGCTTCTTCCCAGTCCCTCTTACAGTTACCCATCTATCTCCAGTCTTTGGTGTAACAATTTCCCTGAAGCTCCTATCTATGACCCCCTCTGCCTCCCGAATGATCCGAAGTTCATCCAGCTCAAGCTCCAGGTCCCTAACACGGTTTTTGAGGAGCTGGAGTTGGGTGCACTTCCCACAGATGAAATCAGCAGGGACACTGACGGCGTCCCTCACCTCAAACATTCTGCAGGAGGAGCATTGTACTGCCTTCCCTGACATCACCTCTAGATTTAAAAAATAACAAGAAAAAGAAAAAGAAAGGAAGAGCTTACCTGATATTACCTCAAACCCTGCTCCCGCTCAAAGGTAAGCAAATTTAAAGGCACTCACTCACCTTCACGACAGGCCCCTGCTCCCGCTTCCCAACCACCGTGGGGTGGGGGGGTTGGTTAGAGGAGGAGGTAGGGTGGGAAACACTCACGAAGTGTTTCGGGTTTAACTGTCACTTGCCAACAGCCTCTCCACAAACCACCTTCAACTTAGGCTGACCGCACTGCACGTATGCAAATTTCCCCAGAACAGCTGATCAGTAGCTCTGCTCTGCTGCCCTCTGCTGGACATCGAGGAGAAGGAATGTCTGGGTTATCAGAGCCAGGGGAGACAGTCAGTGAAAATACAGGAAACTTTCTAGCAACAATCAGACTTTTGGCCAAATATGATGACATCTTAGCAAAACACTTGCAGAGAGGGAAAGAGAAACCAAAAAGTGTCACCTACTTGTCCAACAGAATTCAAAACGAAATAATCAATCTTCTTGGTGAAACTGTCAAGAAAAATATAATTTCCGAAATTAAGGACGCAAAATATTTTAGCATAATGCTGGATTCAACTCCAGATATTGCCCATGAAGATCAGGTTTCTGAAATTCTGCGTTACGTTCATATTGATGAAAACAGAAAAGTAGAAATAAAGGAGACATTTCTGGGATTTTTTCAAGTCAACAAGAAAGATGCAGTCAGCTTGGTAAATAAAATTCAGGAAAAATTGGAAGAAGACAAAATTTCCATGAATGACTGTCGTGGTCAAGCATATGATAACACAGCAGTTATGGCTGGAGTGAGAGGAGGTGTTCAACAAAAAATGTTGGCGTTAACCCAAAAGCTGTGTTTGTGAACTGCAAGAACCACAGCCTCAATTTGGCCTGTGTCCATGCAAGTGAGGTGCAGCCTGTTGTTGTTACATTTTTTGGCATTCTAGAAAAACTCTTTACTTTTTTTTCTTCATCTACTTCTCGTTGGGAAGTGTTAAAATAATTTGTCACTCAGACTGTGAAAAGACAGCGTGTCACAAGATGGAGTTCCAGCCATGATGCTGTGCAAGTAATCCACGAAGAGTGTGACAACGTTATTGCAAGCCTTCAATACCTGCTGGAAGGAGAATTTTCAAGGGAAACTAAATCTGATGCAGGATCACTACTGAACTCTATTCAACAGTTCCCGTTTATAGCTTTATTAAATTTTTGGTACTCAGTTTTATCATCAGTGGAGAAAGTCTCAAAACGTTTGCAGGATCCGAAAATGGGGTTCCATGAAGCTTCTTGTGATCTGAGAGGACTTATTCATATCTTGAATTTGAAGAATGACGAAATTATCCACAATGCAATAGATTTAGCCAATGAATATTGTGAAAATTGGGGAATACCAATTGCACGAACAAGGAGAAGAAGAATAATGCCTGGAGAGTCAGCAAGAGATAGTGGACTGACGACACAAGAAGAAATGAATAGAGTAATGGTAGAGATTGTGAACAGATTAAAAACTGAAATTGAAGACCGCAGTGTCCGTCTTCAAAGACTCAGTGACTGATTTTCTTTTCTTCTGAACTTGAATTCAGTAGTGATTGAAGATGAACAAGAAAGAGAGAAATTAAAAAAGGAATGTTCAGACTTTGCAAATTATTATGACAATGATGTGGTTGCAATTCAGTTATATGACAAAATTATTGATTTTGTGATGCTCCTTCGAGCTGGAGGGATTAGAGTTCCCCCTGATCCTAAAGATGCTCTGGAGTCTTTACTGCAGTATGGGAGGGATGTCTTTCCGACGCTGTGTGTTTCATACAGATTACTGCTTACAATCGCATTTTCAGTCGCAAGCTGTGAAAGGTCATTTTCAAAACTGAAATTGATAAAAACATATCTGAGGTCTTCTATGTCACAGGAGCGACTGACCAACCTGGCTTTAATAAGCATTGAAAAATAATTTCTCACAGCTGATGTAAAAAGTGAAGTAGTTCAGGTGTTTTGTGACAGGAGGTATCATTTAGGGAAAAGAACTTAATAAATTTGATTGATTTATATTAAAATCGAATAAAGCGTTTATTTCATGTTTCATCTGTGTTTATATTTTCAAAATGTTTTCCTTTCTCATAAAATTTCTCAGTATATTAGGCCTTATACTTGAGTCTTTGGGGCATACAATCAAGATTTGCCCCGGGCATCACCAGACCTCTGCACGCCACTGAATGGCAGTAAGGCATGAAGGGTAATTTCAGTGAAAGTAGATCATGTTCCAGCTGAGGAGCAAACTAGATCAGATAGGAGGCCTGGCAAAGTACCACCTGTCAGCCTGCTTCAGCAACATCTGGCCCCATATCTTTACTTGGGCAGCTTCAGAGCCATCTGTAGCTACAATGCCAAGCTGAAGTCATTAAATTTAATCAGAATAAAAATCAAATCTGCTCTCCCAGTATTAGAGTATTCAATGTGAATGTTTCTTCAGCCGCAGGATTCTCATACTCAATGAAGTAAAATCAGCGGGTGGATTGTTCGGCCCAATGTTGGTTATGTATTCAGCCATACATGTCAGGTGGTTAGCTCACTGTCTTCTTGCTCACTACTGACCCGAGCCTTTAATATTAGGGGTGGGTAAGATGGCCCTCTAGCTTGCCTGCCCTTAGGCCGATTGAGGGCCTTAAATGGTCAATTATTGCACCTTAAGGCCCTAATTCACTTCCACTGCCACAAACACTGGGAAGTGGCAGGTGAGCAAGAATGGGAAGCTGTTCTTTAAACAGCTTTGTTGGAAATATGGGAAGAAAAGGGGAATGCCATTCCGGAGGAGGGGTGTGGAGGGACGGTGAACTGTGAGCATCAGGTGCACCACCCATCCAACATTTTACAATTTGTTCTTCCCCACCTGGACTCCAAAAATGGCTTCACTTCTTCTTTTCTCAGAGCACAAAGCACTGAGCTCCTATGATGTGGTGAGGAGCTGTCAATCATAACAAGAGTGTTTACAAAAATTGCAGTTAGAATCAAAGCAGGGTACTTGAGATACATTCATGTGTAAAGGTTCTAGGTTCTAGAGGTTCTAGAACATACAGTGCAGAAGGAGACCATTTGGCTCATCGAGCCTGCACCGACCCACTTAAACCCTCACTTCCACGCTATCACCGTAATCCAATAACCCCATTTAACCTTTTTGGTCACTAAGGGCCAATCATGGCCAATCCACCTAACCTGCACATTTTTGGACTGTGGGAGGAAACCAGAGCACCCAGAGGAAACCCACGCAGACACGGGGAGAACGTGCAGACTCCGCACAAACAGTGACCAAGCAGGGAAATGACCTGGGACCCTGGCGCTGTGAAGCCACATTGTGCTATCGTGCTGCCCTCTAAAGGGGAAGATAAATAAGCAATCCACCAAACAGCTGTGTCTGAACCATTAAACTGCCAATCACAGGCGAGTGAAAGGTATTGCTCTGTGAAATTGAATGGAAGTTTTGCATTTCAAAGGTTGTCAGCGGTTTTGAAGCCTTTGAAATGTTGTGGGCTTTCCAAGAAGCCTCCGACACTTGTAACAGCTATTGTTTTAACACCTTTTGTCTGAAGGAATGGATGCTTCAAAAAGTGAAAGTGTTTCTGCACTGATTCTTCACGGGACTGCTCTTCAGCTGTCAGGTAGAGCATTTCAGGCTGAGGTAGCCACTTCAGAATTTAACACCTCAGACCAGGAGGATGCTGTTCAGCAGAGGGCTGCCTGAGGGCCATTTTCAGGATGCCCAGTGCTGGAAGTCATGGGGCCCCCATCCTAAGGCTCCACCGCACCAGGGCTGCATTTTGCTAAGCTCGCACCGAAGCCTGCCTGGTGGATTTCCCGGTTTTGGAGTCGGAGTATCATGGTTTGGGAGGGGGAAGGATCCGGATTCTAACCCTTTAATTTCATGCTTATTACAGGGGTGGCACAGTGGTTAGCACTGCTGCCTCATAGCTCCAGGGTCCCAGGTTCAATTCTGGCCTTGGGCGACCGTCTGTGTGGAGTTTGTACCTTCTCCCGTGCCTGTGTGGGTTTCCTCTGGGTGCTCCGGTTTCCTCCCGCAGTCCAAAGATGTACAGGTTAGGTGGATTGGTCATTGGCCTTAGTGTCCAAAAAAAGTTTAGGTGGGGTTCCTGGGTTACGTGGATAAGGTGGAGGCGTGGTTGCTCTTTCCAAGGGCCAGTGCAGACTCACTGGGCTGAATGGCCTTCTTTTGCACTGTAAATTCTATGATTATCATGAATTTGCATGTTCGCACTGGGGTGGGTCGCTCCGGAGGAGCAGAGAATGACAACAGTTTGTTGGCCGGCACCGAACCCGTTCGTTTTGCGCACTCCATTCTCCACCGGATCAGTATTCCCAATGCCAGCTGTTGGGAATGGAAAATACTGGCCAGTATGTTTGCTCCTATTGCGGAAAAACAATCATTCTTCTGGCGGATTGGCTCTTCAACATAATTATAATGTTTCTCAGGGAGTCCTTCAGCACTCTTTAGAGGTCAAAATGGTTCCATGGGGCAGCACGGTAGCATTGTGGATAGCACAATCGCTTCACAGCTCCAGGGTCCCAGGTTCGATTCCGGCTTGGGTCACTGTCTGTGCAGAGTCTGCACATCCTCCCCGTGTGTGCGTGGGTTTCCTCCGGGTACTCCGGTTTCCTCCCACAGTCCAAAGATGTGCAGTTTAGGTGGATTGGCCATGCTAAATTGCCCTTAGTGTCCAAAATTGCCCTTGTTGTTGAGTGGGGTTACTGGGTTATGGGGATAGGGTGGAGGTGTTGACCTTGGGTAGGGTGCTCTTTCCAAGAGCCGGTGCAGACTCGATGGGCCGAATGGCCTCCTTCTGCACTGTAAATTCTATGTAAAACAACTTTGGGAAACCCTGGATTTTTCTATAACTAGCATTCATTTTGAAAATATTTGCCGATTTATTCTATATAATTCCAGTGAATCATAGACCAAAGAAAGTTTGGACTGCCTATTACAGAAACAACCATACTTTGGACCACCTCTATTATTGAATATAAAATAAAAATAATTACTAGTGTTTAAACTATATGACCCTTAAACTATAGCTGCTGTCGAAGATATCTCAAAAAGCCAAAGTTGTACAGATTAAGAGCTCCTTAATGACAGCCACATAAATATTATTTGCATATCTTGTGTCCATAAAGATATCATACAATTTCGTTCTCAAAATTAACAACCCCCCCCCCCCCCACCCCGCCCTGTACATTCCACTAATTCATAGAATTGGTTTGCTTTCAATGCTGAGGCTGTTGTAATATATTTATGCAAAGCCACTCAGAGTATCACGACAATAAGAATATTTACAACAGTGATGCTTGAATAAGCAACTGCCTTTGGCCAGTGCTGGGGGAAGATCTCCATCCGGAAAAGCTCTCTGATCACTATTTCTGGCACGTGTAATTTCAATGTAAATAGTAAACATGAAATGCATTCCCGCTAAGTTTACATTACTAAATGTACGGATTATCTCCTGTTTATTGCCTTATTCATAATGATAATATAATGATCTTTATTGTCACAAGTAGGCTTACATTAACACTGCAATAAAGTTACTGTGAAAAGCCCCTAGTCGCCACATTCCGGCACCTGTTCGGGCTGGAGGGAGAATTTAGAATGTCCAAATTACCTAAAAGTCTTTCGGGACTTGTGGGAGGAAAACGGAGCACCCGGAGGAAACCCATGCAGACATGGGGAGAACGTGCAGACTCCACACAGACAGTGACCCAAGCCGGGAATCGAACCTGGGACCCTGGTGCTGTGAAGCAACAGTGCTAACCACTGTGCTACCGTGCTGCCCAATATTCCCATATTGTACAAAGAGTTATTCTATTGCCGATTGTTTAATGTTTCATGCCTGGAGGTCATGTGTTAGTCTGCTGCTCCCTCCCTCCACACCCATTTTGCTTCTATGTCTTGGAGCAAGAGAAAGAGAGGCAGTAAGATGGCCTACTACCAGTGCTGGAGAGGGGAAAGTGGTGCTTGTTCGCTCTTCTGATGTGCTCTGCATCGGTGTGACTTTCCAGTGTATTGTTACACTACCTTCAAGTGACTTTCTAGCACAGTGGCACAGTGGTTGGCATTACTGCCTCACGGCACCGAGGTCCCAGGTTTGATCCGTGTGGAGTTTGCACATTTTCTCCGTGTTTGCGTAGGTTTCGCCCCCACAACCCAAAAGATGTGCAGGTTCGGTGGATTGGCCATGCTAAAATTGCCCCTTAATTGGTAAATATGAATTGAGTACTCTAAATTTATGTTTTTAATAGTGACTTTCCACTGATGCGCGTCTACTGCTGGGAGCTGCGGGAGGAAGAGAGAGTTATTGTATTGTTGACTTTGTAATGTTTAGTGCTTGGAGGACATGTTTTTGTCTGCTGAAGCCCCTTTAGCTTTTGGGGGCTGGAGTAAGGAACCTACTACCAGTGCTGGAGAGAGGGAGGGGTACTCATCTTGCTCTTCTGCTGTGTTCTATGTGTGACTTTCTGGTGTATTGTTACGCTCATCCCCAAGCGACTTTTCAGTGATGTGAGTCGACTGCTGGGAGCTACGGGCTGGATGCCGGTGACTTCATTGTACTGTTGACTGTTTAATGTGCTTTTGGTTTTCTTTTTATAAATGCACTGTTGTAGTTTTATGTTTGTATCGTTAGTGTTACAAAAACCGTGGACGAGTCAGTTCCAGCCCCACAGCCACCAGAGTTCCAACATAAGGAACAACATAAACACAGGGGCAGCACAGTAGCATTGTGGATAGCACAATCGCTTCACAGCTCCAGGGTCCCAGGTTCGATTCTGGCTTGGGTCACTGTCTGTGCGGAGTCTGCACATCCTCCCCGTGTGTGCGTAGGTTTCCTCCAGGTGCTCCTTTTTCTTCCCACAGTCCAAAGATGTGCAGGTTAGGTGGATTGGCCATGATAAATTGCCCTTAGTGTCCAAAATTGCCCTTAGTGTTGGGTGGGGTTACTGGGTTATGGGGATAGGGTGGAGTTGTTGACCTTGGGTAGGGTGCTCTTTCCAAGAGCAGGTGCAGACTCGATGGGCTGAATGGCCTCCTTCTGCACTGTAAATTCTATGATTCTATGATAAGGGAATGAAACAATAATTTGTGTATTTTCCTTTGACCTTGACTGCTCCAATGAGTTACAGGCAGCAGATTTGTTGAGTGAAATATTTAGAAAACTGTTTATTTATAACACGAGAAGTAAAAAGCATGTAATGCAAAAATAGAACAAGGGTCTGCTAAACTAACTATTCCTCCAATCCCATCCCAGCCTACCCCCGGAAACATACAAGACAGACACATGGTGAGGGGGAGGAAAGTAACTCTTACCAACTTACCAACTTATGACCCATAGAGAGCCACCTATCTGGCTGCATCACAGCCTGGTATGGCAACTGCTCAGCCCAGGACCGCAAGAAACTACAGAGTCATGAACACAGCCCAGCCCATCACACAAACCTGCCTCCCATCCATTGGCTCCATCTACACCTCCTGCTGCCTAGGGAAAGCGGGCAACATAGTCAATGACCCCTCCCACCCAGCTTACTCACTCTTCCAACTTCTTCCATTGGCAGGAGATACAAAAGTCTGAGAACACGCCTGAACAGCTTCTTCCCCGCTGTTACCAGACTCCTAAATGACCCTCTTATGGACTGACCTGATTAACACTACACCCCTGTATGCTTCACCCAATGTCAGTGTTTATGTGGTTACATTGAGTACCTTGTGCTGCCCTATGATGTATTTTCTTTTTATTTTATTTCATGTACTTCAATATTTGTTGAGCTGTTCGCAGAAAAATACTTTTCACTGTACCTCGGTACACATAACAATAAACCAATCCAATCCAATCCAAAAGATCAAAGTAACAGGGATTAAACTGGGAAATGGGTGGCACGGTAGCATAGTGGTTAGCACTGTTGCTTCACAGCACCAGGGACCCGGGTTCGATTCCCGGCTTAGGTCACTCTCTGCATGGAATCTGTATGTTCTCCTCGTGTATGGTTGGATTTCCTCCAGGTGCTGCGGTTTCCTCCCACAGTCCAAAGATGTCCGGGTTAGGTGGTTTGGTCATGCGAAATTGCCCTGTGGTGCCCAAATATTAGGTGGGGTTATTGGTTTACGGGGATAGGGTGAGGTGTTGGCTTAGGTAGGGTACTCTTTCAGGGGCTGGTGCAGACTCAATGGGCTGAATGGCCTCCTTCTACACTGTAAATTCTATGAGAAATGAGTATGTTCACTGCTGAGGTTGTGGCCTTTGTAGGTGGTGTTCTTCTCTGAAAATGAGGTGTTGCAAACTATTGGCGGGTTTGGGATCTTTGAGTATCTATCTTCGATTAGATCACTCAGGCTGTATGATTTCTCCAGGAATTGTCTTCACTTCCAAAGACCTGGACGTACACAGATAATTTCCCTCAGGTCAGTACAATTCCCACTTCCCTCCACCAGATGGATCATCAGCCTCACTGAATCTAGCATTCTCAACATGAGGTTGAAATGGATTTTCGAACACTTCTCTGCCAGCAGGTGGCACTGGAACCTTCCACAGGTTGAACTGACTGCAGACAGAAAGGTCAGTATCCTTAGCCCTTCAAACAGAGATTTAAATCTTCACAGGCCTGATCAGGAGAGAGTGCTTAAACAAGCTCCTGGCTTCTCTTGGCATCTGTACAGAACAGAAATGGCCCACTTGCCTACAGCTCCCAGGTTGTGCAGGAAGAGGAAAGTTCTTGTCACAAGTCCCGAGCTGAACAGATCTTCTTTAGCTTCCAGTGGAAATTCTCACAGGCTGGCTGGAAGCATTTTAAACTGCTACACAAAGAGGTGGCAGAGAAGCCTAGACCGGCTATGTGCTGCTTTCCAGGTTTTACAGAACTGAGAGACAAAATGAAACTTGCCTGGGTTTTTCCATAATCTTCTGAAAGACTCCACCAATCCCAATTAAGAGCAGAAGATGTCTCAAAATTTCCGAAGATCTGGCTGATTGGCTGCTTGCCAAATCCATCAAAATTACGTCATGGGCTATGCCACAGAACATCCTGAATAAAGGGGTCTGCCTGGTCAGTCCAAATGTCAACTTTTAGTTGGGGGGGAGGGGTTTCATCTCAAAACCAAAAGACTGTAATGTTGCAGGACTGGAATTAAAAAGAGAAACACAGAACAGACAAGGATTTAACAAGTTCCTTACAATATTCTGTTGTGAAGATGTACTTGTGTGTGAATGGCACAGTGCCTTTTCCTTGTTGGTTAATGGTTAATGTGATATATGGACTATTACGTGGTTTGTTTTTGTATTTTTGTATAAAGCTATTGTTGACCATTTAATAAACAAAATATTTTCAAGTGGTGTTGCAGGTTGTGCTTGTTGCTGCAAATACCCTGAGGCTGCTGCTGCTGTTTCCTTCTCTTTCTGTAACCTGGAGTAAGGAAAGGGAGGATGAGATGATGAACTGCTGCCTGGAATGGAGAAGGAGAAGGGGAGCTCTTTCTCTCATCTGGCTCGCTCCGGGTCAGTGTGACTTTCCACTGCTGGGGAGTCAACTTCTGGGAGCTGCAGGAGGGAGAGAGAGAGGCAGACTGATCTGAGTGAGCAACTTTATGAAGGTAATGAAGAAATGCTTTTGCAGATTGCTGATGATTTAATTGTGAGTGTGGTGAATGCTGGATGTCAACAAGCACATCGCTGTGAGTCTAACACACTGGACATCAAGGTTGTTTTACTGCACCGTGAACACCAGTGGAACATGTAGATACCGAGCTTTCATTCCGATGAAATTTGGCTGTGTGGGAAGACCTGTACAACGGAGGTTCATGAACAGAGACTGATATGTAAAACAACCACACAGCAAGGATCCTCCATTTTGTTGAAGACCTGCGAGGGGTGACACAGTGTGTTTGGTTTTCTTTGTGCAAATGAACTATGTGTCGCTTTGTATCTGTAGCGGGAAGGTATAAACGTATGTATGGCATGGTGCCTTTACCTGTTTGATGAATGGTTAGTGTGATTTATGGACTATTAAATAGTTTGTTTTCATCACTTTGTATAATGGCACTGATGACTGTTTAATACAGTGTTCTTCAAACTTTTTTCCCAGGGTCCCATTTTTACCAACCAGCCAACCTTCAGGACCCAACCTGGCCAACCTTCGCCACCCACGTCGGCCGAACTTTGCGACCCACGCCGGCCGAACTTTGCGACCCACGCCGGCCGAACTTCGTGACCCACGCCGGCCGACCTGCGCGACCCACCATTTTCTCTTACCTTGTTTGCTGCTGACAAAAATGGAGGAAATGGTTTTGGGTCCCTTTGGCCCTCGTACACACTCCTCCAATGGAACTTGTTGGATGAAGATGAAACCTTCCGGTGTCGGAAAGCATGGAGTCTCCATCTGTCCAAATTTCTGCATTTTTTTCCTGTAAAATTGTAAAAAAAAATAAAATGAATAAAATAAATGAAAAAAATAAGAATTAAATGAATAAAATAAATGAATAAACCCCCCCCCGAACATGTAAAACAAAATGCTGCGACTGTTTAAAAAAAAAAGCGGCCACACTGCGCATGCGTGTCCCATCATTGATGTGCATGCGTAAAGTTTTACGCATGCACACCGATGATCAGGCCGCATGTGCAATACGTCCGCATTTTTGTTACTGCTTGTGGCCATTTTGAAAGCTGTCTGCAGCCGGCGTTATTAAAGGCCGGCTGCTGCACGTGGATTTGCGTCATCGGGAGCGCCGCAAAGGAAGGCTCCGTGACCATCCCGCCACCCGCCCGCGACCCACCCGCGGGTCACGCCCCCGGGTTTGACAATTACTGGTTAATAAACAAAATACTCTCAAGTGCATTCTCGTGGGTACACGTGCCATGCCTGAGATGAGTATTATTGCCTACTGTGAGGCCTGGAAAATTTGTCTGAACCCTGGGGATGTCAGCACCATAGAGGCAGCAGCCAACAATCAAACACCCAAGAGCTGGGCTTCACCACTGGGGACATCATCGCGACCAGAGTGTGTGTGTGTGGATCGGGGTGGGGGGGGGGGGGGGTACCTGAACTCGGTCCCCTAATGTTTCTGGAAGAGATCTAGGCTCTAGGGACTCCTGCTGTGGTCGGGAGTGAGTGTGTAGAGCAGGGTTGTCCGGCACAACCGTCCCAGTGGATGGCACTCTGAGAAAGTGGGACATGTAAGGGTGGGGAAGGTTTGGGTGATATGCTAATTCCTAGCATCTTCGAGGACCACCTAAGATGATAGGTTGGCTCTTGGGGGATAAGGGTTACCCCTGGATGTCCTGATTGATGATGTGCATGCGGGGCTGGAGACCGAGGCGGAGACCCAATATAACGAGGTCCATGTTGCCCCCGTGCTATCATTGAGTGGTGCATCAGACTGCTCAATATGCGATTCCGGATCCTGGACCACTTTGGTGAGGCACTGCAATGCACCCCCCAGAGGGTCTCTTGTGCCCTTCGCAACCTGACGCATCAGTGGGGTGGTGTGCTAGAGGAGGAAAAGGAGAGGCGTGCAGTCTTATCTGAGGAGCAGGTGAAGCAGGAGGGGTTGGATGGCTCGCCCGGGATGGACCCGCAGGAACAGCCAGAGGATGGAGGACAGGTGGCGACGAGGGTCTAGCATGCCCGGAGGGCCAGGGAAGCCGTCATATCCATGCCCACTTCTCATAGACAAGGCCTTGTCCGTCAGCTCGCCCCTTTCTGGCCCCAACTCCCACCCTCATTCACACCCTCCCACCATTGACCATCCCCAGCCCCATTCCACCCCTTCCCACCCATTTCCCTCTTTCCTCTCCCCTGCGATTCTCCCCTAATCCTCCCCTCTCCCCAACTATCCTGTTTCACCCTCCAAGGTCCTGCATAGCATCACTCGAGGGTGGTGGGCCTGTGTCCGCACTGTTAGCGGGTCACCATACAAGGCAGGAGAGTGATGGTAACTCATTGTGAGGAAAACTTTGGTGCTCCTCAGTTTATGCCAAAATATGACTCCTGTCTTTCTGCTGACCGCACACTCACACCCACCATCTGAATAGGCTCTCCATTTGGGGCTCTTGATCTAGGACCACTGTGTCTGTGGGACAGTGGGTGGGGCAGGCAGGGGGAAACAGGGGATGGGAATGCAGGCAGGCCCGCTGTGCAGAATAACGTGACAGAGTCTACACATGTATCAGATATTAGATATTTAATGGTGAACATTTGAAACATCCATTGTCCTTGCTACAAATAGTGCACCCACCCCCAAGTGCCCCTCAGTGCTCACTCAGAGATCCTCAATCTGTTAATCTTCCGTGCTCTGTTTATGTCTAGGTGTGTCCCCAGGATGCAGATCAGAGGTGCAGGCAGCCTGCTGCTTCTCGCACTCTGCAACCTTTGATGCCCTTGGCCTGGAGAGGGAGGGATCCGGCCAACTTACTGGTGTCACTGGTATCGCCATGTGCCCCTGTTTTGCCCGATGATCTTGAGATGCGTCAGTGTCAGGAGGGGGGATTCAGGTGATGTGGAGTGAACTCTAAAGGTCTCTCTGTTGTCTGCATCATGGTGTTGGAGCCCTCAATGATGTTCATCAGTGACTGGAACATGCTCTGGTGTGCCTCGGCAATGTCCACCTGCATCTGGGACATGTCCCTCAGCAACTGGGACATGGTGTCAAGACGCTTAGCCATGTTCGTCACAGAGTGAGCCATGCCTTGGATACCACAACTCAATATGCTTATGTTGTGTTCCAGGCTTTGCACTGCGGATGCCACCCTAGCAGTGTTGGCCTCAATTCCACGCATTTCCAACGACATATCCTGCACCCGTAGCCTTTGAGACTCCTTGGGCGGGATTCTCCCGCAACTGGCTGGATGGTTCGACGTCGGCGCCAAGAGTGGCGCGAACCACTCCAGTGTGGTCGGCCAACCGGCAGGTGCGGAATCCTCCGCCATGCCAACCGGCAGCGGAGGACTAGCGTGAGTTGGCGCATGTGCAGAACCGCTGCCGTTGTTCTGTGCATGCGCAGACCGGCCGCCGTGTTCCTGCGCGTGCACAGGGGGGTTCTTCTCTGTGCCGGCCATGGCGGAGCCCTACAGAGGCCAGCGCGGAAGGAAAGAGTGCCTCCACGGCACAGGCCCGCCTGCAGATCGGTGGGCCCCGATCGTGGGCCAGGCCACTGTGGGGGCCCCCCCGCAAGGCCGGATCTCCCCGCGCCCACCCCCCCCCCCCCCCCCCCCTGAGGACTCACCTAGCCGGCCTATAAGCCAGGTACCGCCATGAGGAACCATGTCCATTTCACGCCGGCAGGACTGGCTGAAAATGAGCGGCCGCTCGGCCCATTGGGGCTCGGAGAATCGCTGGGGGGAGCTGCTACCAATGGCCCCCAACTGGCACGGCGTGATTCCCGCCCCCGCCCGAAAACCGGCGCCGGAGAATTCTTCAGCTGGCGTCAGAGCGGCGGGGCGAATTCACATGGTCCCTGGCAATTCTCCGACCCGGCGGGGGGTCAGAGAATTCCGCCCCTCCAATCAACTATGCATCCGCCAGAATATTGCTGATACCCTTCCTGAATCTCACGGACGTGCCCTAGTGGCTGCATCAGCTCAGTGTTATCTATGCCGACCGGCTCAGCATCTGACTGAGACTCAGCTGAGTCCTGGGATCCAGTAGACCGCTGGCTGCTGATTCTCTTGGATGTTTCTGCCTCCATCTGATGTGCATCAGCAACTGTGTGGTGCTCACCTGATAGTGCCCCAAAAGCCTGTCCACTAGTGTTACCCACCAAGGTCTGTGTTGGTGGAGGGTGGGGATGACAGCTGTGATGCCTCGAAGTGGTATCCTCACAGCTGTCCTCCAAGGTGTTCTCTTGGGTGCCGGGGGAGCGGGCGAACCTGGATGGCCCAGCCCCATCAGGTGGAGATGCTGTGGGAGAAGGGACATGTGGCCAGAGAGGGAAGGATAATGTTGTCTGACATTGGCAACTCACTTGAGGCATGTAGTCTGGATGAAAGGCAGTCGATCATCACCTCTGCGGTGCCGGCGAACCTCGCTTTCGGTGACTGCTCTCTCCTCAGTCAACCCTGCGACCTCCAGGGCACGTTCCTCATAGTGAATGAGGACTTTGATGTCCAGAACTCTGCTGCCCATTCAAGCCCTTTCCAGCTTCTTATGGGCCAACTTCTCGTGCAGAGACAGAAAAGTTGGCATTGTGAGCCACGTGCTTGGTGCATAGGTAATGGGTCTATGGCAGGAGGCATGTGGGCACAACTGGGCATGGAGGGGTTGTGCTGACGGGTGCCAGGATATGCTGGGGCACAAGCACAGTGATGGGATGTGGGAAGAACTCGTCATGATACCATTTAGTACTGCTCCAGACAAGCGTGGGTCAGGTGTAATGGCACATGATGGGGGTTCCCAGGCCATTGGAGACCCCTGGGTCATAAGTAACAGGACAGAATGGCACCCTGTCTCTCCCTCTGGCACCCAGGCACCGTGGCAAATTATCTGAATACCTGTACCTGTTATATGCTTACTTTGTCATTTAGGCTACTCGCTTTGGGGATGCAGACCTGGTCAGGCTTCCCAATGCACTCGGTGTGAGACAGGGCAATCCTGTTCTGCAAGGGGGGCCAGAGGACCAGTCGCGTCCGGCAGCAGCAGCTGTCAGTTTGGGCAGCATGACAAGGAAGACAGTTGTCCAATGTCGGAAGAAGACCAATGGCCTCCACCGAACTGCAAAGGTAAGTCACCCCCTCTCTCCTGGCACCTCTAAAATTCCCAGATCCCCCCCCCCTCATAAATAACTGACTGACACCTCGCATCCAATCCTTGCACTTGTTCCTCAGAACCTACTGGCGCCCACCACCACAAACCCCTCAAGTTCAGATGTGATTCCCACACATACCACCTATAAAACCCCCAACCTATCAAGCTTGTGACTCACAATTCCTCTTCCTTGACCTCACAGGAGAAGATAGCAGCAAATGGCCAAGATGGCCAAGTCCTCACCCCCAAAGAGGAACAGGCCCTGGAAATTGTGGGTTTGACTGAGGAGAGAGTAGTCACCGACAGCAAGGTTGGCCAGAGAGGTGAGGATCCACTGCCCCTTCACCCAGATGACCTGTCTCAAGTAAGTTGTTCACGTCAGCCAAAATGATACTTCACGCTCACTGAGCACATGTCCATTGTTTCTCAGGATCTCCATCTGATGAGGCCAACCATCCAGAGTTGCTCCACCCAAGTGAACATCTTGTAGAAGAGCTCCGAAGAAAACACCATTGAGGCGTCAGAGCTGCAACCCCCACATCTTACCAGCACAGACACACATACCTCATTGAGCACCATTAATGGATAGGCTTCTGGGGCACAATCTGGTGAGCACCACACAGTTGCTGATGCACATCAGGTTGAGGCAGGAACATTCAGGGAGACAGCAGTCCCAAGTCTGCCGGATTCCAGGCCTCAGCTGGGTTCCAGTCAGATGCCGAGCCATTGACCAAGGTTCTCCCAGAGCTGATGCAGATGATAGGACACAGCAATGACATTCACGAGACGCTGTTAGCAACATGATGCATAGCGGATTGGAGGAGCCGAAAAGGCAACGTGTGCAGGAGATGATGCCACCAAGTTTCACACCTTGAGTGGTGGTGCTCAAGGCATTGCTCAATCTGTGACAACCATGGCTGAGGGCCTTGACATCATGTCCCAGTCACTGAGGGACATGGCCCAATGCAGGTGGACATTGCCGAGGCACTCCACAAAATGGCCCAGCTGCTGAGGACACTCGCTGAGGGCTTCCGCACCATGGTACAGACAATGGGAAGCTGCCACGACTGGCAGATGACTCAGAGGCTTCTGGAGCTCACTCCAGCTACCATTCCATCCCATGGAGACCACCAGGGCTATATGGGTACCGTCATTCGGGAGGAAATATTGGAGTCCAACCCAGGGCCTGCCACCAAGGAGACGACGGTGGTCTCCAGTTCTTCCGAATCCCCCCCCCCCCCCCCCCCCCCCCCGCCCTGACACCGGCGCATCGCAAGGGCATCGAATGGACAGGGTGGCATGGCGATGCCTGTGGCATCTGTAAGTTGGTGCCCTTGAGAGGCTCTCTGGCTCCAGACCCTGCAGAGGACATCCACCAAGTGCATCAAATGCCACATGGTGCAGAAAGCAGCATGCTGTCTCCTCCTCTGATATGCATTGTGGGGACACACTCGACATAGCAATAGACCATGAAAGAAGAACAAAGAATGAAGAAAAATTACAGCACAGGAACAGGCCCTTCGGCCCTCCAAGCCTGCGCTGATCCAGATCCTCTATCTAAAACTGTCGCCTATTTTCTAAGGATCTGTATCCCACTGCTCCCTGCCCATTCATGTATCTGTCTAGACACATCTTAAATGATGCTATCGTGCCCGCCTCTACCACCTCCGCCGGCAATGCGTTCCAGGCACCCAACACCCTCTGCGTAAAGAGCTTTCCACGCATATCTCCCTTAAATTTTTCCCCTCTCACCTTGAACTCGTGATCCCTAGTAATTGAGTCCCCCACTCTGGGAAAAAGCTTCTTGCTATCCACCTCTCATGATTTCTTGCTATACCTCTCATGATTTTGTAGACCTCAATGAGGACCCCCCTCAACCTCCATCTTTCTAATGAAAATAATCCTAATCTACTCAATTTCTCTTCATAGCTAGCACCCTCCATACCAGGCAACATCCTGGTGAACCTCCTCTGCACCCTCTCCAAGGCATCCACATCCTTCTGGTAATGTGGCGACCAGAACTGCACGCAGTATTCCAAATGTGGCCGAACCAAAGTCTTATACAACTGTAACAGGACCTGCCAACTCTTGTACTCAATACACCTTCCGATGAAGGAAAGCATTTCCTTAACCCTGTTTGCTAAAGATATTTCATGACCCCTTTTAGCCCTCTTGATTCCTCGTTTCAGATTGGTCCTACATTCCCGATATTCTTCCAAAACTTCGTCTGTCTTCAGTCGCCTAGACCTTATGTATGCTTCCTTTTTCCTCTTAGCTCAGGGGTGGGAAAACTACGGCCCGCGGGCCGCATGCGGCCCGCCAAAGGTATTTCTGCAGCCCACCAAGTCATTAAAAAAAAAAAAAAAATTTTTTTTTTAAAAATTTTTTTTTTTTAAGGTTAATGGGGGGGGCGCTGTTGGGTTACTTACTGGTATAGGGTGGATACGTTGACTTGAGTAGGGTGATCATTGCTCGGCACAACGTCGAGGGCCGAAGGGCCTGTTCTGTGCTGTACTGTTCTATGTTCTATATGAGGCGCCCAGAATCATAACCGGGTGAAGTAATTATTTTACTTAATATACTATGCGGCCCTTTGTGAATTGTGAATTTCTGAATGTGGCCCTTGCACGGAAAAGTTTGCCCACCCCTGTCTTAGCTAGTCTCACAATTTCACCTGTCATCCATGGTTCCCTAATCATGCCATTTCTATCCCTCATTTTCACAGGGACATGTCTGTTCTGCACTCTAATCAACCTTTCTTTAAAAGCCTCCCACATTTCAAATATGGATTTACCTTCAAACAGCTCCTCCTAATCCACATTCCCCAGCTCCTGCCGAATTTTGGTATAGTTGGCCTTCCCCCAATTTAGCACTCTTCCTTTAGGACCACTCTCGTCTTTGTCCATGAGTATTCTAAAACTTACTGAATTGAGATCACTATTCCCAAAGTAATCCCCGACTGAAACTTCAACCACCTGGCCGGGCTTATTCCCCAACACCAGGTCCAGTATGGCCCCTTCCCGAGTTGGAGTATTTACATACTATTCTAGAAAACCCTCCTGGATGCTCCTTACAAATTCTGCTCCATCTAGACCTCTGACACTAAGTGTATCCCAGTCAATGTTGGGAAAATTAATATCTCCTATACCACCACCCTGTTGCTCCTACATCTTTCCATAATCTGTTTACATATATGTACCTCTATGTCACGCTCGCTGTTGGGAGGTCTGTAGTATAGCCCCAACATTGTTACCGCACCCTTCCTATTTCTGAGCTCTGCCCATATCGCCTTACTGCTCGAGTCCTCCATAGTGCTCTCCTTCAGCACAGCAGTGTTCTCCTTTCTGACCAGTAATGCAACTTCTCCACCCCTTTTACCTCCCTCTCTATCCCTCCTGAAGCATCGATATCCTGGGATATTTAGTTGCCAATCATGCCCTTCCCTCAACCAAGTCTCAGTAATAACAATAACATCATACTCCCAGGTACTAATCCAAGCCCTAAGTTAATCTGCTTTACCTACTACACTTCTTGCATTAAAACAAATGCACCTCAGGTAGAAAGACCAAGAGGAA
Source organism: Scyliorhinus canicula (assembly GCF_902713615.1). Lineage (NCBI taxonomy): Eukaryota > Metazoa > Chordata > Chondrichthyes > Carcharhiniformes > Scyliorhinidae > Scyliorhinus > Scyliorhinus canicula. Next base: position 63,777,490 of record NC_052150.1, on the reverse strand, counting down.
TGAGGAGCACTGAGTGGGTACTGGGGGGGTTCACTATCTGTAGCTAGGGGAAATGAAATGTCAAATGTTCACAATTAAAACTTGCTACACCTGATACATGTGCAGCCTCTGTTACACTAATCCTCACAGTGGGCACGTTTGCTTCCCCATCCCACTTTGAACAGTCCGATGCGCCACTCAATGTCAGAATGGGTGCCAGCAAGGGCCTCATTGTATCGGGTCTCCGCCTCAGTCTCGTGTCTCCACACCGGCATCATCAACCATGACCTTAGCGCGTATCTCTTGTCCCCAAGAGCCAACCTGTCATCCTGGGTGGTCCTCGGAGACACCGGGGTCCTCCGAGTTCCCAGGATGTAGTTGTCATACATACTCTCTGGGTAGCAGGCACACACATGCATGATCCGGAGGCAGTGGTCACAAACAATCTGAACATTCACAGAGTGGGACCCCTTCCTGTTAATAAAGGGCACTCCATGATGCCCCGGTGTGTGCAAGGCAGAATGCATGCTGTTGATTGCTCCCTGGACTGCGTGGGTTTCTTCTGGGTGCTCCAGTTTCCACCCACAAGTCCTGAAACATGTACTGTTAAGTGAATTGGGCATTCTGAATTCTCCCTCAGTGTACCCAAACAGGCGCCGGAGTGTGGCGACTGGGGGAATTTCACAGTAACTTCATTGCAGTGTTAATGTAAGCCTACTTGTGACAATAATAAAGATTATTATTATTATTATGAACCTGGGGCATCCTGTTGATGGCAGAAAATCCTGTAGCCCGGGTATCTTAGTCGGCTGGTCCAGTTCAAAGGTGATGTAGTTCGATGCCCAGGCATACAGGGCATCTGTGACCATTTGGATGCACTTGTGGGCTGCAGCTTGTGAAATGCTGCACAAAACGCACATGTCGTGCCACCTCCAGTTTCATAGAATCATAGAATTTACAGTGCAGAAGGAGGCCATTCGGCCCAGTTTGCATCATCACTGCTGCCTTCTCCTGCCCCCTGGACTCCCACCAGCAACACGATGGCAGCCATTTTGGGTGAGATCCATAACTCGCCATCAGGAGAGGGTCAGAAATATTGCATATCACAATTTACCCGGCACACCCATATCCAAGACAGGCACAACACGATGGTTAAATCGCACCCGTCTGCCAACACGATTGCAGTGCTATCCCCAGCGGAAATGTGTTGTTAAAGATGAGAATGCTGCGAAGGATGGAGCTTTGAGGAATCCTGAAGGTGAAAGTGCAGATCAATGTAATGAATGCATGCTGAAAATGTCCTAACTCCATTCAGATTGATACAAGTGGAACTATTCAAGGATTGTCTAATGGAGCTGGACGATGGGAGAAAGACATTCTGCTGGATTCTCCATCGGTGGGATTCTCCGCTTCGCCGGCAGCGCATTCGTGCCTGCGGCTTTCCCGACGGCATGGGATGGTCGCATTGGGAATTCTGCTGCTGGCGGGGGCACGCCTCATCGGAAACAGGGCGGATGGGACAGAGGATCCCACCCATTAGTTGTGGAAAAAATAAAAGGATAGCATGGTCAATTGTACAGAGCACTATAGAAATATCAATGAGATTATTCATTGTGATCGCAGAGAAAGCTATTGTTCCAGTGTGCAATGATCAGTAGCTGACAGGAGGGTATTTGACCAGGAAATTACATAGATATGGGATTGAGCCAGGGAACTATGACACGGTCAAGTACTTTAGGGAGGAAAGGAAGACTAGACAGTTAGCAGTGACCAGAAAGTTCAAATGCACTTATTTGTAGTGTTGCCTTGGACCTTAGTGGCAGTCACCTATTATCCTATATGTTAACAACATATGTTTCACCTTTATTGCTGGTTAACTATTACTTGTAAGTTAAGAACATCAAAGCAGGATTGAAACAAGTTTATTTGTGAGCCTGTTCAGTTATCCTTAAATTTATACATTGTACGTCAATCATACTGAATATTTATGAGGTAAATGAAACTAGTTGTTCTTTACTAATATTTGAATTACTCATAAAAGTCTTCATTTACAATCAATGTGTGGGTTTTCTAACACATAGCTGCTCTAATTCTTAGAAGAAATGCATACTTTAGTTCATGAGAGTCAACACTGAAAATTTCCAAGTGCAGTATACTGTTGATGTAATTTCAAACAACAATCATACTGTAGGATTGGTGAGCAAGGGAACCTGTTATTTCTGTTAAAAATGTCACAAGAATTGATTTTTTTGAGAACATTTCAATTTTAATCATCAACACAGGATTAGGTCTTAAAATTCATTGCCTTAGGTTATAATGTAATTGGACAGGATTCTGGAAATTGTATATATACTTGATACAAGTGTAAGGTAATTGTTTACTTCATGTTTTTAAATTGCATTTTTTCTTTTAATTTTACCATTCCATCTCAAGACAAGTTACCGTTTGGAGATTTTTCACTTATTAACCTTGAGTCCTCAATGGATGCAAATGTCATGACCCACTGCAATGTGCCAGAGGGGCAATTTGACAAATGTTTCTCTCTCTAAATTAAAATTGTAGCTTAGCACAAGTTACAAGAGGCATTCATTTTGACATGTGCAATTACAAAGGACATACCAGTAACATGATTGCAAAACACATAAGAAATAGAATTTAATCAGAAGCTTGTAGCTATTCACTGGATGCATAATTTCACTACTCCGTGGCTATATGTTTTTGTGTTGAAATAATTAGGGACAGGGGTACATGCCTGTTGGGCAAAAAAAGTGCAAGCCTGCTATCTGCAAACTGAAAGATTACCTTTAAAAGGGCAATGTTTGATGAATGTGGGATTTGTAACCCTTTCACTGACACTATGTTCAATCTGAATTATAGAAAATGACTCCAGGAAATATTTGTTAATATTGCACAATGCAAACAACCCACGTTGAAAGAGCTCAAAGGAAAAAAAAACAGTTTAAATTGGAGATCTACTTGAACATTGAAAAATGATTAGGCTTTTAACATAGCTCTTTGATGAATGGTTCCTCTGTCTAATCACAAATAATGAATGTGAACATTTTAAAAATTCCTTGCAGCACTCAGTACATGGTTTAAACCAATTCAATGTAATCATTTGGACAGCTAGTGCAAGCATGATGGGCCGATTGGCCTCCTTCTGTGCTGTAATAATTCTGTGATTCCAGAAGCAAATGATACTGCATTTTTCTGCTCAATGTTTGTGTGGTGAATGTACCTCACCTAATGCATGAGCTGTCTGTACTGCCTGTATAATAATGTGACCCATGACCTGGAAGTGATGATACAGGCTACTTCCAGGTACTGTACTGGAACCCCGGTGGGCTCCGCCTCTGGCTCCGCCCTGACTGGGGCCATATATAGTCCGGCCACCTGTGGGTGGCACTCATTTGTACAGCCGACTCTGGCAGGCGAGTTCATGGATATTTAAGCCTAATGTTCACTCGTTCTCACGGTCCCACAGTGAATTGACGGTATAACAGTTTGTCAATTTTTTTCCCACATTTTTCAAAAGATGATTTCCACAAATCGTGTATTGTACCCTGAAATATACTCCATTCTTTCCATTATGACCAGCTCCCTCTGCCCATTTCCTCCCTTCCCATTTGGCGCAGCGTGCCAAACTACAGCAACCCAAGCCCGAACACTAATTTTTGTTTTAGTTTTTCCTGTATCGACATGAGATCATTCGTAATATGAGCAAGAACAGACCATTTGGTCCTTCAAACCCGCTCCTCCATTCAATGAGACCTGGTAGTGGCCTTAACACCAGAGGTGGGATTCTCCCAAATCGGCACAATGGCGCGACGCCGGCGTCAAAAATGGCACTAACCACTCCGGCGTTGGGCCGACCGGAAGTAGTGGAATTCTCCGCACATCCAGGGGCTTGGCAGGCGCTGGAGGGGTTGGCGCAGACCAGCCGACGTATTCTGGCACAGGTGCAGGGTGTGTCTTCTCCACACCGGCCATGGCGGAGCCCTACAGGGGCCAGCGCAGAAGGAAGTAATGCCCCCATGGTACAGGCCCGCCCGCAAATCGGTGGGCCCTGATCACGGGTCAGGCAACCATGGGGGTCGGATCCCCCCACGCCCCCCCCCCCCCCCCCCCTCCCCCCCAAGGACCGTATCAGCCAATTTACCAGCCAGGTCCCACCATGTGGGACTGTGTCCCATCCACGCCGGCGGGACTGGCCAAAAACAGGCGACCAGTCGGCCTATCAGGGCCCCGAGAATTGCCGGGGGCGGCTGCTGCCAACGGCCCCCGACCGGCGTGGCATGAATCCCACCACCACCTGAAAACCGGCGGCGGAGAATACGGCAGCCACGACGGGGCGGGATTCACGCCGCACCCCGGGGATCCTCTGACCCGGCAGGGGGGGTCGTCAAACTCAACGAATATATTCAATGGCCCAGCCTCCACTGCTCTCTGTGGTTGAGGAACCAAAAAGTCCCTCGAGAAAATAAATTCCTCCTCATCTCCATCTTAAATGGGAGACTCTTTTGGTATGGGTTTAATAATCTCTTTATTATTTAATAATCTTTTACTAGTGCCACAAGTGGGCTTATGTTAACACTGCAATGAAGTTACTGTGAAAATCCCCCAGTCGCCACATTCCGGCGCGTGTTCGGGTACACAGAGGGAGAATTCAGAATGTCCAATTCACCTAACAAGCGCGTCTTTCGGGATTTGTGGGAGGAAACCGGAGCACCTGGAGGAAACCCATGCAGACACAGGGAGAACATGCAGATCCTGCGCAGACAGTGACCCAAACTGGGAATTGAACCTGGGACCCTGACGCTTTGATGCAACAGTGCTAACCCCTGTGCTACCATGTGTAGGGGAGGAGAGATAAACTGAAACCGTTGCATCCTTTCCCTTACTGTCCAAAATCAGGTTTAGGAGAAGAAGATATATGTGGTTCTTATATATGTGGCATCTCGAGTGTGCGTGGTCAATTTAGGCATATCAGGGAACTTCCGGTGGTGGTGATGTGCTGAGGGGTCACACAAAAGGTGGTTCTCCTTGGGTTCTTCAACTTAGGCCCTTTTAGCCTTTAAATCGGACACCAAAATAGCAAACCCCCCCCCCCCCAACCTCATCCTAAACTAACAACTATCTGAGGAAATGCCTGCAGACCAGCCACGGCGCCAGAAAAACAGCAATAGGAAGAGCCGGGAGAGCAAGATTCAGATCTCAGACCCACGGTATGAGGCGGAGAAGAACATGGCGGACCGAACTGCTTAACCAATACGAACGCCGACCCACCCAACAACAGAGCAGTGGATGGAGCATCTATCAACAGAGCTCCAAAAATGCAGGGACTCCATTACGGAGGGCCTCATGGGGGCCGGGAGGTTGGCTATGGAGGTCACTTTGGCCCCCTTTAAAATGTCGCTAGAAAGGCCGGAGCAGAGATTTGAGACCCAGGAGTTGACGGTATGGGACCTGGAGAGAGCGGCCACTGACCAGAGCGACCTGATCACCTCGCTCGAGGCAGAAGTGGCAAGGTTGGTAACAACCCTAGGAATGCTCAAGGGGAAGGTGGAGGATCAGGAGAACAGGTCCCGCCTCTAGAACCTGAGGATTGTCGGACTACCTGAGGACACGGAGGGCAGAAACCCGATGGAGTACGTCGCACAGATGCTCAGAAAGCTGGTCATGGGGGGGGGAGGGGGCAAGCTTCCCCAAGCATGAGAGGTGGACCAGGCCCACAGGTCGTTACGACAAAGGCCCAAAGAAGGAGAACCTCTGCCGGCAATCATAGCAAAGCTCCACAAATTCCAGGATAAAGAGTAGATCCTGAACTGGGTGAGAATCATGCAGTGCTGTAGATGAGAGGGGCATACCATCCGCATCTATTAGGACAGTGGGGCTGACCTGGCCAAGCGGTGGGCTGAGTTTAATGGGGCCAACGTGGCTTTATTCAAAAACAAGATAAGGTTCGGAATGCTGTACCAGCGAGACTCTGAACAACATGCGGCAAAAAGGAATATTATTTCAACACGCAAATATGTTCATCCAGAATAATGGGCTTGGAAGACAGCAATAGTGGACACACAGGAATTGTCATAATATCCACTCATAAGAACATAAGAACTAGGAGCAGGAGTAGGCCATATGGCCCCTCGAGCCTGCTCCACCATTCAATGAGATCATTGCTGATCTTTCGTGGACTCAGCTCCACTTTCCGGCCCAAACACCATAACCCTTAATCCCTTTATTCTTCAAAAAACTATCTATCTTTACCTTAAAAACATTTAATGAAGAAGCCTCAACTGCTTCACTGGGCAAGGAATTCCATAGATTCACAACCCTTTGGGTGAAGAAGTTCCTCCTAAACTTAGTCCTAAATCTACTTTCCCTTATTTGGAGGCTACGCCCCCTAGTTCTGCTTTCACCCGCCAGTGGAAACAACCTGCCTGCATCTATCCTATCTATTCCCTTGATAATTTTATATGTTTCTATAAGATCCCCCTCATCCTTCTAAATTCCAACGAGTACAGTCCCAGTCTACTCAACCTCTCCTCGTAATCCAACCCCTTCAGCTCTGGGATTAACCTCGTGAATCTCCTCTGCACACCCTCCAGTGCCAGTACGTCCTTTCTCAAGTAAGGAGACCAAAACTGAACACAATACTCCAGGTGTGACCTCACTAACACCTTATACAATTGCAGCATAACCTCCCTAG